>NC_132787.1:46381428-46682600 GCF_048418805.1 Vulpes vulpes | reverse complement strand
CCTCCCACATCCTGCCTGCAGGTACACCGCGCTCCTAACAGGCCTAGCCCTGATGGTTGCCTGAAGTGTTGTGAGAGCTAAGTGGAAAGTCCCGGCCAACAAGACTAGTGCATCCGAGCTCAAACCAGCGATTTCCTAGTTTTTCCCGTGCGAACCAGGTGCTACATCCTAAGTGCCATACGAGAGAAGCTAGCTGAACGCCTTGTCCAAAAGCAACTTACTTCGGAGAGTTGAGCTCACCCTCAGTCCCTCACAGTTGCACACTGCCTGCAGAAAGAGTTTCCAACATCTGCACCACAGCCGTTTGTCAGAGGCTTGTGAGACGCAAGTGGAATAAGCAGACCTGGATGGTGTCTCCAGCTGCAGTGGAGTGGTATTCTGGGTACCTCCTGGCTTAGAGTACTGCAACGTTCTCAGTGCCCTAAGAACGCAGCTGGTTGAAAGCTGGCTTGTAGGCATGCTTCCTTCTACCAGCTGAGGTCAGGGCAGGACCCTCCCGCATCCTGACTGCCCGTAGACATAGTACCCAGCATCCTAATGTTATTCGCCCTAGGAGTTTTTGTGCACAGCATGTGGAAGTGACAGGATTCTCCTCAAGTGTATCTGAAAATACAGACATTGCAAACGTCCTTGTTCAATGAGAGTGTAGCTAGGTCCTAGCTCCCATCAAAGTGTCTAGCAGACATCTGCCTGCAAAGCATACACACTTCCGAGAGTTGAGCTTATGGACTGTCCCTCCCACATCCTGCCTGCAGGTACACCGCGCTCCTAACAGGCCTAGCCCTGATGGTTGCCTGAAGTGTTGTGAGAGCTAAGTGGAAAGTCCCGGCCAACAAGACTAGTGCATCCGAGCTCAATCCAGCGATTTCCTAGTTTTTCCCATGCGAACCAGGTGCTACATCCTAAGTGCCATACGAGAGAAGCTAGCTGAACGCCTTGTCCAAAAGCAACTTACTTCGGAGAGTTGAGCTCACCCTCAGTCCCTCGCAGTTGCACACTGCCTGTAGAAAGAGTTTCCAACATCTGCACCACAGCCGTTTGTCAGAGGCTTGTGAGACGCAAGTGGAATAAGCAGACCTGGATGGTGTCTCCAGCTGCAGTGGAGTGGTATTCTGGGTACCTCCTGGCTTAGAACACTGTTACGTTCTCAGTGCCCGAGGAACGCAGCTAGTTGAAAGCTGGCTTGTAGGCGTGCTTCCTGTGCGAACTGACGTCAGGGCAGGATCCTCCCGCATCCTGACTGCCCGTAGACGTAGGTCCCAGCATCCTTATGTTAGGTGCCGAAGCGGTTCTGTGAAAACCTTGTGGAAGTGCCAGGATTCTCCTCAAGTGTATCTGAAAATACAGACATTGCAAACGTCCTTGTTCAATGAGAGTGTAGCTCGGTCCTAGCTCCCATCAAAGTGTCTAGCAGACATCTGCCTGCAAAGCATACACACTTCCGAGAGTTGAGCTTATGGACTGTCCCTCCCACATCCTGCCTGCAGGTACACCGCGCTCCTAACAGGCCTAGCCCTGATGGTTGCCTGAAGTGTTGTGAGAGCTAAGTGGAAAGTCCCGGCCAACAAGACTAGTGCATCCGAGCTCAATCCAGCGATTTCCTAGTTTTTCCCGTGCGAACCAGGTGCTACATCCTAAGTGCCATACGAGAGAAGCTAGCTGAACGCCTTGTCCAAAAGCAACTTACTTCGTAGAGTTGAGCTCACCCTCAGTCCCTCACAGTTGCACACTGCCTGCAGAAAGAGTTTCCAACATCTGCACCACAGCCGTTTGTCAGAGGCTTGTGAGACGCAAGTGGAATAAGCAGACCTGGATGGTGTCTCCAGCTGCAGTGGAGTGGTATTCTGGGTACCTCCTGGCTTAGAGTACTGCTACGTTCTCAGTGCCCTAAGAACGCAGCTGGTTGAAAGCTGGCTTGCAGGCATGCTTCCTTCTACGAGCTGAGGTCAGGGCAGGACCCTCCCGCATCCTGACTGCCCGTAGACATAGTACCCAGCATCCTAATGTTATTCGCCCTAGGAGGTTTTGTGCATAGCATGTGGAAGTGACAGGATTCTCCTCAAGTGTATCTGAAAATACAGACATTGCAAACGTCCTTGTTCAATGAGAGTGTAGCTAGGTCCTAGCTCCCATCAAAGTGTCTAGCAGACATCTGCCTGCAAAGCATACACACTTCCGAGAGTTGAGCTTATGGACTGTCCCTCCCACATCCTGCCTGCAGGTACACCGCGCTCCTAACAGGCCTAGCCCTGATTGTTGCCTGAAGTGTTGTGAGAGCTAAGTGGAAAGTCCCGGCCAACAAGACTAGTGCATCCGAGCTCAATCCAGCGATTTCCTAGTTTTTCCCGTGCGAACCAGGTGCTACATCCTAAGTGCCATACGAGAGAAGCTAGCTGAACGCCTTGTCCAAAAGCAACTTACTTCGGAGAGTTGAGCTCACCCTCAGTCCCTCACAGTTGCACACTGCCTGCAGAAAGAGTTTCCAACATCTGCACCACAGCCGTTTGTCAGAGGCTTGTGAGACGCAAGTGGAATAAGCAGACCTGGATGGTGTCTCCAGCTGCAGTGGAGTGGTATTCTGGGTACCTCCTGGCTTAGAGTACTGCTACCTTCTCACTGCCCTAAGAACGCAGCTGGTTGAAAGCTGGCTTGTAGGCATGCTTCCTTCTACGAGCTGAGGTCAGGGCAGGACCCTCCCGCATCCTGACTGCCCGTAGACATAGTACCCAGCATCCTAATGTTAGGTGCCGAAGAGGATCTGTGAAAACCTTGTGGAAGTGCCAGGATTCTCCTCAAGTGTATCTGATCTCAATACAGACACTGCAAACGTCCTTGTTCAATGAGAGTGTAGCTAGGTCCTAGCTCCCATCAAAGTGTCTAGCAGACATCTGCCTGCAAAGCATACACACTCCCGAGATTTGAGCTTATGGACGGTCCCTCCCACATCCTGCCTGCAGGTACACCGCGCTCCTAACAGGCCTAGCCCTGATGGTTGCCTGAAGTGTTGTGAGAGCTAAGTGGAAAGTCCCGGCCAACAAGACTAGTGCATCCGAGCTCAATCCAGCGATTTCCTAGTTTTTCCCGTGCGAACCAGGTGCTACATCCTAAGTGCCATACGAGAGAAGCTAGCTGAACGCCTTGTCCAAAAGCAACTTACTTCGGAGAGTTGAGCTCACCCTCAGTCCCTCACAGTTGCACACTGCCTGCAGAAAGAGTTTCCAACATCTGCACCACAGCCGTTTGTCAGAGGCTTGTGAGACGCAAGTGGAATAAGCAGACCTGGATGGTGTCTCCAGCTGCAGTGGAGTGGTATTCTGGGTACCTCCTGGCTTAGAGTACTGCTACCTTCTCACTGCCCTAAGAACGCAGCTGGTTGATAGCTGGCTTGCAGGCATGCTTCCTTCTACGAGCTGAGGTCAGGGCAGGACCCTCCCGCATCCTGACTGCCCGTAGACATAGTACCCAGCATCCTAATGTTATTCGCCCTAGGAGTTTTTGTGCATAGCATGTGGAAGTGACAGGATTCTCCTCAAGTGTATCTGAAAATACAGACATTGCAAACGTCCTTGTTCAATGAGAGTGTAGCTAGGTCCTAGCTCCCATCAAAGTGTCTAGCAGACATCTGCCTGCAAAGCATACACACTTCCGAGAGTTGAGCTTATGGACTGTCCCTCCCACATCCTGCCTGCAGGTACACCGCGCTCCTAACAGGCCTAGCCCTGATGGTTGCCTGAAGTGTTGTGAGAGCTAAGTGGAAAGTCCCGGCCAACAAGACTAGTGCATCCGAGCTCAATCCAGCGATTTCCTAGTTTTTCCCGTGCGAACCAGGTGCTACATCCTAAGTGCCATACGAGAGAAGCTAGCTGAACGCCTTGTCCAAAAGCAACTTACTTCGGAGAGTTGAGCTCACCCTCAGTCCCTCACAGTTGCACACTGCCTGCAGAAAGAGTTTCCAACATCTGCACCACAGCCGTTTGTCAGAGGCTTGTGAGACGCAAGTGGAATAAGCAGACCTGGATGGTGTCTCCAGCTGCAGTGGAGTGGTATTCTGGGTACCTCCTGGCTTAGAGTACTGCAACGTTCTCAGTGCCCTAAGAACGCAGCTGGTTGAAAGCTGGCTTGTAGGCATGCTTCCTTCTACCAGCTGAGGTCAGGGCAGGACCCTCCCGCATCCTGACTGCCCGTAGACATAGTACCCAGCATCCTAATGTTATTCGCCCTAGGAGTTTTTGTGCACAGCATGTGGAAGTGACAGGATTCTCCTCAAGTGTATCTGAAAATACAGACATTGCAAACGTCCTTGTTCAATGAGAGTGTAGCTAGGTCCTAGCTCCCATCAAAGTGTCTAGCAGACATCTGCCTGCAAAGCATACACACTTCCGAGAGTTGAGCTTATGGACTGTCCCTCCCACATCCTGCCTGCAGGTACACCGCGCTCCTAACAGGCCTAGCCCTGATGGTTGCCTGAAGTGTTGTGAGAGCTAAGTGGAAAGTCCCGGCCAACAAGACTAGTGCATCCTAGCTCAATCCAGCGATTTCCTAGTTTTTCCCATGCGAACCAGGTGCTACATCCTAAGTGCCATACGAGAGAAGCTAGCTGAACGCCTTGTCCAAAAGCAACTTACTTCGGAGAGTTGAGCTCACCCTCAGTCCCTCGCAGTTGCACACTGCCTGTAGAAAGAGTTTCCAACATCTGCACCACAGCCGTTTGTCAGAGGCTTGTGAGACGCAAGTGGAATAAGCAGACCTGGATGGTGTCTCCAGCTGCAGTGGAGTGGTATTCTGGGTACCTCCTGGCTTAGAACACTGTTACGTTCTCAGTGCCCGAGGAACGCAGCTAGTTGAAAGCTGGCTTGTAGGCGTGCTTCCTTGTGCGAACTGACGTCAGGGCAGGATCCTCCCGCATCCTGACTGCCCGTAGACGTAGGTCCCAGCATCCTTATGTTAGGTGCCGAAGCGGTTCTGTGAAAACCTTGTGGAAGTGCCAGGATTCTCCTCAAGTGTATCTGAAAATACAGACATTGCAAACGTCCTTGTTCAATGAGAGTGTAGCTCGGTCCTAGCTCCCATCAAAGTGTCTAGCAGACATCTGCCTGCAAAGCATACACACTTCCGAGAGTTGAGCTTATGGACTGTCCCTCCCACATCCTGCCTGCAGGTACACCGCGCTCCTAACAGGCCTAGCCCTGATGGTTGCCTGAAGTGTTGTGAGAGCTAAGTGGAAAGTCCCGGCCAACAAGACTAGTGCATCCGAGCTCAATCCAGCGATTTCCTAGTTTTTCCCGTGCGAACCAGGTGCTACATCCTAAGTGCCATACGAGAGAAGCTAGCTGAACGCCTTGTCCAAAAGCAACTTACTTCGGAGAGTTGAGCTCACCCTCAGTCCCTCACAGTTGCACACTGCCTGCAGAAAGAGTTTCCAACATCTGCACCACAGCCGTTTGTCAGAGGCTTGTGAGACGCAAGTGGAATAAGCAGACCTGGATGGTGTCTCCAGCTGCAGTGGAGTGGTATTCTGGGTACCTCCTGGCTTAGAGTACTGCTACGTTCTCAGTGCCCTAAGAACGCAGCTGGTTGAAAGCTGGCTTGCAGGCATGCTTCCTTCTACGAGCTGAGGTCAGGGCAGGACCCTCCCGCATCCTGACTGCCCGTAGACATAGTACCCAGCATCCTAATGTTATTCGCCCTAGGAGGTTTTGTGCATAGCATGTGGAAGTGACAGGATTCTCCTCAAGTGTATCTTAAAATACAGACATTGCAAACGTCCTTGTACAATGAGAGTGTAGCTAGGTCCTAGCTCCCATCAAAGTGTCTAGCAGACAACTGCCTGCAAAGCATACACATTTCCGAGAGTTGAGCTTATGGACTGTCCCTCCCACATCCTGCCTGCAGGTACACCGCGCTCCTAACAGGCCTAGCCCTGATGGTTGCCTGAAGTGTTGTGAGAGCTAAGTGGAAAGTCCCGGCCAACAAGACTAGTGCATCCGAGCTCAATCCAGCGATTTCCTAGTTTTTCCCGTGCGAACCAGGTGCTACATCCTAAGTGCCATACGAGAGAAGCTAGCTGAACGCCTTGTCCAAAAGCAACTTACTTCGGAGAGTTGAGCTCACCCTCAGTCCCTCACAGTTGCACACTGCCTGCAGAAAGAGTTTCCAACATCTGCACCACAGCCGTTTGTCAGAGGCTTGTGAGACGCAAGTGGAATAAGCAGACCTGGATGGTGTCTCCAGCTGCAGTGGAGTGGTATTCTGGGTACCTCCTGGCTTAGAGTACTGCTACGTTCTCAGTGCCCTAAGAACACAGCTGGTTGAAAGCTGGCTTGTAGGCATGCTTCCTTCTACGAGCTGAGGTCAGGGCAGGACCCTCCCGCATCCTGACTGCCCGTAGACATAGTACCCAGCATCCTAATGTTATTCGCCCTAGGAGTTTTTGTGCATAGCATGTGGAAGTGACAGGATTCTCCTCAAGTGTATCTGAAAATACAGACATTGCAAACGTCCTTGTTCAATGAGAGTGTAGCTAGGTCCTAGCTCCCATCAAAGTGTCTAGCAGACATCTGCCTGCAAAGCATACACACTTCCGAGAGTTGAGCTTATGGACTGTCCCTCCCACATCCTGCCTGCAGGTACACCGCGCTCCTAACAGGCCTAGCCCTGATGGTTGCCTGAAGTGTTGTGAGAGCTAAGTGGAAAGTCCCGGCCAACAAGACTAGTGCATCCGAGCTCAATCCAGCGATTTCCTAGTTTTTCCCGTGCGAACCAGGTGCTACATCCTAAGTGCCATACGAGAGAAGCTAGCTGAACGCCTTGTCCAAAAGCAACTTACTTCGGAGAGTTGAGCTCACCCTCAGTCCCTCACAGTTGCACACTGCCTGCAGAAAGAGTTTCCAACATCTGCACCACAGCCGTTTGTCAGAGGCTTGTGAGACGCAAGTGGAATAAGCAGACCTGGATGGTGTCTCCAGCTGCAGTGGAGTGGTATTCTGGGTACCTCCTGGCTTAGAGTACTGCTACGTTCTCAGTGCCCTAAGAACGCAGCTGGTTGAAAGCTGGCTTGCACGCATGCTTCCTTCTACGAGCTGAGGTCAGGGCAGGACCCTCCCGCATCCTGACTGCCCGTAGACATAGTACCCAGCATCCTAATGTTATTCGCCCTAGGAGGTTTTGTGCATAGCATGTGGAAGTGACAGGATTCTCCTCAAGTGTATCTGAAAATACAGACATTGCAAACGTCCTTGTTCAATGAGAGTGTAGCTAGGTCCTAGCTCCCATCAAAGTGTCTAGCAGACATCTGCCTGCAAAGCATACACACTTCCGAGAGTTGAGCTTATGGACTGTCCCTCCCACATCCTGCCTGCAGGTACACCGCGCTCCTAACAGGCCTAGCCCTGATGGTTGCCTGAAGTGTTGTGAGAGCTAAGTGGAAAGTCCCGGCCAACAAGACTAGTGCATCCGAGCTCAATCCAGCGATTTCCTAGTTTTTCCCGTGCGAACCAGGTGCTACATCCTAAGTGCCATACGAGAGAAGCTAGCTGAACGCCTTGTCCAAAAGCAACTTACTTCGGAGAGTTGAGCTCACCCTCAGTCCCTCACAGTTGCACACTGCCTGCAGAAAGAGTTTCCAACATCTGCACCACAGCCGTTTGTCAGAGGCTTGTGAAACGCAAGTGGAATAAGCAGACCTGGATGGTGTCTCCAGCTGCAGTGGAGTGGTATTCTGGGTACCTCCTGGCTTAGAGTACTGCTACGTTCTCAGTGCCCTAAGAACGCAGCTGGTTGATAGCTGGCTTGCAGGCATGCTTCCTTCTACGAGCTGAGGTCAGGGCAGGACCCTCCCGCATCCTGACTGCCCGTAGACATAGTACCCAGCATCCTAATGTTATTCGCCCTAGGAGTTTTTGTGCATAGCATGTGGAAGTGACAGGATTCTCCTCAAGTGTATCTGAAAATACAGACATTGCAAACGTCCTTGTTCAATGAGAGTGTAGCTAGGTCCTAGCTCCCATCAAAGTGTCTAGCAGACATCTGCCTGCAAAGCATACACACTTCCGAGAGTTGAGCTTATGGACTGTCCCTCCCACATCCTGCCTGCAGGTACACCGCGCTCCTAACAGGCCTAGCCCTGATGGTTGCCTGAAGTGTTGTGAGAGCTAAGTGGAAAGTCCCGGCCAACAAGACTAGTGCATCCGAGCTCAATCCAGCGATTTCCTAGTTTTTCCCGTGCGAACCAGGTGCTACATCCTAAGTGCCATACGAGAGAAGCTAGCTGAACGCCTTGTCCAAAAGCAACTTACTTCGGAGAGTTGAGCTCACCCTCAGTCCCTCACAGTTGCACACTGCCTGCAGAAAGAGTTTCCAACATCTGCACCACAGCCGTTTGTCAGAGGCTTGTGAGACGCAAGTGGAATAAGCAGACCTGGATGGTGTCTCCAGCTGCAGTGGAGTGGTATTCTGGGTACCTCCTGGCTTAGAGTACTGCAACGTTCTCAGTGCCCTAAGAACGCAGCTGGTTGAAAGCTGGCTTGTAGGCATGCTTCCTTCTACCAGCTGAGGTCAGGGCAGGACCCTCCCGCATCCTGACTGCCCGTAGACATAGTACCCAGCATCCTAATGTTATTCGCCCTAGGAGTTTTTGTGCACAGCATGTGGAAGTGACAGGATTCTCCTCAAGTGTATCTGAAAATACAGACATTGCAAACGTCCTTGTTCAATGAGAGTGTAGCTAGGTCCTAGCTCCCATCAAAGTGTCTAGCAGACATCTGCCTGCAAAGCATACACACTTCCGAGAGTTGAGCTTATGGACTGTCCCTCCCACATCCTGCCTGCAGGTACACCGCGCTCCTAACAGGCCTAGCCCTGATGGTTGCCTGAAGTGTTGTGAGAGCTAAGTGGAAAGTCCCGGCCAACAAGACTAGTGCATCCGAGCTCAATCCAGCGATTTCCTAGTTTTTCCCATGCGAACCAGGTGCTACATCCTAAGTGCCATACGAGAGAAGCTAGCTGAACGCCTTGTCCAAAAGCAACTTACTTCGGAGAGTTGAGCTCACCCTCAGTCCCTCGCAGTTGCACACTGCCTGTAGAAAGAGTTTCCAACATCTGCACCACAGCCGTTTGTCAGAGGCTTGTGAGACGCAAGTGGAATAAGCAGACCTGGATGGTGTCTCCAGCTGCAGTGGAGTGGTATTCTGGGTACCTCCTGGCTTAGAACACTGTTACGTTCTCAGTGCCCGAGGAACGCAGCTAGTTGAAAGCTGGCTTGTAGGCGTGCTTCCTGTGCGAACTGACGTCAGGGCAGGATCCTCCCGCATCCTGACTGCCCATAGACGTAGGTCCCAGCATCCTTATGTTAGGTGCCGAAGCGGTTCTGTGAAAACCTTGTGGAAGTGCCAGGATTCTCCTCAAGTGTATCTGAAAATACAGACATTGCAAACGTCCTTGTTCAATGAGAGTGTAGCTCGGTCCTAGCTCCCATCAAAGTGTCTAGCAGACATCTGCCTGCAAAGCATACACACTTCCGAGAGTTGAGCTTATGGACTGTCCCTCCCACATCCTGCCTGCAGGTACACCGCGCTCCTAAAAGGCCTAGCCCTGATGGTTGCCTGAAGTGTTGTGAGAGCTAAGTGGAAAGTCCCGGCCAACAAGACTAGTGCATCCGAGCTCAATCCAGCGATTTCCTAGTTTTTCCCGTGCGAACCAGGTGCTACATCATAAGTGCCATACGAGAGAAGCTAGCTGAACGCCTTGTCCAAAAGCAACTTACTTCGTAGAGTTGAGCTCACCCTCAGTCCCTCACAGTTGCACACTGCCTGCAGAAAGAGTTTCCAACATCTGCACCACAGCCGTTTGTCAGAGGCTTGTGAGACGCAAGTGGAATAAGCAGACCTGGATGGTGTCTCCAGCTGCAGTGGAGTGGTATTCTGGGTACCTCCTGGCTTAGAGTACTGCTACGTTCTCAGTGCCATAAGAACGCAGCTGGTTGAAAGCTGGCTTGCAGGCATGCTTCCTTCTACGAGCTGAGGTCAGGGCAGGACCCTCCCGCATCCTGACTGCCCGTAGACATAGTACCCAGCATCCTAATGTTATTCGCCCTAGGAGGTTTTGTGCATAGCATGTGGAAGTGACAGGATTCTCCTCAAGTGTATCTGAAAATACAGACATTGCAAACGTCCTTGTTCAATGAGAGTGTAGCTAGGTCCTAGCTCCCATCAAAGTGTCTAGCAGACATCTGCCTGCAAAGCATACACACTTCCGAGAGTTGAGCTTATGGACTGTCCCTCCCACATCCTGCCTGCAGGTACACCGCGCTCCTAACAGGCCTAGCCCTGATGGTTGCCTGAAGTGTTGTGAGAGCTAAGTGGAAAGTCCCGGCCAACAAGACTAGTGCATCCGAGCTCAATCCAGCGATTTCCTAGTTTTTCCCATGCGAACCAGGTGCTACATCCTAAGTGCCATACGAGAGAAGCTAGCTGAACGCCTTGTCCAAAAGCAACTTACTTCGGAGAGTTGAGCTCACCCTCAGTCCCTCACAGTTGCACACTGCCTGCAGAAAGAGTTTCCAACATCTGCACCACAGCCGTTTGTCAGAGGCTTGTGAGACGCAAGTGGAATAAGCAGACCTGGATGGTGTCTCCAGCTGCAGTGGAGTGGTATTCTGGGTACCTCCTGGCTTAGAGTACTGCTACGTTCTCAGTGCCCTAAGAACGCAGCTGGTTGAAAGCTGGCTTGTAGGCATGCTTCCTTCTACGAGCTGAGGTCAGGGCAGGACCCTCCCGCATCCTGACTGCCCGTAGACATAGTACCCAGCATCCTAATGTTAGGTGCCGAAGAGGTTCTGTGAAAACCTTGTGGAAGTGCCAGGATTCTCCTCAAGTGTATCTGATCTCAATACAGACACTGCAAACGTCCTTGTTCAATGAGAGTGTAGCTAGGTCCTAGCTCCCATCAAAGTGTCTAGCAGACATCTGCCTGCAAAGCATACACACTCCCGAGATTTGAGCTTATGGACGGTCCCTCCCACATCCTGCCTGCAGGTACACCGCGCTCCTAACAGGCCTAGCCCTGATGGTTGCCTGAAGTGTTGTGAGAGCTAAGTGGAAAGTCCCGGCCAACAAGACTAGTGCATCCGAGCTCAATCCAGCGATTTCCTAGTTTTTCCCGTGCGAACCAGGTGCTACATCCTAAGTGCCATACGAGAGAAGCTAGCTGAACGCCTTGTCCAAAAGCAACTTACTTCGGAGAGTTGAGCTCACCCTCAGTCCCTCACAGTTGCACACTGCCTGCAGAAAGAGTTTCCAACATCTGCACCACAGCCGTTTGTCAGAGGCTTGTGAGACGCAAGTGGAATAAGCAGACCTGGATGGTGTCTCCAGCTGCAGTGGAGTGGTATTCTGGGTACCTCCTGGCTTAGAGTACTGCTACGTTCTCAGTGCCCTAAGAACGCAGCTGGTTGAAAGCTGGCTTGCAGGCATGCTTCCTTCTACGAGCTGAGGTCAGGGCAGGACCCTCCCGCATCCTGACTGCCCGTAGACATAGTACCCAGCATCCTAATGTTATTCGCCCTAGGAGGTTTTGTGCATAGCATGTGGAAGTGACAGGATTCTCCTCAAGTGTATCTGAAAATACAGACATTGCAAACGTCCTTGTTCAATGAGAGTGTAGCTCGGTCCTAGCTCCCATCAAAGTATCTAGCAGACATCTGCCTGCAAAGCATACACACTTCCGAGAGTTGAGCTTATGGACTGTCCCTCCCACATCCTGCCTGCAGGTACACCGCGCTCCTAACAGGCCTAGCCCTGATGGTTGCCTGAAGTGTTGTGAGAGCTAAGTGGAAAGTCCCGGCCAACAAGACTAGTGCATCCGAGCTCAATCCAGCGATTTCCTAGTTTTTCCCGTGCGAACCAGGTGCTACATCCTAAGTGCCATACGAGAGAAGCTAGCTGAACGCCTTGTCCAAAAGCAACTTACTTCGGAGAGTTGAGCTCACCCTCAGTCCCTCACAGTTGCACACTGCCTGCAGAAAGAGTTTCCAACATCTGCACCACAGCCGTTTGTCAGAGGCTTGTGAGACGCAAGTGGAATAAGCAGACCTGGATGGTGTCTCCAGCTGCAGTGGAGTGGTATTCTGGGTACCTCCTGGCTTAGAGTACTGCTACGTTCTCAGTGCCCTAAGAACGCAGCTGGTTGAAAGCTGGCTTGCAGGCATGCTTCCTTCTACGAGCTGAGGTCAGGGCAGGACCCTCCCGCATCCTGACTGCCCGTAGACATAGTACCCAGCATCCTAATGTTATTCGCCCTAGGAGGTTTTGTGCATAGCATGTGGAAGTGACAGGATTCTCCTCAAGTGTATCTGAAAATACAGACATTGCAAACGTCCTTGTTCAATGAGAGTGTAGCTCGGTCCTAGCTCCCATCAAAGTGTCTAGCAGACATCTGCCTGCAAAGCATACACACTTCCGAGAGTTGAGCTTATGGACTGTCCCTCCCACATCCTGCCTGCAGGTACACCGCGCTCCTAACAGGCCTAGCCCTGATGGTTGCCTGAAGTGTTGTGAGAGCTAAGTGGAAAGTCCCGGCCAACAAGACTAGTGCATCCGAGCTCAATCCAGCGATTTCCTAGTTTTTCCCGTGCGAACCAGGTGCTACATCCTAAGTGCCATACGAGAGAAGCTAGCTGAACGCCTTGTCCAAAAGCAACTTACTTCGGAGACTTGAGCTCACCCTCAGTCCCTCACAGTTGCACACTGCCTGCAGAAAGAGTTTCCAACATCTGCACCACAGCCGTTTGTCAGAGGCTTGTGAGACGCAAGTGGAATAAGCAGACCTGGATGGTGTCTCCAGCTGCAGTGGAGTGGTATTCTGGGTACCTCCTGGCTTAGAGTACTGCTACGTTCTCAGTGCCCTAAGAACGCAGCTGGTTGAAAGATGGCTTGCAGGCATGCTTCCTTCTACGAGCTGAGGTCAGGGCAGGACCCTCCCGCATCCTGACTGCCCGTAGACATAGTACCCAGCATCCTAATGTTATTCGCCCTAGGAGGTTTTGTGTATAGCATGTGGAAGTGACAGGATTCTCCTCAAGTGTATCTGAAAATACAGACATTGCAAACGTCCTTGTACAATGAGAGTGTAGCTCGGTCCTAGCTCCCATCAAAGTGTCTAGCAGACATCTGCCTGCAAAGCATACACACTTCCGAGAGTTGAGCTTATGGACTGTCTCTCCCACATCCTGCCTGCAGGTACACCGCGCTCCTAACAGGCCTAGCCCTGATGGTTGCCTGAAGTGTTGTGAGAGCTAAGTGGAAAGTCCCGGCCAACAAGACTAGTGCATCCGAGCTCAAACCAGCGATTTCCTAGTTTTTCCCGTGCGAACCAGGTGCTACATCCTAAGTGCCATACGAGAGAAGCTAGCTGAACGCCTTGTCCAAAAGCAACTTACTTCGGAGACTTGAGCTCACCCTCAGTCCCTCACAGTTGCACACTGCCTGCAGAAAGAGTTTCCAACATCTGCACCACAGCCGTTTGTCAGAGGCTTGTGAGACGCAAGTGGAATAAGCAGACCTGGATGGTGTCTCCAGCTGCAGTGGAGTGGTATTCTGGGTACCTCCTGGCTTAGAGTACTGCTACGTTCTCAGTGCCCTAAGAACGCAGCTGGTTGATAGCTGGCTTGCAGGCATGCTTCCTTCTACGAGCTGAGGTCAGGGCAGGACCCTCCCGCATCCTGACTGCCCGTAGACATAGTACCCAGCATCCTAATGTTATTCGCCCTAGGAGTTTTTGTGCATAGCATGTGGAAGTGACAGGATTCTCCTCAAGTGTATCTGAAAATACAGACATTGCAAACGTCCTTGTTCAATGAGAGTGTAGCTAGGTCCTAGCTCCCATCAAAGTGTCTAGCAGACATCTGCCTGCAAAGCATACACACTTCCGAGAGTTGAGCTTATGGACTGTCCCTCCCACATCCTGCCTGCAGGTACACCGCGCTCCTAACAGGCCTAGCCCTGATGGTTGCCTGAAGTGTTGTGAGAGCTAAGTGGAAAGTCCCGGCCAACAAGACTAGTGCATCCGAGCTCAATCCAGCGATTTCCTAGTTTTTCCCGTGCGAACCAGGTGCTACATCCTAAGTGCCATACGAGAGAAGCTAGCTGAACGCCTTGTCCAAAAGCAACTTACTTCGGAGAGTTGAGCTCACCCTCAGTCCCTCACAGTTGCACACTGCCTGCAGAAAGAGTTTCCAACATCTGCACCACAGCCGTTTGTCAGAGGCTTGTGAGACGCAAGTGGAATAAGCAGACCTGGATGGTGTCTCCAGCTGCAGTGGAGTGGTATTCTGGGTACCTCCTGGCTTAGAGTACTGCAACGTTCTCAGTGCCCTAAGAACGCAGCTGGTTGAAAGCTGGCTTGTAGGCATGCTTCCTTCTACGAGCTGAGGTCAGGGCAGGACCCTCCCGCATCCTGACTGCCCGTAGACATAGTACCCAGCATCCTAATGTTATTCGCCCTAGGAGTTTTTGTGCACAGCATGTGGAAGTGACAGGATTCTCCTCAAGTGTATCTGAAAATACAGACATTGCAAACGTCCTTGTTCAATGAGAGTGTAGCTAGGTCCTAGCTCCCATCAAAGTGTCTAGCAGACATCTGCCTGCAAAGCATACACACTTCCGAGAGTTGAGCTTATGGACTGTCCCTCCCACATCCTGCCTGCAGGTACACCGCGCTCCTAACAGGCCTAGCCCTGATGGTTGCCTGAAGTGTTGTGAGAGCTAAGTGGAAAGTCCCGGCCAACAAGACTAGTGCATCCGAGCTCAATCCAGCGATTTCCTAGTTTTTCCCATGCGAACCAGGTGCTACATCCTAAGTGCCATACGAGAGAAGCTAGCTGAACGCCTTGTCCAAAAGCAACTTACTTCGGAGAGTTGAGCTCACCCTCAGTCCCTCGCAGTTGCACACTGCCTGTAGAAAGAGTTTCCAACATCTGCACCACAGCCGTTTGTCAGAGGCTTGTGAGACGCAAGGGGAATAAGCAGACCTGGATGGTGTCTCCAGCTGCAGTGGAGTGGTATTCTGGGTACCTCCTGGCTTAGAACACTGTTACATTCTCAGTGCCCGAGGAACGCAGCTAGTTGAAAGCTGGCTTGTAGGCGTGCTTCCTTGTGCGAACAGACGTCAGGGCAGGATCCTCCCGCATCCTGACTGCCCGTAGACGTAGGTCCCAGCATCCTTATGTTAGGTGCCGAAGCGGTTCTGTGAAAACCTTGTGGAAGTGCCAGGATTCTCCTCAAGTGTATCTGAAAATACAGACATTGCAAACGTCCTTGTTCAATGAGAGTGTAGCTCGGTCCTAGCTCCCATCAAAGTGTCTAGCAGACATCTGCCTGCAAAGCATACACACTTCCGAGAGTTGAGCTTATGGACTGTCCCTCCCACATCCTGCCTGCAGGTACACCGCGCTCCTAACAGGCCTAGCCCTGATGGTTGCCTGAAGTGTTGTGAGAGCTAAGTGGAAAGTCCCGGCCAACAAACTAGTGCATCCGAGCTCAAACCAGCGATTTCCTAGTTTTTCCCGTGCGAACCAGGTGCTACATCCTAAGTGCCATACGAGAGAAGCTAGCTGAACGCCTTGTCCAAAAGCAACTTACTTCGGAGACTTGAGCTCACCCTCAGTCCCTCACAGTTGCACACTGCCTGCAGAAAGAGTTTCCAACATCTGCACCACAGCCGTTTGTCAGAGGCTTGTGAGACGCAAGTGGAATAAGCAGACCTGGATGGTGTCTCCAGCTGCAGTGGAGTGGTATTCTGGGTACCTCCTGGCTTAGAGTACTGCTACGTTCTCAGTGCCCTAAGAACGCAGCTGGTTGATAGCTGGCTTGCAGGCATGCTTCCTTCTACGAGCTGAGGTCAGGGCAGGACCCTCCCGCATCCTGACTGCCCGTAGACATAGTACCCAGCATCCTAATGTTATTCGCCCTAGGAGTTTTTGTGCACAGCATGTGGAAGAGACAGGATTCTCCTCAAGTGTATCTGAAAATACAGACATTGCAAACGTCCTTGTTCAATGAGAGTGTAGCTAGGTCCTAGCTCCCATCAAAGTGTCTAGCAGACATCTGCCTGCAAAGCATACACACTTCCGAGAGTTGAGCTTATGGACTGTCCCTCCCACATCCTGCCTGCAGGTACACCGCGCTCCTAACAGGCCTAGCCCTGATGGTTGCCTGAAGTGTTGTGAGAGCTAAGTGGAAAGTCCCGGCCAACAAGACTAGTGCATCCGAGCTCAATCCAGCGATTTCCTAGTTTTTCCCGTGCGAACCAGGTGCTACATCCTAAGTGCCATACGAGAGAAGCTAGCTGAACGCCTTGTCCAAAAGCAACTTACTTCGGAGAGTTGAGCTCACCCTCAGTCCCTCACAGTTGCACACTGCCTGCAGAAAGAGTTTCCAACATCTGCACCACAGCCGTTTGTCAGAGGCTTGTGAGACGCAAGTGGAATAAGCAGACCTGGATGGTGTCTCCAGCTGCAGTGGAGTGGTATTCTGGGTACCTCCTGGCTTAGAGTACTGCAACGTTCTCAGTGCCCTAAGAACGCAGCTGGTTGAAAGCTGGCTTGTAGGCATGCTTCCTTCTACCAGCTGAGGTCAGGGCAGGACCCTCCCGCATCCTGACTGCCCGTAGACATAGTACCCAGCATCCTAATGTTATTCGCCCTAGGAGTTTTTGTGCACAGCATGTGGAAGTGCCAGGATTCTCCTCAAGTGTATCTGAAAATACAGACATTGCAAACGTCCTTGTTCAATGAGAGTGTAGCTCGGTCCTAGCTCCCATCAAAATGTCTAGCAGACATCTGCCTGCAAAGCATACACACTTCCGAGAGTTGAGCTTATGGACTGTCCCTCCCACATCCTGCCTGCAGGTACACCGCGCTCCTAACAGGCCTAGCCCTGATGGTTGCCTGAAGTGTTGTGAGAGCTAAGTGGAAAGTCCCGGCCAACAAGACTAGTGCATCCGAGCTCAATCCAGCGATTTCCTAGTTTTTCCCATGCGAACCAGGTGCTACATCCTAAGTGCCATACGAGAGAAGCTAGCTGAACGCCTTGTCCAAAAGCAACTTACTTCGGAGAGTTGAGCTCACCCTCAGTCCCTCGCAGTTGCACACTGCCTGTAGAAAGAGTTTCCAACATCTGCACCACAGCCGTTTGTCAGAGGCTTGTGAGACGCAAGGGGAATAAGCAGACCTGGATGGTGTCTCCAGCTGCAGTGGAGTGGTATTCTGGGTACCTCCTGGCTTAGAACACTGTTACGTTCTCAGTGCCCGAGGAACGCAGCTAGTTGAAAGCTGGCTTGTAGGCGTGCTTCCTTGTGCGAACAGACGTCAGGGCAGGATCCTCCCGCATCCTGACTGCCCGTAGACGTAGGTCCCAGCATCCTTATGTTAGGTGCCGAAGCGGTTCTGTGAAAACCTTGTGGAAGTGCCAGGATTCTCCTCAAGTGTATCTGAAAATACAGACATTGCAAACGTCCTTGTTCAATGAGAGTGTAGCTCGGTCCTAGCTCCCATCAAAGTGTCTAGCAGACATCTGCCTGCAAAGCATACACACTTCCGAGAGTTGAGCTTATGGACTGTCCCTCCCACATCCTGCCTGCAGGTACACCGCGCTCCTAACAGGCCTAGCCCTGATGGTTGCCTGAAGTGTTGTGAGAGCTAAGTGGAAAGTCCCGGCCAACAAACTAGTGCATCCGAGCTCAAACCAGCGATTTCCTAGTTTTTCCCGTGCGAACCAGGTGCTACATCCTAAGTGCCATACGAGAGAAGCTAGCTGAACGCCTTGTCCAAAAGCAACTTACTTCGGAGACTTGAGCTCACCCTCAGTCCCTCACAGTTGCACACTGCCTGCAGAAAGAGTTTCCAACATCTGCACCACAGCCGTTTGTCAGAGGCTTGTGAGACGCAAGTGGAATAAGCAGACCTGGATGGTGTCTCCAGCTGCAGTGGAGTGGTATTCTGGGTACCTCCTGGCTTAGAGTACTGCTACGTTCTCAGTGCCCTAAGAACGCAGCTGGTTGATAGCTGGCTTGCAGGCATGCTTCCTTCTACGAGCTGAGGTCAGGGCAGGACCCTCCCGCATCCTGACTGCCCGTAGACATAGTACCCAGCATCCTAATGTTATTCGCCCTAGGAGTTTTTGTGCACAGCATGTGGAAGAGACAGGATTCTCCTCAAGTGTATCTGAAAATACAGACATTGCAAACGTCCTTGTTCAATGAGAGTGTAGCTAGGTCCTAGCTCCCATCAAAGTGTCTAGCAGACATCTGCCTGCAAAGCATACACACTTCCGAGAGTTGAGCTTATGGACTGTCCCTCCCACATCCTGCCTGCAGGTACACCGCGCTCCTAACAGGCCTAGCCCTGATGGTTGCCTGAAGTGTTGTGAGAGCTAAGTGGAAAGTCCCGGCCAACAAGACTAGTGCATCCGAGCTCAATCCAGCGATTTCCTAGTTTTTCCCGTGCGAACCAGGTGCTACATCCTAAGTGCCATACGAGAGAAGCTAGCTGAACGCCTTGTCCAAAAGCAACTTACTTCGGAGAGTTGAGCTCACCCTCAGTCCCTCACAGTTGCACACTGCCTGCAGAAAGAGTTTCCAACATCTGCACCACAGCCGTTTGTCAGAGGCTTGTGAGACGCAAGTGGAATAAGCAGACCTGGATGGTGTCTCCAGCTGCAGTGGAGTGGTATTCTGGGTACCTCCTGGCTTAGAGTACTGCAACGTTCTCAGTGCCCTAAGAACGCAGCTGGTTGAAAGCTGGCTTGTAGGCATGCTTCCTTCTACCAGCTGAGGTCAGGGCAGGACCCTCCCGCATCCTGACTGCCCGTAGACATAGTACCCAGCATCCTAATGTTATTCGCCCTAGGAGTTTTTGTGCACAGCATGTGGAAGTGCCAGGATTCTCCTCAAGTGTATCTGAAAATACAGACATTGCAAACGTCCTTGTTCAATGAGAGTGTAGCTCGGTCCTAGCTCCCATCAAAGTGTCTAGCAGACATCTGCCTGCAAAGCATACACACTTCCGAGAGTTGAGCTTATGGACTGTCCCTCCCACATCCTGCCTGCAGGTACACCGCGCTCCTAACAGGCCTAGCCCTGATGGTTGCCTGAAGTGTTGTGAGAGCTAAGTGGAAAGTCCCGGCCAACAAGACTAGTGCATCCGAGCTCAATCCAGCGATTTCCTAGTTTTTCCCATGCGAACCAGGTGCTACATCCTAAGTGCCATACGAGAGAAGCTAGCTGAACGCCTTGTCCAAAAGCAACTTACTTCGGAGAGTTGAGCTCACCCTCAGTCCCTCGCAGTTGCACACTGCCTGTAGAAAGAGTTTCCAACATCTGCAAAACAGCCGTTTGTCAGAGGCTTGTGAGACGCAAGTGGAATAAGCAGACCTGGATGGTGTCTCCAGCTGCAGTGGAGTGGTATTCTGGGTACCTCCTGGCTTAGAACACTGTTACGTTCTCAGTGCCCGAGGAACGCAGCTAGTTGAAAGCTGGCTTGTAGGCGTGCTTCCTTGTGCGAACTGACGTCAGGGCAGGATCCTCCTGCATCCTGACTGCCCGTAGACGTAGGTCCCAGCATCCTTATGTTAGGTGCCGAAGCGGTTCTGTGAAAACCTTGTGGAAGTGCCAGGATTCTCCTCAAGTGTATCTGAAAATACAGACATTGCAAACGTCCTTGTTCAATGAGAGTGTAGCTCGGTCCTAGCTCCCATCAAAGTGTCTAGCAGACATCTGCCTGCAAAGCATACACACTTCCGAGAGTTGAGCTTATGGACTGTCCCTCCCACATCCTGCCTGCAGGTACACCGCGCTCCTAACAGGCCTAGCCCTGATGGTTGCCTGAAGTGTTGTGAGAGCTAAGTGGAAAGTCCCGGCCAACAAGACTAGTGCATCCGAGCTCAATCCAGCGATTTCCTAGTTTTTCCCGTGCGAACCAGGTGCTACATCCTAAGTGCCATACGAGAGAAGCTAGCTGAACGCCTTGTCCAAAAGCAACTTACTTCGGAGAGTTGAGCTCACCCTCAGTCCCTCACAGTTGCACACTGCCTGCAGAAAGAGTTTCCAACATCTGCACCACAGCCGTTTGTCAGAGGCTTGTGAGACGCAAGTGGAATAAGCAGACCTGGATGGTGTCTCCAGCTGCAGTGGAGTGGTATTCTGGGTACCTCCTGGCTTAGAGTACTGCTACGTTCTCAGTGCCCTAAGAACGCAGCTGGTTGAAAGCTGGCTTGCAGGCATGCTTCCTTCTACGAGCTGAGGTCAGGGCAGGACCCTCCCGCATCCTGACTGCCCGTAGACATAGTACCCAGCATCCTAATGTTATTCGCCCTAGGAGGTTTTGTGCATAGCATGCGGAAGTGACAGGGTTCTCCTCAAGTGTATCTTAAAATACAGACATTGCAAACGTCCTTGTACAATGAGAGTGTAGCTAGGTCCTAGCTCCCATCAAAGTGTCTAGCAGACAACTGCCTGCAAAGCATACACATTTCCGAGGGTTGAGCTTATGGACTGTCCCTCCCACATCCTGCCTGCAGGTACACCGCGCTCCTAACAGGCCTAGCCCTGATGGTTGCCTGAAGTGTTGTGGGAGCTAAGTGGAAAGTCCCGGCCAACAAGACTAGTGCATCCGAGCTCAATCCAGCGATTTCCTAGTTTTTCCCGTGCGAACCAGGTGCTACATCCTAAGTGCCATACGAGAGAAGCTAGCTGAACGCCTTGTCCAAAAGCAACTTACTTCGGAGAGTTGAGCTCACCCTCAGTCCCTCACAGTTGCACACTGCCTGCAGAAAGAGTTTCCAACATCTGCACCACAGCCGTTTGTCAGAGGCTTGTGAGACGCAAGTGGAATAAGCAGACCTGGATGGTGTCTCCAGCTGCAGTGGAGTGGTATTCTGGGTACCTCCTGGCTTAGAGTACTGCTACGATCTCAGTGCCCTAAGAACACAGCTGGTTGAAAGCTGGCTTGTAGGCATGCTTCCTTCTACGAGCTGAGGTCAGGGCAGGACCCTCCCGCATCCTGACTGCCCGTAGACATAGTACCCAGCATCCTAATGTTATTCGCCCTAGGAGTTTTTGTGCATAGCATGTGGAAGTGACAGGATTCTCCTCAAGTGTATCTGAAAATACAGACATTGCAAACGTCCTTGTTCAATGAGAGTGTAGCTAGGTCCTAGCTCCCATCAAAGTGTCTAGCAGACATCTGCCTGCAAAGCATACACACTTCCGAGAGTTGAGCTTATGGACTGTCCCTCCCACATCCTGCCTGCAGGTACACCGCGCTCCTAACAGGCCTAGCCCTGATGGTTGCCTGAAGTGTTGTGAGAGCTAAGTGGAAAGTCCCGGCCAACAAGACTAGTGCATCCGAGCTCAATCCAGCGATTTCCTAGTTTTTCCCGTGCGAACCAGGTGCTACATCCTAAGTGCCATACGAGAGAAGCTAGCTGAACGCCTTGTCCAAAAGCAACTTACTTCGGAGAGTTGAGCTCACCCTCAGTCCCTCGCAGTTGCACACTGCCTGTAGAAAGAGTTTCCAACATCTGCACCACAGCCGTTTGTCAGAGGCTTGTGAGACGCAAGTGGAATAAGCAGACCTGGATGGTGTCTCCAGCTGCAGTGGAGTGGTATTCTGGGTACCTCCTGGCTTAGAACACTGTTACGTTCTCAGTGCCCGAGGAACGCAGCTAGTTGAAAGCTGGCTTGTAGGCGTGCTTCCTTGTGCGAACAGACGTCAGGGCAGGATCCTCCCGCATCCTGACTGCCCGTAGACGTAGGTCCCAGCATCCTTATGTTAGGTGCCGAAGCGGTTCTGTGAAAACCTTGTGGAAGTGCCAGGATTCTCCTCAAGTGTATCTGAAAATACAGACATTGCAAACGTCCTTGTTCAATGAGAGTGTAGCTCGGTCCTAGCTCCCATCAAAGTGTCTAGCAGACATCTGCCTGCAAAGCATACACACTTCCGAGAGTTGAGCTTATGGACTGTCCCTCCCACATCCTGCATGCAGGTACACCGCGCTCCTAACAGGCCTAGCCCTGATGGTTGCCTGAAGTGTTGTGAGAGCTAAGTGGAAAGTCCCGGCCAACAAGACTAGTGCATCCGAGCTCAAACCAGCGATTTCCTAGTTTTTCCCGTGCGAACCAGGTGCTACATCCTAAGTGCCATACGAGAGAAGCTAGCTGAACGCCTTGTCCAAAAGCAACTTACTTCGGAGACTTGAGCTCACCCTCAGTCCCTCACAGTTGCACACTGCCTGCAGAAAGAGTTTCCAACATCTGCACCACAGCCGTTTGTCAGAGGCTTGTGAGACGCAAGTGGAATAAGCAGACCTGGATGGTGTCTCCAGCTGCAGTGGAGTGGTATTCTGGGTACCTCCTGGCTTAGAGTACTGCTACGTTCTCAGTGCCCTAAGAACGCAGCTGGTTGATAGCTGGCTTGCAGGCATGCTTCCTTCTACGAGCTGAGGTCAGGGCAGGACCCTCCCGCATCCTGACTGCCCGTAGACATAGTACCCAGCATCCTAATGTTATTCGCCCTAGGAGTTTTTGTGCATAGCATGTGGAAGTGACAGGATTCTCCTCAAGTGTATCTGAAAATACAGACATTGCAAACGTCCTTGTTCAATGAGAGTGTAGCTAGGTCCTAGCTCCCATCAAAGTGTCTAGCACACATCTGCCTGCAAAGCATACACACTTCCGAGAGTTGAGCTTATGGACTGTCCCTCCCACATCCTGCCTGCAGGTACACCGCGCTCCTAACAGGCCTAGCCCTGATGGTTGCCTGAAGTGTTGTGAGAGCTAAGTGGAAAGTCCCGGCCAACAAGACTAGTGCATCCGAGCTCAATCCAGCGATTTCCTAGTTTTTCCCGTGCGAACCAGGTGCTACATCCTAAGTGCCATACGAGAGAAGCTAGCTGAACGCCTTGTCCAAAAGCAACTTACTTCGGAGAGTTGAGCTCACCCTCAGTCCCTCACAGTTGCACACTGCCTGCAGAAAGAGTTTCCAACATCTGCACCACAGCCGTTTGTCAGAGGCTTGTGAGACGCAAGTGGAATAAGCAGACCTGGATGGTGTCTCCAGCTGCAGTGGAGTGGTATTCTGGGTACCTCCTGGCTTAGAGTACTGCAACGTTCTCAGTGCCCTAAGAACGCAGCTGGTTGAAAGCTGGCTTGTAGGCATGCTTCCTTCTACCAGCTGAGGTCAGGGCAGGACCCTCCCACATCCTGACTGCCCGTAGACATAGTACCCAGCATCCTAATGTTATTCGCCCTAGGAGTTTTTGTGCACAGCATGTGGAAGTGACAGGATTCTCCTCAAGTGTATCTGAAAATACAGACATTGCAAACGTCCTTGTTCAATGAGAGTGTAGCTAGGTCCTAGCTCCCATCAAAGTGTCTAGCAGACATCTGCCTGCAAAGCATACACACTTCCGAGAGTTGAGCTTATGGACTGTCCCTCCCACATCCTGCCTGCAGGTACACCGCGCTCCTAACAGGCCTAGCCCTGATGGTTGCCTGAAGTGTTGTGAGAGCTAAGTGGAAAGTCCCGGCCAACAAGACTAGTGCATCCGAGCTCAATCCAGCGATTTCCTAGTTTTTCCCATGCGAACCAGGTGCTACATCCTAAGTGCCATACGAGAGAAGCTAGCTGAACGCCTTGTCCAAAAGCAACTTACTTCGGAGAGTTGAGCTCACCCTCAGTCCCTCGCAGTTGCACACTGCCTGTAGAAAGAGTTTCCAACATCTGCACCACAGCCGTTTGTCAGAGGCTTGTGAGACGCAAGTGGAATAAGCAGACCTGGATGGTGTCTCCAGCTGCAGTGGAGTGGTATTCTGGGTACCTCCTGGCTTAGAACACTGTTACGTTCTCAGTGCCCCAGGAACGCAGCTTGTTGAAAGCTGGCTTGTAGGCGTGCTTCCTGTGCGAACTGACGTCAGGGCAGTATCCTCCCGCATCCTGACTGCCCGTAGACGTAGGTCCCAGCATCCTTATGTTAGGTGCCGAAGCGGTTCTGTGAAAACCTTGTGGAAGTGCCAGGATTCTCCTCAAGTGTATCTGAAAATACAGACATTGCAAACGTCCTTGTTCAATGAGAGTGTAGCTCGGTCCTAGCTCCCATCAAAGTGTCTAGCAGACATCTGCCTGCAAAGCATACACACTTCCGAGAGTTGAGCTTATGGACTGTCCCTCCCACATCCTGCCTGCAGGTACACCGCGCTCCTAACAGGCCTAGCCCTGATGGTTGCCTGAAGTGTTGTGAGAGCTAAGTGGAAAGTCCCGGCCAACAAGACTAGTGCATCCGAGCTCAATCCAGCGATTTCCTAGTTTTTCCCGTGCGAACCAGGTGCTACATCCTAAGTGCCATACGAGAGAAGCTAGCTGAACGCCTTGTCCAAAAGCAACTTACTTCGGAGAGTTGAGCTCACCCTCAGTCCCTCACAGTTGCACACTGCCTGCAGAAAGAGTTTCCAACATCTGCACCACAGCCGTTTGTCAGAGGCTTGTGAGACGCAAGTGGAATAAGCAGACCTGGATGGTGTCTCCAGCTGCAGTGGAGTGGTATTCTGGGTACCTCCTGGCTTAGAGTACTGCTACGTTCTCAGTGCCCTAAGAACGCAGCTGGTTGAAAGCTGGCTTGCAGGCATGCTTCCTTCTACGAGCTGAGGTCAGGGCAGGACCCTCCCGCATCCTGACTGCCCGTAGACATAGTACCCAGCATCCTAATGTTATTCGCCCTAGGAGGTTTTGTGCATAGCATGTGGAAGTGACAGGATTCTCCTCAAGTGTATCTGAAAATACAGACATTGCAAACGTCCTTGTTCAATGAGAGTGTAGCTAGGTCCTAGCTCCCATCAAAGTGTCTAGCAGACATCTGCCTGCAAAGCATACACACTTCCGAGAGTTGAGCTTATGGACTGTCCCTCCCACATCCTGCCTGCAGGTACACCGCGCTCCTAACAGGCCTAGCCCTGATTGTTGCCTGAAGTGTTGTGAGAGCTAAGTGGAAAGTCCCGGCCAACAAGACTAGTGCATCCGAGCTCAATCCAGCGATTTCCTAGTTTTTCCCGTGCGAACCAGGTGCTACATCCTAAGTGCCATACGAGAGAAGCTAGCTGAACGCCTTGTCCAAAAGCAACTTACTTCGGAGAGTTGAGCTCACCCTCAGTCCCTCACAGTTGCACACTGCCTGCAGAAAGAGTTTCCAACATCTGCACCACAGCCGTTTGTCAGAGGCTTGTGAGACGCAAGTGGAATAAGCAGACCTGGATGGTGTCTCCAGCTGCAGTGGAGTGGTATTCTGGGTACCTCCTGGCTTAGAGTACTGCTACGTTCTCAGTGCCCTAAGAACGCAGCTGGTTGAAAGCTGGCTTGTAGGCATGCTTCCTTCTACGAGCTGAGGTCAGGGCAGGACCCTCCCGCATCCTGACTGCCCGTAGACATAGTACCCAGCATCCTAATGTTATTCGCCCTAGGAGTTTTTGTGCATAGCATGTGGAAGTGACAGGATTCTCCTCAAGTGTATCTGAAAATACAGACATTGCAAACGTCCTTGTTCAATGAGAGTGTAGCTAGGTCCTAGCTCCCATCAAAGTGTCTAGCAGACATCTGCCTGCAAAGCATACACACTTCCGAGAGTTGAGCTTATGGACTGTCCCTCCCACATCCTGCCTGCAGGTACACCGCGCTCCTAACAGGCCTAGCCCTGATGGTTGCCTGAAGTGTTGTGAGAGCTAAGTGGAAAGTCCCGGCCAACAAGACTAGTGCATCCGAGCTCAATCCAGCGATTTCCTAGTTTTTCCCGTGCGAACCAGGTGCTACATCCTAAGTGCCATACGAGAGAAGCTAGCTGAACGCCTTGTCCAAAAGCAACTTACTTCGGAGACTTGAGCTCACCCTCAGTCCCTCGCAGTTGCACACTGCCTGTAGAAAGAGTTTCCAACATCTGCACCACAGCCGTTTGTCAGAGGCTTGTGAGACGCAAGTGGAATAAGCAGACCTGGATGGTGTCTCCAGCTGCAGTGGAGTGGTATTCTGGGTACCTCCTGGCTTAGAACACTGTTACGTTCTCAGTGCCCGAGGAACGCAGCTAGTTGAAAGCTGGCTTGTAGGCGTGCTTCCTTGTGCGAACTGACGTCAGGGCAGGATCCTCCCGCATCCTGACTGCCCGTAGACGTAGGTCCCAGCATCCTTATGTTAGGTGCCGAAGCGGTTCTGTGAAAACCTTGTGGAAGTGCCAGGATTCTCCTCAAGTGTATCTGAAAATACAGACATTGCAAACGTCCTTGTTCAATGAGAGTGTAGCTCGGTCCTAGCTCCCATCAAAGTGTCTAGCAGACATCTGCCTGCAAAGCATACACACTTCCGAGAGTTGAGCTTATGGACTGTCCCTCCCACATCCTGCCTGCAGGTACACCGCGCTCCTAACAGGCCTAGCCCTGATTGTTGCCTGAAGTGTTGTGAGAGCTAAGTGGAAAGTCCCGGCCAACAAGACTAGTGCATCCGAGCTCAATCCAGCGATTTCCTAGTTTTTCCCGTGCGAACCAGGTGCTACATCCTAAGTGCCATACGAGAGAAGCTAGCTGAACGCCTTGTCCAAAAGCAACTTACTTCGGAGAGTTGAGCTCACCCTCAGTCCCTCACAGTTGCACACTGCCTGCAGAAAGAGTTTCCAACATCTGCACCACAGCCGTTTGTCAGAGGCTTGTGAGACGCAAGTGGAATAAGCAGACCTGGATGGTGTCTCCAGCTGCAGTGGAGTGGTATTCTGGGTACCTCCTGGCTTAGAGTACTGCTACGTTCTCAGTGCCCTAAGAACGCAGCTGGTTGAAAGCTGGCTTGCAGGCATGCTTCCTTCTACGAGCTGAGGTCAGGGCAGGACCCTCCCGCATCCTGACTGCCCGTAGACATAGTACCCAGCATCCTAATGTTATTCGCCCTAGGAGGTTTTGTGCATAGCATGTGGAAGTGACAGGATTCGCCTCAAGTGTATCTGAAAATACAGACATTGCAAACGTCCTTGTTCAATGAGAGTGTAGCTAGGTCCTAGCTCCCATCAAAGTGTCTAGCAGTCATCTGCCTGCAAAGCATACACACTTCCGAGAGTTGAGCTTATGGACTGTCCCTCCCACATCCTGCCTGCAGGTACACCGCGCTCCTAACAGGCCTAGCCCTGATGGTTGCCTGAAGTGTTGTGAGAGCTAAGTGGAAAGTCCCGGCCAACAAGACTAGTGCATCCGAGCTGAATCCAGCGATTTCCTAGTTTTTCCCGTGCGAACCAGGTGCTACATCCTAAGTGCCATACGAGAGAAGCTAGCTGAACGCCTTGTCCAAAAGCAACTTACTTCGGAGAGTTGAGCTCACCCTCAGTCCCTCACAGTTGCACACTGCCTGCAGAAAGAGTTTCCAACATCTGCACCACAGCCGTTTGTCAGAGGCTTGTGAGACGCAAGTGGAATAAGCAGACCTGGATGGTGTCTCCAGCTGCAGTGGAGTGGTATTCTGGGTACCTCCTGGCTTAGAGTACTGCTACGTTCTCAGTGCCCTAAGAACGCAGCTGGTTGAAAGCTGGCTTGTAGGCATGCTTCCTTCTACGAGCTGAGGTCAGGGCAGGACCCTCCCGCATCCTGACTGCCCGTAGACATAGTACCCAGCATCCTAATGTTATTCGCCCTAGGAGTTTTTGTGCATAGCATGTGGAAGTGACAGGATTCTCCTCAAGTGTATCTGAAAATACAGACATTGCAAACGTCCTTGTTCAATGAGAGTGTAGCTAGGTCCTAGCTCCCATCAAAGTGTCTAGCAGACATCTGCCTGCAAAGCATACACACTTCCGAGAGTTGAGCTTATGGACTGTCCCTCCCACATCCTGCCTGCAGGTACACCGCGCTCCTAACAGGCCTACCCTGATGGTTGCCTGAAGTGTTGTGAGAGCTAAGTGGAAAGTCCCGGCCAACAAGACTAGTGCATCCGAGCTCAATCCAGCGATTTCCTAGTTTTTCCCATGCGAACCAGGTGCTACATCCTAAGTGCCATACGAGAGAAGCTAGCTGAACGCCTTGTCCAAAAGCAACTTACTTCGGAGAGTTGAGCTCACCCTCAGTCCCTCGCAGTTGCACACTGCCTGTAGAAAGAGTTTCCAACATCTGCACCACAGCCGTTTGTCAGAGGCTTGTGAGACGCAAGTGGAATAAGCAGACCTGGATGGTGTCTCCAGCTGCAGTGGAGTGGTATTCTGGGTACCTCCTGGCTTAGAACACTGTTACGTTCTCAGTGCCCGAGGAACGCAGCTAGTTGAAAGCTGGCTTGTAGGCGTGCTTCCTTGTGCGAACTGACGTCAGGGCAGGATCCTCCCGCATCCTGACTGCCCGTAGACGTAGGTCCCAGCATCCTTATGTTAGGTGCCGAAGCGGTTCTGTGAAAACCTTGTGGAAGTGCCAGGATTCTCCTCAAGTGTATCTGAAAATACAGACATTGCAAACGTCCTTGTTCAATGAGAGTGTAGCTCGGTCCTAGCTCCCATCAAAGTGTCTAGCAGACATCTGCCTGCAAAGCATACACACTTCCGAGAGTTGAGCTTATGGACTGTCCCTCCCACATCCTGCCTGCAGGTACACCGCGCTCCTAACAGGCCTAGCCCTGATGGTTGCCTGAAGTGTTGTGAGAGCTAAGTGGAAAGTCCCGGCCAACAAGACTAGTGCATCCGAGCTCAATCCAGCGATTTCCTAGTTTTTCCCGTGCGAACCAGGTGCTACATCCTAAGTGCCATACGAGAGAAGCTAGCTGAACGCCTTGTCCAAAAGCAACTTACTTCGGAGAGTTGAGCTCACCCTCAGTCCCTCACAGTTGCACACTGCCTGCAGAAAGAGTTTCCAACATCTGCACCACAGCCGTTTGTCAGAGGCTTGTGAGACGCAAGTGGAATAAGCAGACCTGGATGGTGTCTCCAGCTGCAGTGGAGTGGTATTCTGGGTACCTCCTGGCTTAGAGTACTGCTACGTTCTCAGTGCCCTAAGAACGCAGCTGGTTGAAAGCTGGCTTGCAGGCATGCTTCCTTCTACGAGCTGAGGTCAGGGCAGGACCCTCCCGCATCCTGACTGCCTGTAGACATAGTACCCAGCATCCTAATGTTATTCGCCCTAGGAGGTTTTGTGCATAGCATGTGGAAGTGACAGGATTCTCCTCAAGTGTATCTGAAAATACAGACATTGCAAACGTCCTTGTGCAATGAGAGTGTAGCTAGGTCCTAGCTCCCATCAAAGTGTCTAGCAGACATCTGCCTGCAAAGCATACACACTTCCGAGAGTTGAGCTTATGGACTGTCCCTCCCACATCCTGCCTGCAGGTACACCGCGCTCCTAACAGGCCTAGCCCTGATTGTTGCCTGAAGTGTTGTGAGAGCTAAGTGGAAAGTCCCGGCCAACAAGACTAGTGCATCCGAGCTCAATCCAGCGATTTCCTAGTTTTTCCCGTGCGAACCAGGTGCTACATCCTAAGTGCCATACGAGAGAAGCTAGCTGAACGCCTTGTCCAAAAGCAACTTACTTCGGAGAGTTGAGCTCACCCTCAGTCCCTCACAGTTGCACACTGCCTGCAGAAAGAGTTTCCAACATCTGCACCACAGCCGTTTGTCCGAGGCTTGTGAGACGCAAGTGGAATAAGCAGACCTGGATGGTGTCTCCAGCTGCAGTGGAGTGGTATTCTGGGTACCTCCTGGCTTAGAGTACTGCTACGTTCTCAGTGCCCTAAGAACGCAGCTGGTTGAAAGCTGGCTTGCAGGCATGCTTCCTTCTACGAGCTGAGGTCAGGGCAGGACCCTCCCGCATCCTGACTGCCCGTAGACATAGTACCCAGCATCCTAATGTTATTCGCCCTAGGAGGTTTTGTGCATAGCATGTGGAAGTGACAGGATTCGCCTCAAGTGTATCTGAAAATACAGACATTGCAAACGTCCTTGTTCAATGAGAGTGTAGCTAGGTCCTAGCTCCCATCAAAGTGTCTAGCAGTCATCTGCCTGCAAAGCATACACACTTCCGAGAGTTGAGCTTATGGACTGTCCCTCCCACATCCTGCCTGCAGGTACACCGCGCTCCTAACAGGCCTAGCCCTGATGGTTGCCTGAAGTGTTGTGAGAGCTAAGTGGAAAGTCCCGGCCAACAAGACTAGTGCATCCGAGCTCAATCCAGCGATTTCCTAGTTTTTCCCATGCGAACCAGGTGCTACATCCTAAGTGCCATACGAGAGAAGCTAGCTGAACGCCTTGTCCAAAAGCAACTTACTTCGGAGAGTTGAGCTCACCCTCAGTCCCTCACAGTTGCACACTGCCTGCAGAAAGAGTTTCCAACATCTGCACCACAGCCGTTTGTCAGAGGCTTGTGAGACGCAAGTGGAATAAGCAGACCTGGATGGTGTCTCCAGCTGCAGTGGAGTGGTATTCTGGGTACCTCCTGGCTTAGAGTACTGCTACGTTCTCAGTGCCCTAAGAACGCAGCTGGTTGAAAGCTGGCTTGTAGGCATGCTTCCTTCTACGAGCTGAGGTCAGGGCAGGACCCTCCCGCATCCTGACTGCCCGTAGACATAGTACCCAGCGTCCTAATGTTATTCGCCCTAGGAGTTTTTGTGCATAGCATGTGGAAGTGACAGGATTCTCCTCAAGTGTATCTGAAAATACAGACATTGCAAACGTCCTTGTTCAATGAGAGTGTAGCTAGGTCCTAGCTCCCATCAAAGTGTCTAGCAGACATCTGCCTGCAAAGCATACACACTTCCGAGAGTTGAGCTTATGGACTGTCCCTCCCACATCCTGCCTGCAGGTACACCGCGCTCCTAACAGGCCTAGCCCTGATGGTTGCCTGAAGTGTTGTGAGAGCTAAGTGGAAAGTCCCGGCCAACAAGACTAGTGCATCCGAGCTCAATCCAGCGATTTCCTAGTTTTTCCCGTGCGAACCAGGTGCTACATCCTAAGTGCCATACGAGAGAAGCTAGCTGAACGCCTTGTCCAAAAGCAACTTACTTCGGAGAGTTGAGCTCACCCTCAGTCCCTCACAGTTGCACACTGCCTGCAGAAAGAGTTTCCAACATCTGCACCACAGCCGTTTGTCAGAGGCTTGTGAGACGCAAGTGGAATAAGCAGACCTGGATGGTGTCTCCAGCTGCAGTGGAGTGGTATTCTGGGTACCTCCTGGCTTAGAGTACTGCTACGTTCTCAGTGCCCTAAGAACGCAGCTGGTTGAAAGCTGGCTTGCAGGCATGCTTCCTTCTACGAGCTGAGGTCAGGGCAGGACCCTCCCGCATCCTGACTGCCCGTAGACATAGTACCCAGCATCCTAATGTTATTCGCCCTAGGAGGTTTTGTGCATAGCATGTGGAAGTGACAGGATTCGCCTCAAGTGTATCTGAAAATACAGACATTGCAAACGTCCTTGTTCAATGAGAGTGTAGCTAGGTCCTAGCTCCCATCAAAGTGTCTAGCAGTCATCTGCCTGCAAAGCATACACACTTCCGAGAGTTGAGCTTATGGACTGTCCCTCCCACATCCTGCCTGCAGGTACACCGCGCTCCTAACAGGCCTAGCCCTGATGGTTGCCTGAAGTGTTGTGAGAGCTAAGTGGAAAGTCCCGGCCAACAAGACTAGTGCATCCGAGCTCAATCCAGCGATTTCCTAGTTTTTCCCATGCGAACCAGGTGCTACATCCTAAGTGCCATACGAGAGAAGCTAGCTGAACGCCTTGTCCAAAAGCAACTTACTTCGGAGAGTTGAGCTCACCCTCAGTCCCTCACAGTTGCACACTGCCTGCAGAAAGAGTTTCCAACATCTGCACCACAGCCGTTTGTCAGAGGCTTGTGAGACGCAAGTGGAATAAGCAGACCTGGATGGTGTCTCCAGCTGCAGTGGAGTGGTATTCTGGGTACCTCCTGGCTTAGAGTACTGCTACGTTCTCAGTGCCCTAAGAACGCAGCTGGTTGAAAGCTGGCTTGTAGGCATGCTTCCTTCTACGAGCTGAGGTCAGGGCAGGACCCTCCCGCATCCTGACTGCCCGTAGACATAGTACCCAGCGTCCTAATGTTATTCGCCCTAGGAGTTTTTGTGCATAGCATGTGGAAGTGACAGGATTCTCCTCAAGTGTATCTGAAAATACAGACATTGCAAACGTCCTTGTTCAATGAGAGTGTAGCTAGGTCCTAGCTCCCATCAAAGTGTCTAGCAGACATCTGCCTGCAAAGCATACACACTTCCGAGAGTTGAGCTTATGGACTGTCCCTCCCACATCCTGCCTGCAGGTACACCGCGCTCCTAACAGGCCTAGCCCTGATGGTTGCCTGAAGTGTTGTGAGAGCTAAGTGGAAAGTCCCGGCCAACAAGACTAGTGCATCCGAGCTCAATCCAGCGATTTCCTAGTTTTTCCCATGCGAACCAGGTGCTACATCCTAAGTGCCATACGAGAGAAGCTAGCTGAACGCCTTGTCCAAAAGCAACTTACTTCGGAGAGTTGAGCTCACCCTCAGTCCCTCGCAGTTGCACACTGCCTGTAGAAAGAGTTTCCAACATCTGCACCACAGCCGTTTGTCAGAGGCTTGTGAGACGCAAGTGGAATAAGCAGACCTGGATGGTGTCTCCAGCTGCAGTGGAGTGGTATTCTGGGTACCTCCTGGCTTAGAACACTGTTACGTTCTCAGTGCCCGAGGAACGCAGCTAGTTGAAAGCTGGCTTGTAGGCGTGCTTCCTTGTGCGAACTGACGTCAGGGCAGGATCCTCCCGCATCCTGACTGCCCGTAGACGTAGGTCCCAGCATCCTTATGTTAGGTGCCGAAGCGGTTCTGTGAAAACCTTGTGGAAGTGCCAGGATTCTCCTCAAGTGTATCTGAAAATACAGACATTGCAAACGTCCTTGTTCAATGAGAGTGTAGCTCGGTCCTAGCTCCCATCAAAGTGTCTAGCAGACATCTGCCTGCAAAGCATACACACTTCCGAGAGTTGAGCTTATGGACTGTCCCTCCCACATCCTGCCTGCAGGTACACCGCGCTCCTAACAGGCCTAGCCCTGATGGTTGCCTGAAGTGTTGTGAGAGCTAAGTGGAAAGTCCCGGCCAACAAGACTAGTGCATCCGAGCTCAATCCAGCGATTTCCTAGTTTTTCCCGTGCGAACCAGGTGCTACATCCTAAGTGCCATACGAGAGAAGCTAGCTGAACGCCTTGTCCAAAAGCAACTTACTTCGGAGAGTTGAGCTCACCCTCAGTCCCTCACAGTTGCACACTGCCTGCAGAAAGAGTTTCCAACATCTGCACCACAGCCGTTTGTCAGAGGCTTGTGAGACGCAAGTGGAATAAGCAGACCTGGATGGTGTCTCCAGCTGCAGTGGAGTGGTATTCTGGGTACCTCCTGGCTTAGAGTACTGCTACGTTCTCAGTGCCCTAAGAACGCAGCTGGTTGAAAGCTGGCTTGCAGGCATGCTTCCTTCTACGAGCTGAGGTCAGGGCAGGACCCTCCCGCATCCTGACTGCCTGTAGACATAGTACCCAGCATCCTAATGTTATTCGCCCTAGGAGGTTTTGTGCATAGCATGTGGAAGTGACAGGATTCTCCTCAAGTGTATCTGAAAATACAGACATTGCAAACGTCCTTGTGCAATGAGAGTGTAGCTAGGTCCTAGCTCCCATCAAAGTGTCTAGCAGACATCTGCCTGCAAAGCATACACACTTCCGAGAGTTGAGCTTATGGACTGTCCCTCCCACATCCTGCCTGCAGGTACACCGCGCTCCTAACAGGCCTAGCCCTGATTGTTGCCTGAAGTGTTGTGAGAGCTAAGTGGAAAGTCCCGGCCAACAAGACTAGTGCATCCGAGCTCAATCCAGCGATTTCCTAGTTTTTCCCGTGCGAACCAGGTGCTACATCCTAAGTGCCATACGAGAGAAGCTAGCTGAACGCCTTGTCCAAAAGCAACTTACTTCGGAGAGTTGAGCTCACCCTCAGTCCCTCACAGTTGCACACTGCCTGCAGAAAGAGTTTCCAACATCTGCACCACAGCCGTTTGTCCGAGGCTTGTGAGACGCAAGTGGAATAAGCAGACCTGGATGGTGTCTCCAGCTGCAGTGGAGTGGTATTCTGGGTACCTCCTGGCTTAGAGTACTGCTACGTTCTCAGTGCCCTAAGAACGCAGCTGGTTGAAAGCTGGCTTGCAGGCATGCTTCCTTCTACGAGCTGAGGTCAGGGCAGGACCCTCCCGCATCCTGACTGCCCGTAGACATAGTACCCAGCATCCTAATGTTATTCGCCCTAGGAGGTTTTGTGCATAGCATGTGGAAGTGACAGGATTCGCCTCAAGTGTATCTGAAAATACAGACATTGCAAACGTCCTTGTTCAATGAGAGTGTAGCTAGGTCCTAGCTCCCATCAAAGTGTCTAGCAGTCATCTGCCTGCAAAGCATACACACTTCCGAGAGTTGAGCTTATGGACTGTCCCTCCCACATCCTGCCTGCAGGTACACCGCGCTCCTAACAGGCCTAGCCCTGATGGTTGCCTGAAGTGTTGTGAGAGCTAAGTGGAAAGTCCCGGCCAACAAGACTAGTGCATCCGAGCTCAATCCAGCGATTTCCTAGTTTTTCCCATGCGAACCAGGTGCTACATCCTAAGTGCCATACGAGAGAAGCTAGCTGAACGCCTTGTCCAAAAGCAACTTACTTCGGAGAGTTGAGCTCACCCTCAGTCCCTCACAGTTGCACACTGCCTGCAGAAAGAGTTTCCAACATCTGCACCACAGCCGTTTGTCAGAGGCTTGTGAGACGCAAGTGGAATAAGCAGACCTGGATGGTGTCTCCAGCTGCAGTGGAGTGGTATTCTGGGTACCTCCTGGCTTAGAGTACTGCTACGTTCTCAGTGCCCTAAGAACGCAGCTGGTTGAAAGCTGGCTTGTAGGCATGCTTCCTTCTACGAGCTGAGGTCAGGGCAGGACCCTCCCGCATCCTGACTGCCCGTAGACATAGTACCCAGCGTCCTAATGTTATTCGCCCTAGGAGTTTTTGTGCATAGCATGTGGAAGTGACAGGATTCTCCTCAAGTGTATCTGAAAATACAGACATTGCAAACGTCCTTGTTCAATGAGAGTGTAGCTAGGTCCTAGCTCCCATCAAAGTGTCTAGCAGACATCTGCCTGCAAAGCATACACACTTCCGAGAGTTGAGCTTATGGACTGTCCCTCCCACATCCTGCCTGCAGGTACACCGCGCTCCTAACAGGCCTAGCCCTGATGGTTGCCTGAAGTGTTGTGAGAGCTAAGTGGAAAGTCCCGGCCAACAAGACTAGTGCATCCGAGCTCAATCCAGCGATTTCCTAGTTTTTCCCATGCGAACCAGGTGCTACATCCTAAGTGCCATACGAGAGAAGCTAGCTGAACGCCTTGTCCAAAAGCAACTTACTTCGGAGAGTTGAGCTCACCCTCAGTCCCTCGCAGTTGCACACTGCCTGTAGAAAGAGTTTCCAACATCTGCACCACAGCCGTTTGTCAGAGGCTTGTGAGACGCAAGTGGAATAAGCAGACCTGGATGGTGTCTCCAGCTGCAGTGGAGTGGTATTCTGGGTACCTCCTGGCTTAGAACACTGTTACGTTCTCAGTGCCCGAGGAACGCAGCTAGTTGAAAGCTGGCTTGTAGGCGTGCTTCCTTGTGCGAACTGACGTCAGGGCAGGATCCTCCCGCATCCTGACTGCCCGTAGACGTAGGTCCCAGCATCCTTATGTTAGGTGCCGAAGCGGTTCTGTGAAAACCTTGTGGAAGTGCCAGGATTCTCCTCAAGTGTATCTGAAAATACAGACATTGCAAACGTCCTTGATCAATGAGAGTGTAGCTCGGTCCTAGCTCCCATCAAAGTGTCTAGCAGACATCTGCCTGCAAAGCATACACACTTCCGAGAGTTGAGCTTATGGACTGTCCCTCCCACATCCTGCCTGCAGGTACACCGCGCTCCTAACAGGCCTAGCCCTGATGGTTGCCTGAAGTGTTGTGAGAGCTAAGTGGAAAGTCCCGGCCAACAAGACTAGTGCATCCGAGCTCAATCCAGCGATTTCCTAGTTTTTCCCGTGCGAACCAGGTGCTACATCCTAAGTGCCATACGAGAGAAGCTAGCTGAACGCCTTGTCCAAAAGCAACTTACTTCGGAGAGTTGAGCTCACCCTCAGTCCCTCACAGTTGCACACTGCCTGCAGAAAGAGTTTCCAACATCTGCACCACAGCCGTTTGTCAGAGGCTTGTGAGACGCAAGTGGAATAAGCAGACCTGGATGGTGTCTCCAGCTGCAGTGGAGTGGTATTCTGGGTACCTCCTGGCTTAGAGTACTGCTACGTTCTCAGTGCCCTAAGAACGCAGCTGGTTGAAAGCTGGCTTGCAGGCATGCTTCCTTCTACGAGCTGAGGTCAGGGCAGGACCCTCCCGCATCCTGACTGCCTGTAGACATAGTACCCAGCATCCTAATGTTTTTCGCCCTAGGAGGTTTTGTGCATAGCATGTGGAAGTGACAGGATTCTCCTCAAGTGTATCTGAAAATACAGACATTGCAAACGTCCTTGTTCAATGAGAGTGTAGCTAGGTCCTAGCTCCCATCAAAGTGTCTAGCAGACATCTGCCTGCAAAGCATACACACTTCCGAGAGTTGAGCTTATGGACTGTCCCTCCCACATCCTGCCTGCAGGTACACCGCGCTCCTAACAGGCCTAGCCCTGATTGTTGCCTGAAGTGTTGTGAGAGCTAAGTGGAAAGTCCCGGCCAACAAGACTAGTGCATCCGAGCTCAATCCAGCGATTTCCTAGTTTTTCCCGTGCGAACCAGGTGCTACATCCTAAGTGCCATACGAGAGAAGCTAGCTGAACGCCTTGTCCAAAAGCAACTTACTTCGGAGAGTTGAGCTCACCCTCAGTCCCTCACAGTTGCACACTGCCTGCAGAAAGAGTTTCCAACATCTGCACCACAGCCGTTTGTCAGAGGCTTGTGAGACGCAAGTGGAATAAGCAGACCTGGATGGTGTCTCCAGCTGCAGTGGAGTGGTATTCTGGGTACCTCCTGGCTTAGAGTACTGCTACGTTCTCAGTGCCCTAAGAACGCAGCTGGTTGAAAGCTGGCTTGTAGGCGTGCTTCCTTGTGCGAACTGACGTCAGGGCAGGATCCTCCCGCATCCTGACTGCCCGTAGACGTAGGTCCCAGCATCCTTATGTTAGGTGCCGAAGAGGTTCTGTGAAAACCTTGTGGAAGTGCCAGGATTCTCCTCAAGTGTATCTGAAAATACAGACATTGCAAACGTCCTTGTTCAATGAGAGTGTAGCTCGGTCCTAGCTCCCATCAAAGTGTCTAGCAGACATCTGCCTGCAAAGCATACACACTTCCGAGAGTTGAGCTTATGGACTGTCCCTCCCACATCCTGCCTGCAGGTACACCGCGCTCCTAACAGGCCTCGCCCTGATGGTTGCCTGAAGTGTTGTGAGAGCTAAGTGGAAAGTCCCGGCCAACAAGACTAGTGCATCCGAGCTCAATCCAGCGATTTCCTAGTTTTTCCCGTGCGAACCAGTTGCTACATCCTAAGTGCCATACGAGAGAAACTAGCTGAACGCCTTGTCCAAAAGCAACTTACTTCGGAGAGTTGAGCTCACCCTCAGTCCCTCACAGTTGCACACTGCCTGCAGAAAGAGTTTCCAACATCTGCACCACAGCCGTTTGTCAGAGGCTTGTGAGACGCAAGTGGAATAAGCAGACCTGGATGGTGTCTCCAGCTGCAGTGGAGTGGTATTCTGGGTACCTCCTGGCTTAGAGTACCGCTACGTTCTCACTGCCCTAAGAACGCAGCTGGTTGAAAGCTGGCTTGTAGGCGTGCTTCCTTGTGCGAACTGACGTCAGGGCAGGATCCTCCCGCATCCTGACTGCCCGTAGACGTAGGTCCCAGCATCCTTATGTTAGGTGCCGAAGCGGTTCTGTGAAAACCTTGTGGAAGTGCCAGGATTCTCCTCAAGTGTATCTGAAAATACAGACATTGCAAACGTCCTTGTTCAATGAGAGTGTAGCTCGGTCCTAGCTCCCATCAAAGTGTCTAGCAGACATCTGCCTGCAAAGCATACACACTTCCGAGAGTTGAGCTTATGGACTGTCCCTCCCACATCCTGCCTGCAGGTACACCGCGCTCCTAACAGGCCTAGCCCTGATGGTTGCCTGAAGTGTTGTGAGAGCTAAGTGGAAAGTCCCGGCCAACAAGACTAGTGCATCCGAGCTCAATCCAGCGATTTCCTAGTTTTTCCCATGCGAACCAGGTGCTACATCCTAAGTGCCATACGAGAGAAGCTAGCTGAACGCCTTGTCCAAAAGCAACTTACTTCGGAGAGTTGAGCTCACCCTCAGTCCCTCGCAGTTGCACACTGCCTGTAGAAAGAGTTTCCAACATCTGCACCACAGCCGTTTGTCAGAGGCTTGTGAGACGCAAGTGGAATAAGCAGACCTGGATGGTGTCTCCAGCTGCAGTGGAGTGGTATTCTGGGTACCTCCTGGCTTAGAACACTGTTACGATCTCAGTGCCCGAGGAACGCAGCTAGTTGAAAGCTGGCTTGTAGGCGTGCTTCCTTGTGCGAACTGACGTCAGGGCAGGATCCTCCCGCATCCTGACTGCCCGTAGACGTAGGTCCCAGCATCCTTATGTTAGGTGCCGAAGCGGTTCTGTGAAAACCTTGTGGAAGTGCCAGGATTCTCCTCAAGTGTATCTGAAAATACAGACATTGCAAACGTCCTTGTTCAATGAGAGTGTAGCTCGGTCCTAGCTCCCATCAAAGTGTCTAGCAGACATCTGCCTGCAAAGCATACACACTTCCGAGAGTTGAGCTTATGGACTGTCCCTCCCACATCCTGCCTGCAGGTACACCGCGCTCCTAACAGGCCTAGCCCTGATGGTTGCCTGAAGTGTTGTGAGAGCTAAGTGGAAAGTCCCGGCCAACAAGACTAGTGCATCCGAGCTCAATCCAGCGATTTCCTAGTTTTTCCCATGCGAACCAGGTGCTACATCCTAAGTGCCATACGAGAGAAGCTAGCTGAACGCCTTGTCCAAAAGCAACTGACTTCGGAGAGTTGAGCTCACCCTCAGTCCCTCACAGTTGCACACTGCCTGCAGAAAGAGTTTCCAACATCTGCACCACAGCCGTTTGTCAGAGGCTTGTGAGACGCAAGTGGAATAAGCAGACCTGGATGGTGTCTCCAGCTGCAGTGGAGTGGTATTCTGGGTACCTCCTGGCTTAGAGTACTGCTACGTTCTCAGTGCCCTAAGAACGCAGCTGGTTGAAAGCTGGCTTGTAGGCATGCTTCCTTCTACGAGCTGAGGTCAGGGCAGGACCCTCCCGCATCCTGACTGCCCGTAGACATAGTACCCAGCATCCTAATGTTATTCGCCCTAGGAGGTTTTGTGCATAGCATGTGGAAGTGACAGGATTCTCCTCAAGTGTATCTGAAAATACAGACATTGCAAACGTCCTTGTTCAATGAGAGTGTAGCTCGGTCCTAGCTCCCATCAAAGTGTCTAGCAGACATCTGCCTGCAAAGCATACACACTTCCGAGAGTTGAGCTTATGGACTGTCCCTCCCACATCCTGCCTGCAGGTACACCGCGCTCCTAACAGGCCTAGCCCTGATGGTTGCCTGAAGTGTTGTGAGAGCTAAGTGGAAAGTCCGGGCCAACAAGACTAGTGCATCCGAGCTCAATCCAGCGATTTCCTAGTTTTTCCCGTGCGAACCAGGTGCTACATCCTAAGTGCCATATGAGAGAAGCTAGCTGAACGCCTTGTCCAAAAGCAACTTACTTCGGAGAGTTGAGCTCACCCTCAGTCCCTCACAGTTGCACACTGCCTGCAGAAAGAGTTTCCAACATCTGCACCACAGCCGTTTGTCAGAGGCTTGTGAGACGCAAGTGGAATAAGCAGACCTGGATGGTGTCTCCACCTGCAGTGGAGTGGTATTCTGGGTACCTCCTGGCTTAGAGTACTGCTACGTTCTCAGTGCCCTAAGAACGCAGCTGGTTGAAAGCTGGCTTGTAGGCATGCTTCCTTCTACGAGCTGAGGTCAGGGCAGGACCCTCCCGCATCCTGACTGCCCGTAGACATAGTACCCAGCATCCTAATGTTATTCGCCCTAGGAGTTTTTGTGCATAGCATGTGGAAGTGACAGGATTCTCCTCAAGTGTATCTGAAAATACAGACATTGCAAACGTCCTTGTTCAATGAGAGTGTAGCTAGGTCCTAGCTCCCATCAAAGTGTCTAGCAGTCATCTGCCTGCAAAGCATACACACTTCCGAGAGTTGAGCTTATGGACTGTCCCTCCCACATCCTGCCTGCAGGTACACCGCGCTCCTAACAGGCCTAGCCCTGATGGTTGCCTGAAGTGTTGTGAGAGCTAAGTGGAAAGTCCCGGCCAACAAGACTAGTGCATCCGAGCTCAATCCAGCGATTTCCTAGTTTTTCCCGTGCGAACCAGGTGCTACATCCTAAGTGCCATACGAGAGAAGCTAGCTGAACGCCTTGTCCAAAAGCAACTTACTTCGGAGAGTTGAGCTCACCCTCAGTCCCTCACAGTTGCACACTGCCTGCAGAAAGAGTTTCCAACATCTGCACCACAGCCGTTTGTCAGAGGCTTGTGAGACGCAAGTGGAATAAGCAGACCTGGATGGTGTCTCCAGCTGCAGTGGAGTGGTATTCTGGTTACCTCCTGGCTTAGAGTACTGCTACGTTCTCAGTGCCCTAAGAACGCAGCTGGTTGAAAGCTGGCTTGTAGGCGTGCTTCCTTGTGCGAACTGACGTCAGGGCAGGATCCTCCCGCATCCTGACTGCCCGTAGACGTAGGTCCCAGCATCCTTATGTTAGGTGCCGAAGAGGTTCTGTGAAAACCTTGTGGAAGTGCCAGGATTCTCCTCAAGTGTATCTGAAAATACAGACATTGCAAACGTCCTTGTTCAATGAGAGTGTAGCTCGGTCCTAGCTCCCATCAAAGTGTCTAGCAGACATCTGCCTGCAAAGCATACACACTTCCGAGAGTTGAGCTTATGGACTGTCCCTCCCACATCCTGCCTGCAGGTACACCGCGCTCCTAACAGGCCTCGCCCTGATGGTTGCCTGAAGTGTTGTGAGAGCTAAGTGGAAAGTCCCGGCCAACAAGACTAGTGCATCCGAGCTCAATCCAGCGATTTCCTAGTTTTTCCCGTGCGAACCAGGTGCTACATCCTAAGTGCCATACGAGAGAAACTAGCTGAACGCCTTGTCCAAAAGCAACTTACTTCGGAGAGTTGAGCTCACCCTCAGTCCCTCACAGTTGCACACTGCCTGCAGAAAGAGTTTCCAACATCTGCACCACAGCCGTTTGTCACAGGCTTGTGAGACGCAAGTGGAATAAGCAGACCTGGATGGTGTCTCCAGCTGCAGTGGAGTGGTATTCTGGGTACCTCCTGGCTTAGAGTACCGCTACGTTCTCACTGCCCTAAGAACGCAGCTGGTTGAAAGCTGGCTTGTAGGCGTGCTTCCTTGTGCTAACTGACGTCAGGGCAGGATCCTCCCGCATCCTGACTGCCCGTAGACGTAGGTCCCAGCATCCTTATGTTAGGTGCCGAAGAGGTTCTGTGAAAACCTTGTGGAAGTGCCAGGATTCTCCTCAAGTGTATCTGATCTCAATACAGACAATGCAAACGTCCTTGTTCAATGAGAGTGTAGCTCGGTCCTAGCTCCCATCAAAGTGTCTAGCAGACATCTGCCTGCAAAGCATACACACTTCCGAGAGTTGAGCTTATGGACTGTCCCTCCCACATCCTGCCTGCAGGTACACCGCGCTCCTAACAGGCCTAGCCCTGATGGTTGCCTGAAGTGTTGTGAGAGCTAAGTGGAAAGTCCCGGCCAACAAGACTAGTGCATCCGAGCTCAATCCAGCGATTTCCTAGTTTTTCCCGTGCCAACCAGGTGCTACATCCTAAGTGCCATACGAGAGAAGCTAGCTGAACGCCTTGTCCAAAAGCAACTTACTTCGGAGAGTTGAGCTCACCCTCAGTCCCTCACAGTTGCACACTGCCTGCAGAAAGAGTTTCCAACATCTGCACCACAGCCGTTTGTCACAGGCTTGTGAGACGCAAGTGGAATAAGCAGACCTGGATGGTGTCTCCAGCTGCAGTGGAGTGGTATTCTGGGTACCTCCTGGCTTAGAGTACTGCTACGTTCTCAGTGCCCTAAGAACGCAGCTGGTTGAAAGCTGGCTTGTAGGCATGCTTCCTTCTACGAGCTGAGGTCAGGGCAGGACCCTCCCGCATCCTGACTGCCCGTAGACATAGTACCCAGCATCCTAATGTTATTCGCCCTAGGAGGTTTTGTGCATAGCATGTGGAAGTGACAGGATTCTCCTCAAGTGTATCTGAAAATACAGACATTGCAAACCTCCTTGTTCAATGAGAGTGCAGCTAGGTCCTAGCTCCCATCAAAGTGTCTAGCAGACATCTGCCTGCAAAGCATACACACTTCCGAGAGTTGAGCTTATGGACTATCCCTCCCACATCCTGCCTTCAAGTACATGGCACTCCAAACAGGCCTATTCCCGATGCGTCTCTGAAGTGTTGTGAGAGCTAAGTGGAAAGTCCCGGCCCACAAGACTAGTGCATCCAAGCTGAATCCAGCGATTTCCTAGTTTTTCCCGTGCGAACCAGGTGCTACATCCTAAGTGCCATACGAGAGAAGCTAGCTGAACGCCTTGTCCAAAGCAACTTACTTCGGAGAGTTGAGCTCACCCTCAGTCCCTCACAGTTGCCCACTGCCTGCAGAAAGAGTTTCCAACATCTGCACCACAGCCGTTTGTCAGAGGCTTCTGAGACGCAAGTGGAATAAGCAGACCTGGATGGTGTCTCCAGCTGCAGTGGAGTGGTATTCTGGGTACCTCCTGGCTTAGAACACTGTTACGTTCTCAGTGCCCGAGGAACGCAGCTAGTTGAAAGCTGGCTTGTAGGCGTGCTTCCTTGTGCGAACTGACGTCAGGGCAGGATCCTCCCGCATCCTGACTGCCCGTAGACGTAGGTCCCAGCATCCTTATGTTAGGTGCCGAAGCGGTTCTGTGAAAACCTTGTGGAAGTGCCAGGATTCTCCTCAAGTGTATCTGAAAATACAGACATTGCAAACGTCCTTGTTCAATGAGAGTGTAGCTCGGTCCTAGCTCCCATCAAAGTATCTAGCAGACATCTGCCTGCAAAGCATACACACTTCCGAGAGTTGAGCTTATGGACTGTCCCTCCCACATCCTGCCTGCAGGTACACCGCGCTCCTAACAGGCCTAGCCCTGATGGTTGCCTGAAGTGTTGTGAGAGCTAAGTGGAAAGTCCCGGCCAACAAGACTAGTGCATCCGAGCTCAATCCAGCGATTTCCTAGTTTTTCCCGTGCGAACCAGGTGCTACATCCTAAGTGCCATACGAGAGAAGCTAGCTGAACGCCTTGTCCAAAAGCAACTTACTTCGGAGAGTTGAGCTCACCCTCAGTCCCTCACAGTTGCACAATGCCTGCAGAAAGAGTTTCCAACATCTGCACCACAGCCGTTTGTCAGAGGCTTGTGAGACGCAAGTGGAATAAGCAGACCTGGATGGTGTCTCCAGCTGCAGTGGAGTGGTATTCTGGGTACCTCCTGGCTTAGAGTACTGCTACGTTCTCAGTGCCCTAAGAACGCAGCTGGTTGAAAGCTGGCTTGTAGGCATGCTTCCTTCTACGAGCTGAGGTCAGGGCAGGACCCTCCCGCATCCTGACTGCCCGGAGACATAGTACCCAGCATCCTAATGTTATTCGCCCTAGGAGGTTTTGTGCATAGCATGTGGAAGTGACAGGATTCTCCTCAAGTGTATCTGAAAATACAGACATTGCAAACGTCCTTGTTCAATGAGAGTGTAGCTAGGTCCTAGCTCCCATCAAAGTGTCTAGCAGTCATCTGCCTGCAAAGCATACACACTTCCGAGAGTTGAGCTTATGGACTGTCCCTCCCACATCCTGCCTGCAGGTACACCGCGCTCCTAACAGGCCTAGCCCTGATGGTTGCCTGAAGTGTTGTGAGAGCTAAGTGGAAAGTCCCGGCCAACAAGACTAGTGCATCCGAGCTCAATCCAGCGATTTCCTAGTTTTTCCCGTGCGAACCAGGTGCTACATTCTAAGTGCCATACGAGAGAAGCTAGCTGAACGCCTTGTCCAAAAGCAACTGACTTCGGAGAGTTGAGCTCACCCTCAGTCCCTCACAGTTGCACACTGCCTGCAGAAAGAGTTTCCAACATCTGCACCACAGCCGTTTGTCAGAGGCTTGTGAGACGCAAGTGGAATAAGCAGACCTGGATGGTGTCTCCAGCTGCAGTGGAGTGGTATTCTGGGTACCTCCTGGCTTAGAGTACTGCTACGTTCTCAGTGCCCTAAGAACGCAGCTGGTTGAAAGCTGGCTTGTAGGCATGCTTCCTTCTACGAGCTGAGGTCAGGGCAGGACCCTCCCGCATCCTGACTGCCCGTAGACATAGTACCCAGCATCCTAATGTTATTCGCCCTAGGAGGTTTTGTGCATAGCATGTGGAAGTGACAGGATTCTCCTCAAGTGTATCTGAAAATACAGACATTGCAAACGTCCTTGTTCAATGAGAGTGTAGCTCGGTCCTAGCTCCCATCAAAGTGTCTAGCAGACATCTGCCTGCAAAGCATACACACTTCCGAGAGTTGAGCTTATGGACTGTCCCTCCCACATCCTGCCTGCAGGTACACCGCGCTCCTAACAGGCCTAGCCCTGATGGTTGCCTGAAGTGTTGTGAGAGCTAAGTGGAAAGTCCCGGCCAACAAGACTAGTGCATCCGAGCTCAATCCAGCGATTTCCTAGTTTTTCCCGTGCCAACCAGGTGCTACATCCTAAGTGCCATACGAGAGAAGCTAGGTGAACGCCTTGTCCAAAAGCAACTTACTTCGGAGAGTTGAGCTCACCCTCAGTCCCTCGCAGTTGCACACTGCCTGTAGAAAGAGTTTCCAACATCTGCATCAGAGCCGTTTGTCACAGGCTTGTGAGATGCAAGTGGAATAAGCAGACCTGGATGGTGTCTCCAGCTGCAGTGGAGTGGTATTCTGGGTACCTCCTGGCTTAGAACACTGTTAGGTTCTCAGTGCCCGAGGAACGCAGCTAGTTGAAAGCTGGCTTGTAGGCGTGCTTCCTTGTGCGAACTGACGTCAGGGCAGGATCCTCCCGCATCCTGACTGCCCGTAGACGTAGGTCCCAGCATCCTTATGTTAGGTGCCGAAGAGGTTCTGTGAAAACCTTGTGGAAGTGCCAGGATTCTCCTCAAGTGTATCTGATCTCAATACAGACACTGCAAACGTCCTTGTTCAATGAGAGTGTAGCTGGGTCCTAGCTCCCATCAAAGTGTCTAGCAGACATCTGCCTGCAAAGCATACACACTTCCGAGAGTTGAGCTTATGGACTGTCCCTCCCACATCCTGCCTGCAGGTACACCGCGCTCCTAACAGGCCTAGCCCTGATGGTTGCCTGAAGTGTTGTGAGAGCTAAGTGGAAAGTCCCGGCCAACAAGACTAGTGCATCCGAGCTCAATCCAGCGATTTCCTAGTTTTTCCCGTGCGAACCAGGTGCTACATCCTAAGTGCCATACGAGAGAAGCTAGCTGAACGCCTTGTCCAAAAGCAACTTACTTCGGAGAGTTGAGCTCACCCTCAGTCCCTCACAGTTGCACACTGCCTGCAGAAAGAGTTTCCAACATCTGCACCACAGCCGTTTGTCACAGGCTTGTGAGACGCAAGTGGAATAAGCAGACCTGGATGGTGTCTCCAGCTGCAGTGGAGTGGTATTCTGGGTACCTCCTGGCTTAGAGTACTGCTACGTTCTCAGTGCCCTAAGAACGCAGCTGGTTGAAAGCTGGCTTGTAGGCATGCTTCCTTCTACGAGCTGAGGTCAGGGCAGGACCCTCCCGCATCCTGACTGCCCGTAGACATAGTACCCAGCATCCTAATGTTATTCGCCCTAGGAGGTTTTGTGCATAGCATGTGGAAGTGACAGGATTCTCCTCAAGTGTATCTGAAAATACAGACATTGCAAACCTCCTTGTTCAATGAGAGTGCAGCTAGGTCCTAGCTCCCATCAAAGTGTCTAGCAGACATCTGCCTGCAAAGCATACACACTTCCGAGAGTTGAGCTTATGGACTATCCCTCCCACATCCTGCCTTCAAGTACATGGCACTCCAAACAGGCCTATTCCCGATGCGTCTCTGAAGTGTTGTGAGAGCTAAGTGGAAAGTCCCGGCCCACAAGACTAGTGCATCCAAGCTGAATCCAGCGATTTCCTAGTTTTTCCCGTGCGAACCAGGTGCTACATCCTAAGTGCCATACGAGAGAAGCTAGCTGAACGCCTTGTCCAAAGCAACTTACTTCGGAGAGTTGAGCTCACCCTCAGTCCCTCACAGTTGCCCACTGCCTGCAGAAAGAGTTTCCAACATCTGCACCACAGCCGTTTGTCAGAGGCTTCTGAGACGCAAGTGGAATAAGCAGACCTGGATGGTGTCTCCAGCTGCAGTGGAGTGGTATTCTGGGTACCTCCTGGCTTAGAACACTGTTACGTTCTCAGTGCCCGAGGAACGCAGCTAGTTGAAAGCTGGCTTGTAGGCGTGCTTCCTTGTGCGAACTGACGTCAGGGCAGGATCCTCCCGCATCCTGACTGCCCGTAGACGTAGGTCCCAGCATCCTTATGTTAGGTGCCGAAGCGGTTCTGTGAAAACCTTGTGGAAGTGCCAGGATTCTCCTCAAGTGTATCTGAAAATACAGACATTGCAAACGTCCTTGTTCAATGAGAGTGTAGCTCGGTCCTAGCTCCCATCAAAGTATCTAGCAGACATCTGCCTGCAAAGCATACACACTTCCGAGAGTTGAGCTTATGGACTGTCCCTCCCACATCCTGCCTGCAGGTACACCGCGCTCCTAACAGGCCTAGCCCTGATGGTTGCCTGAAGTGTTGTGAGAGCTAAGTGGAAAGTCCCGGCCAACAAGACTAGTGCATCCGAGCTCAATCCAGCGATTTCCTAGTTTTTCCCGTGCGAACCAGGTGCTACATCCTAAGTGCCATACGAGAGAAGCTAGCTGAACGCCTTGTCCAAAAGCAACTTACTTCGGAGAGTTGAGCTCACCCTCAGTCCCTCACAGTTGCACAATGCCTGCAGAAAGAGTTTCCAACATCTGCACCACAGCCGTTTGTCAGAGGCTTGTGAGACGCAAGTGGAATAAGCAGACCTGGATGGTGTCTCCAGCTGCAGTGGAGTGGTATTCTGGGTACCTCCTGGCTTAGAGTACTGCTACGTTCTCAGTGCCCTAAGAACGCAGCTGGTTGAAAGCTGGCTTGTAGGCATGCTTCCTTCTACGAGCTGAGGTCAGGGCAGGACCCTCCCGCATCCTGACTGCCCGGAGACATAGTACCCAGCATCCTAATGTTATTCGCCCTAGGAGGTTTTGTGCATAGCATGTGGAAGTGACAGGATTCTCCTCAAGTGTATCTGAAAATACAGACATTGCAAACGTCCTTGTTCAATGAGAGTGTAGCTAGGTCCTAGCTCCCATCAAAGTGTCTAGCAGTCATCTGCCTGCAAAGCATACACACTTCCGAGAGTTGAGCTTATGGACTGTCCCTCCCACATCCTGCCTGCAGGTACACCGCGCTCCTAACAGGCCTAGCCCTGATGGTTGCCTGAAGTGTTGTGAGAGCTAAGTGGAAAGTCCCGGCCAACAAGACTAGTGCATCCGAGCTCAATCCAGCGATTTCCTAGTTTTTCCCGTGCGAACCAGGTGCTACATTCTAAGTGCCATACGAGAGAAGCTAGCTGAACGCCTTGTCCAAAAGCAACTGACTTCGGAGAGTTGAGCTCACCCTCAGTCCCTCACAGTTGCACACTGCCTGCAGAAAGAGTTTCCAACATCTGCACCACAGCCGTTTGTCAGAGGCTTGTGAGACGCAAGTGGAATAAGCAGACCTGGATGGTGTCTCCAGCTGCAGTGGAGTGGTATTCTGGGTACCTCCTGGCTTAGAGTACTGCTACGTTCTCAGTGCCCTAAGAACGCAGCTGGTTGAAAGCTGGCTTGTAGGCATGCTTCCTTCTACGAGCTGAGGTCAGGGCAGGACCCTCCCGCATCCTGACTGCCCGTAGACATAGTACCCAGCATCCTAATGTTATTCGCCCTAGGAGGTTTTGTGCATAGCATGTGGAAGTGACAGGATTCTCCTCAAGTGTATCTGAAAATACAGACATTGCAAACGTCCTTGTTCAATGAGAGTGTAGCTCGGTCCTAGCTCCCATCAAAGTGTCTAGCAGACATCTGCCTGCAAAGCATACACACTTCCGAGAGTTGAGCTTATGGACTGTCCCTCCCACATCCTGCCTGCAGGTACACCGCGCTCCTAACAGGCCTAGCCCTGATGGTTGCCTGAAGTGTTGTGAGAGCTAAGTGGAAAGTCCCGGCCAACAAGACTAGTGCATCCGAGCTCAATCCAGCGATTTCCTAGTTTTTCCCGTGCCAACCAGGTGCTACATCCTAAGTGCCATACGAGAGAAGCTAGGTGAACGCCTTGTCCAAAAGCAACTTACTTCGGAGAGTTGAGCTCACCCTCAGTCCCTCGCAGTTGCACACTGCCTGTAGAAAGAGTTTCCAACATCTGCATCAGAGCCGTTTGTCAGAGGCTTGTGAGATGCAAGTGGAATAAGCAGACCTGGATGGTGTCTCCAGCTGCAGTGGAGTGGTATTCTGGGTACCTCCTGGCTTAGAACACTGTTAGGTTCTCAGTGCCCGAGGAACGCAGCTAGTTGAAAGCTGGCTTGTAGGCGTGCTTCCTTGTGCGAACTGACGTCAGGGCAGGATCCTCCCGCATCCTGACTGCCCGTAGACGTAGGTCCCAGCATCCTTATGTTAGGTGCCGAAGAGGTTCTGTGAAAACCTTGTGGAAGTGCCAGGATTCTCCTCAAGTGTATCTGATCTCAATACAGACACTGCAAACGTCCTTGTTCAATGAGAGTGTAGCTGGGTCCTAGCTCCCATCAAAGTGTCTAGCAGACATCTGCCTGCAAAGCATACACACTTCCGAGAGTTGAGCTTATGGACTGTCCCTCCCACATCCTGCCTGCAGGTACACCGCGCTCCTAACAGGCCTAGCCCTGATGGTTGCCTGAAGTGTTGTGAGAGCTAAGTGGAAAGTCCCGGCCAACAAGACTAGTGCATCCGAGCTCAATCCAGCGATTTCCTAGTTTTTCCCGTGCGAACCAGGTGCTACATCCTAAGTGCCATACGAGAGAAGCTAGCTGAACGCCTTGTCCAAAAGCAACTTACTTCGGAGAGTTGAGCTCACCCTCAGTCCCTCACAGTTGCACACTGCCTGCAGAAAGAGTTTCCAACATCTGCACCACAGCCGTTTGTCAGAGGCTTGTGAGACGCAAGTGGAATAAGCAGACCTGGATGGTGTCTCCAGCTGCAGTGGAGTGGTATTCTGGGTACCTCCTGGCTTAGAACAGTGTTACGTTCTCAGTGCCCGAGGAACGCAGCTAGTTGAAAGCTGGCTTGTAGGCGTGCTTCCTTGTGCGAACTGACGTCAGGGCAGGATCCTCCCGCATCCTGACTGCCCGTAGACGTAGGTCCCAGCATCCTTATGTTAGGTGCCGAAGCGGTTCTGTGAAAACCTTGTGGAAGTGCCAGGATTCTCCTCAAGTGTATCTGAAAATACAGACATTGCAAACGTCCTTGTTCAATGAGAGTGTAGCTCGGTCCTAGCTCCCATCAAAGTATCTAGCAGACATCTGCCTGCAAAGCATACACACTTCCGAGAGTTGAGCTTATGGACTGTCCCTCCCACATCCTGCCTGCAGGTACACCGCGCTCCTAACAGGCCTAGCCCTGATGGTTGCCTGAAGTGTTGTGAGAGCTAAGTGGAAAGTCCCGGCCAACAAGACTAGTGCATCCGAGCTCAATCCAGCGATTTCCTAGTTTTTCCCGTGCGAACCAGGTGCTACATCCTAAGTGCCATACGAGAGAAGCTAGCTGAACGCCTTGTCCAAAAGCAACTTACTTCGGAGAGTTGAGCTCACCCTCAGTCCCTCACAGTTGCACACTGCCTGCAGAAAGAGTTTCCAACATCTGCACCACAGCCGTTTGTCAGAGGCTTGTGAGACGCAAGTGGAATAAGCAGACCTGGATGGTGTCTCCAGCTGCAGTGGAGTGGTATTCTGGGTACCTCCTGGCTTAGAGTACTGCTACGTTCTCAGTGCCCTAAGAACGCAGCTGGTTGAAAGCTGGCTTGTAGGCATGCTTCCTTCTACGAGCTGAGGTCAGGGCAGGACCCTCCCGCATCCTGACTGCCCGGAGACATAGTACCCAGCATCCTAATGTTATTCGCCGTAGGAGGTTTTGTGCATAGCATGTGGAAGTGACAGGATTCTCCTCAAGTGTATCTGAAAATACAGACATTGCAAACGTCCTTGTTCAATGAGAGTGTAGCTAGGTCCTAGCTCCCATCAAAGTGTCTAGCAGTCATCTGCCTCCAAAGCATACACACTTCCGAGAGTTGAGCTTATGGACTGTCCCTCCCACATCCTGCCTGCAGGTACACCGCGCTCCTAACAGGCCTAGCCCTGATGGTTGCCTGAAGTGTTGTGAGAGCTAAGTGGAAAGTCCCGGCCAACAAGACTAGTGCATCCGAGCTCAATCCAGCGATTTCCTAGTTTTTCCCGTGCGAACCAGGTGCTACATTCTAAGTGCCATACGAGAGAAGCTAGCTGAACGCCTTGTCCAAAAGCAACTGACTTCGGAGAGTTGAGCTCACCCTCAGTCCCTCACAGTTGCACACTGCCTGCAGAAAGAGTTTCCAACATCTGCACCACAGCCGTTTGTCAGAGGCTTGTGAGACGCAAGTGGAATAAGCAGACCTGGATGGTGTCTCCAGCTGCAGTGGAGTGGTATTCTGGGTACCTCCTGGCTTAGAGTACTGCTACGTTCTCAGTGCCCTAAGAACGCAGCTGGTTGAAAGCTGGCTTGTAGGCATGCTTCCTTCTACGAGCTGAGGTCAGGGCAGGACCCTCCCGCATCCTGACTGCCCGTAGACATAGTACCCAGCATCCTAATGTTATTCGCCCTAGGAGGTTTTGTGCATAGCATGTGGAAGTGACAGGATTCTCCTCAAGTGTATCTGAAAATACAGACATTGCAAACGTCCTTGTTCAATGAGAGTGTAGCTCGGTCCTAGCTCCCATCAAAGTGTCTAGCAGACATCTGCCTGCAAAGCATACACACTTCCGAGAGTTGAGCTTATGGACTGTCCCTCCCACATCCTGCCTGCAGGTACACCGCGCTCCTAACAGGCCTAGCCCTGATGGTTGCCTGAAGTGTTGTGAGAGCTAAGTGGAAAGTCCCGGCCAACAAGACTAGTGCATCCGAGCTCAATCCAGCGATTTCCTAGTTTTTCCCGTGCGAACCAGGTGCTACATCCTAAGTGCCATACGAGAGAAGCTAGCTGAACGCCTTGTCCAAAAGCAACTTACTTCGGAGAGTTGAGCTCACCCTCAGTCCCTCACAGTTGCACACTGCCTGCAGAAAGAGTTTCCAACATCTGCACCACAGCCGTTTGTCAGAGGCTTGTGAGACGCAAGTGGAATAAGCAGACCTGGATGGTGTCTCCAGCTGCAGTGGAGTGGTATTCTGGGTACCTCCTGGCTTAGAGTACTGCTACGTTCTCAGTGCCCTAAGAACGCAGCTGGTTGAAAGCTGGCTTGTAGGCATGCTTCCTTCTACGAGCTGAGGTCAGGGCAGGACCCTCCCGCATCCTGACTGCCCGGAGACATAGTACCCAGCATCCTAATGTTATTCGCCCTAGGAGGTTTTGTGCATAGCATGTGGAAGTGACAGGATTCTCCTCAAGTGTATCTGAAAATACAGACATTGCAAACGTCCTTGTTCAATGAGAGTGTAGCTAGGTCCTAGATCCCATCAAAGTGTCTAGCAGTCATCTGCCTGCAAAGCATACACACTTCCGAGAGTTGAGCTTATGGACTGTCCCTCCCACATCCTGCCTGCAGGTACACCGCGCTCCTAACAGGCCTAGCCCTGATGGTTGCCTGAAGTGTTGTGAGAGCTAAGTGGAAAGTCCCGGCCAACAAGACTAGTGCATCCGAGCTCAATCCAGCGATTTCCTAGTTTTTCCCGTGCGAACCAGGTGCTACATCCTAAGTGCCATACGAGAGAAGCTAGGTGAACGCCTTGTCCAAAAGCAACTTACTTCGGAGAGTTGAGCTCACCCTCAGTCCCTCACAGTTGCACACTGCCTGCAGAAAGAGTTTAAAACATCTGCACCACAGCCGTTTGTCAGAGGCTTGTGAGACGCAAGTGGAATAAGCAGACCTGGATGGTGTCTCCAGCTGCAGTGGAGTGGTATTCTGGTTACCTCCTGGCTTAGAGTACTGCTACGTTCTCAGTGCCCTAAGAACGCAGCTTGTTGAAAGCTGGCTTGTAGGCGTGCTTCCTTGTGCGAAATGACGTCAGGGCAGGATCCTCCCGCATCCTGACTGCCCGTAGACGTAGGTCCCAGCATCCTTATGTTAGGTGCCGAAGAGGTTCTGTGAAAACCTTGTGGAAGTGCCAGGATTCTCCTCAAGTGTATCTGAAAATACAGACATTGCAAACGTCCTTGTTCAATGAGAGTGTAGCTCGGTCCTAGCTCCCATCAAAGTGTCTAGCAGACATCTGCCTGCAAAGCATACACACTTCCGAGAGTTGAGCTTATGGACTGTCCCTCCCACATCCTGCCTGCAGGTACACCGCGCTCCTAACAGGCCTAGCCCTGATGGTTGCCTGAAGTGTTGTGAGAGCTAAGTGGAAAGTCCCGGCCAACAAGACTAGTGCATCCGAGCTCAATCCAGCGATTTCCTAGTTTTTCCCGTGCGAACCAGGTGCTACATCCTAAGTGCCATACGAGAGAAGCTAGCTGAACGCCTTGTCCAAAAGCAACTTACATCGGAGAGTTGAGCTCACCCTCAGTCCCTCACAGTTGCACACTGCCTGCAGAAAGAGTTTCCAACATCTGCACCACAGCCGTTTGTCACAGGCTTGTGAGACGCAAGTGGAATAAGCAGACCTGGATGGTGTCTCCAGCTGCAGTGGAGTGGTATTCTGGGTACCTCCTGGCTTAGAGTACTGCTACGTTCTCAGTGCCCTAAGAACGCAGCTGGTTGAAAGCTGGCTTGTAGGCATGCTTCCTTCTACGAGCTGAGGTCAGGGCAGGACCCTCCCGCATCCTGACTGCCCGTAGACATAGTACCCAGCATCCTAATGTTATTCGCCCTAGGAGGTTTTGTGCATAGCATGTGGAAGTGACAGGATTCTCCTCAAGTGTATCTGAAAATACAGACATTGCAAACCTCCTTGTTCAATGAGAGTGCAGCTAGGTCCTAGCTCCCATGAAAGTGTCTAGCAGACATCTGCCTGCAAAGCATACACACTTCCGAGAGTTGAGCTTATGGACTATCCCTCCCACATCCTGCCTTCAAGTACATGGCACTCCAAACAGGCCTATTCCCGATGCGTCTCTGAAGTGTTGTGAGAGCTAAGTGGAAAGTCCCGGCCCACAAGACTAGTGCATCCAAGCTGAATCCAGCGATTTCCTAGTTTTTCCCGTGCGAACCAGGTGCTACATCCTAAGTGCCATACGAGAGAAGCTAGCTGAACGCCTTGTCCAAAGCAACTTACTTCGGAGAGTTGAGCTCACCCTCAGTCCCTCACAGTTGCCCACTGCCTGCAGAAAGAGTTTCCAACATCTGCACCACAGCCGTTTGTCAGAGGCTTGTGTGACGCAAGTGGAATAAGCAGACCTGGATGGTGTCTCCAGCTGCAGTGGGGTGGTATTCTGGGTACCTCCTGGCTTAGAGTACTTCTACGTTCTCAGTGCCCTAAGAACGCAGCTGGTTGAAATCTAGCTTGTAGGCATGCTTCCTTCTACGAGCTGAGGTCAGGGCAGGACCCTCCCGCATCCTGACTGCCCGTAGACATAGTACCCAGCATCCTAATGTTATTCGCCCTAGGAGGTTTTGTGCATAGCATGTGGAAGTGACAGGATTCTCCTCAAGTGTATCTGAAAATACAGACATTGCAAACGTCCTTGTTCAATGAGAGTGTAGCTCGGTCCTAGCTCCCATCAAAGTGTCTAGCAGACATCTGCCTGCAAAGCATACACACTTCCGAGAGTTGAGCTGATGGACTGTCCCTCCCACATCCTGCCTGCAAGTACACCGCGCTCCTAAGACGCCTAGCCCTGATGGTTGCCTGAAGTGTTGTGAGAGCTAAGTGGAAAGTCCCGGCCAACAAGACTAGTGCATCCGAGCTCAATCCAGCGATTTCCTAGTTTTTCCCGTGCGAACCAGGTGCTACATCCTAAGTGCCATAGGAGAGAAGCTAGGTGAACGCCTTGTCCAAAAGCAACTTACTTCGGAGAGTTGAGCTCACCCTCAGTCCCTCGCAGTTGCACACTGCCTGTAGAAAGAGTTTCCAACATCTGCATCAGAGCCGTTTGTCAGAGGCTTGTGAGATGCAAGTGGAATAAGCAGACCTGGATGGTGTCTCCAGCTGCAGTGGAGTGGTATTCTGGGTACCTCCTGGCTTAGAACACTGTTAGGTTCTCAGTGCCCGAGGAACGCAGCTAGTTGAAAGCTGGCTTGTAGGCGTGCTTCCTTGTGCGAACTGACGTCAGGGCAGGATCCTCCCGCATCCTGACTGCCCGTAGACGTAGGTCCCAGCATCCTTATGTTAGGTGCCGAAGAGGTTCTGTGAAAACCTTGTGGAAGTGCCAGGATTCTCCTCAAGTGTATCTGATCTCAATACAGACACTGCAAACGTCCTTGTTCAATGAGAGTGTAGCTCGGTCCTAGCTCCCATCAAAGTGTCTAGCAGACATCTGCCTGCAAAGCATACACACTTCCGAGAGTTGAGCTTATGGACTGTCCCTCCCACATCCTGCCTGCAGGTACACCGCGCTCCTAACAGGCCTAGCCCTGATGGTTGCCTGAAGTGTTGTGAGAGCTAAGTGGAAAGTCCCGGCCAACAAGACTAGTGCATCCGAGCTCAATCCAGCGATTTCCTAGTTTTTCCCGTGCGAACCAGGTGCTACATCCTAAGTGCCATACGAGAGAAGCTAGCTGAACGCCTTGTCCAAAAGCAACTTACTTCGGAGAGTTGAGCTCACCCTCAGTCCCTCGCAGTTGCACACTGCCTGTAGAAAGAGTTTCCAACATCTGCATCAGAGCCGTTTGTCAGAGGCTTGTGAGATGCAAGTGGAATAAGCAGACCTGGATGGTGTCTCCAGCTGCAGTGGAGTGGTATTCTGGGTACCTCCTGGCTTAGAACACTGTTACGTTCTCAGTGCCCGAGGAACGCAGCTAGTTGAAAGCTGGCTTGTAGGCGTACTTCCTTGTGCGAACTGACGTCAGGGCAGGATCCTCCCGCATCCTGACTGCCCGTTGACGTAGGTCCCATCATCCTTATGTTAGGTGCCGAAGAGGTTCTGTGAAAACCTTGTGGAAGTGCCAGGATTCTCCTCAAGTGTATCTGATCTCAATACAGACACTGCAAACGTCCTTGTTCGATGAGAGTGTAGCTCGGTCCTAGCTCCCATCAAAGTGTCTAGCAGACATCTGCCTGCAAAGCATACACACTTCCGAGAGTTGAGCTTATGGACTGTCCCTCCCACATCCTGCCTGCAGGTACACCGCGCTCCTAACAGGCCTAGCCCTGATGGTTGCCTGAAGTGTTGTGAGAGCTAAGTGGAAAGTCCCGGCCAACAAGACTAGTGCATCCGAGCTCAATCCAGCGATTTCCTAGTTTTTCCCGTGCGAACCAGGTGCTACATCCTAAGTGCCATACGAGAGAAGCTAGCTGAACGCCTTGTCCAAAAGCAACTTACTTCGGAGAGTTGAGCTCACCCTCAGTCCCTCACAGTTGCACACTGCCTGCAGAAAGAGTTTCCAACATCTGCACCACAGCCGTTTGTCAGAGGCTTGTGAGACGCAAGTGGAATAAGCAGACCTGGATGGTGTCTCCAGCTGCAGTGGAGTGGTATTCTGGGTACCTCCTGGCTTAGAACACTGTTACGTTCTCAGTGCCCGAGGAACGCAGCTAGTTGAAAGCTGGCTTGTAGGCATGCTTCCTTCTACCAGCTGAGGTCAGGGCAGGATCCTCCCGCATCCTGACTGCCCGTAGACGTAGGTCCCAGCATCCTTATGTTAGGTGCCGAAGCGGTTCTGTGAAAACCTTGTGGAAGTGCCAGGATTCTCCTCAAGTGTATCTGAAAATACAGACATTGCAAACGTCCTTGTTCAATGAGAGTGTAGCTCGGTCCTAGCTCCCATCAAAGTATCTAGCAGACATCTGCCTGCAAAGCATACACACTTCCGAGAGTTGAGCTTATGGACTGTCCCTCCCACATCCTGCCTGCAGGTACACCGCGCTCCTAACAGGCCTAGCCCTGATGGTTGCCTGAAGTGTTGTGAGAGCTAAGTGGAAAGTCCCGGCCAACAAGACTAGTGCATCCGAGCTCAATCCAGCGATTTCCTAGTTTTTCCCGTGCCAACCAGGTGCTACATCCTAAGTGCCATACGAGAGAAGCTAGCTGAACGCCTTGTCCAAAAGCAACTTACTTCGGAGAGTTGAGCTCACCCTCAGTCCCTCACAGTTGCACACTGCCTGCAGAAAGAGTTTCCAACATCTGCACCACAGCCGTTTGTCAGAGGCTTGTGAGACGCAAGTGGAATAAGCAGACCTGGATGGTGTCTCCAGCTGCAGTGGAGTGGTATTCTGGGTACCTCCTGGCTTAGAGTACTGCTACGTTCTCAGTGCCCTAAGAACGCAGCTGGTTGAAAGCTGGCTTGTAGGCATGCTTCCTTCTACGAGCTGAGGTCAGGGCAGGACCCTCCCGCATCCTGACTGCCCGTAGACATAGTACCCAGCATCCTAATGTTATTCGCCCTAGGAGGTTTTGTGCATAGCATGTGGAAGTGACAGGATTCTCCTCAAGTGTATCTGAAAATACAGACATTGCAAACGTCCTTGTTCAATGAGAGTGTAGCTAGGTCCTAGCTCCCATCAAAGTGTCTAGCAGACATCTGCCTGCAAAGCATACACACTTCCGAGAGTTGAGCTTATGGACTGTCCCTCCCACATCCTGCCTGCAGGTACACCGCGCTCCTAACAGGCCTAGCCCTGATGGTTGCCTGAAGTGTTGTGAGAGCTAAGTGGAAAGTCCCGGCCAACAAGACTAGTGCATCCGAGCTCAATCCAGCGATTTCCTAGTTTTTCCCGTGCGAACCAGGTGCTACATTCTAAGTGCCATACGAGAGAAGCTAGCTGAACGCCTTGTCCAAAAGCAACTGACTTCGGAGAGTTGAGCTCACCCTCAGTCCCTCACAGTTGCACACTGCCTGCAGAAAGAGTTTCCAACATCTGCACCACAGCCGTTTGTCAGAGGCTTGTGAGACGCAAGTGGAATAAGCAGACCTGGAAGGTGTCTCCAGCTGCAGTGGAGTGGTATTCTGGGTACCTCCTGGCATAGAGTACTGCTACGTTCTCAGTGCCCTAAGAACGCAGCTGGTTGAAAGCTGGCTTGTAGGCATGCTTCCTTCTACGAGCTGAGGTCAGGGCAGGACCCTCCCGCATCCTGACTGCCCGTAGACATAGTACCCAGCATCCTAATATTATTCGCCCTAGGAGGTTTTGTGCATAGCATGTGGAAGTGACAGGATTCTCCTCAAGTGTATCTGAAAATACAGACATTGCAAACGTCCTTGTTCAATGAGAGTGTAGCTCGGTCCTAGCTCCCATCAAAGTGTCTAGCAGACATCTGCCTGCAAAGCATACACACTTCCGAGAGTTGAGCTTATGGACAATCCCTCCCACATCCTGCCTTCAAGTACCTGGCACTCCAAACAGGCCTATTCCCGATGCGTCTCTGAAGTGTTGTGAGAGCTAAGTGGAAAGTCCCTGCCGACAAGACTAGTGCATCCAAGCTGAATCCAGCGATTTCCTAGTTTTTCCCGTGCGAACCAGGTGCTACATCCTAAGTGCCATACGAGAGAAGCTAGCTGAACGCCTTGTCCAAAGCAACTTACTTCGGAGAGTTGAGCTCACCCTCAGTCCCTCACAGTTGCACACTGCCTGCAGAAAGAGTTTCCAACATCTGCAACACAGCCGTTTGTCAGAGGCTTGTGAGACGCAAGTGGAATAAGCAGACCTGGATGGTGTCTCCAGCTGCAGTGGAGTGGTATTCTGGGTACCTCCTGGCTTAGAGTACTGCTACGTTCTCAGTGCCCAAAGAACGCAGCTGGTTGAAAGCTGGCTTGTAGGCGTGCTTCCTTGTGCGAACTGACGTCAGGGCAGGATCCTCCCGCATCCTGACTGCCCGTAGACGTAGGTCCCAGCATCCTTATGTTAGGTGCCGAAGAGGTTCTGTGAAAACCTTGTGGAAGTGCCAGGATTCTCCTCAAGTGTATCTGAAAATACAGACATTGCAAACGTCCTTGTTCAATGAGAGTGTAGCTCGGTCCTAGCTCCCATCAAAGTGTCTAGCAGACATCTGCCTGCAAAGCATACACACTTCCGAGAGTTGAGCTTATGGACTGTCCCTCCCACATCCTGCCTGCAGGTACACCGCGCTCCTAACAGGCCTCGCCCTGATGGTTGCCTGAAGTGTTGTGAGAGCTAAGTGGAAAGTCCCGGCCAACAAGACTAGTGCATCCGAGCTCAATCCAGCGATTTCCTAGTTTTTCCCGTGCGAACCAGGTGCTACATCCTAAGTGCCATACGAGAGAAACTAGCTGAACGCCTTGTCCAAAAGCAACTTACTTCGGAGAGTTGAGCTCACCCTCAGTCCCTCACAGTTGCACACTGCCTGCAGAAAGAGTTTCCAACATCTGCACCACAGCCGTTTGTCACAGGCTTGTGAGACGCAAGTGGAATAAGCAGACCTGGATGGTGTCTCCAGCTGCAGTGGAGTGGTATTCTGGGTACCTCCTGGCTTAGAGTACCGCTACGTTCTCACTGCCCTAAGAACGCAACTGGTTGAAAGCTGGCTTGTAGGCGTGCTTCCTTGTGCGAACTGACGTCAGGGCAGGATCCTCCCGCATCCTGACTGCCCGTAGACGTAGGTCCCAGCATCCTTATGTTAGGTGCCGAAGAGGTTCTGTGAAAACCTTGTGGAAGTGCCAGGATTCTCCTCAGGTGTATCTGATCTCAATACAGACAATGCAAACGTCCTTGTTCAATGAGAGTGTAGCTCGGTCCTAGCTCCCATCAAAGTGTCTAGCAGACATCTGCCTGCAAAGCATACACACTTCCGAGAGTTGAGCTTATGGACTGTCCCTCCCACATCCTGCCTGCAGGTACACCGCGCTCCTAACAGGCCTAGCCCTGATGGTTGCCTGAAGTGTTGTGAGAGCTAAGTGGAAAGTCCCGGCCAACAAGACTAGTGCATCCGAGCTCAATCCAGCGATTTCCTAGTTTTTCCCGTGCCAACCAGGTGCTACATCCTAAGTGCCATACGAGAGAAGCTAGCTGAACGCCTTGTCCAAAAGCAACTTACTTCGGAGAGTTGAGCTCACCCTCAGTCCCTCACAGTTGCACACTGCCTGCAGAAAGAGTTTCCAACATCTGCACCACAGCCGTTTGTCACAGGCTTGTGAGACGCAAGTGGAATAAGCAGACCTGGATGGTGTCTCCAGCTGCAGTGGAGTGGTATTCTGGGTACCTCCTGGCTTAGAGTACTGCTACGTTCTCAGTGCCCTAAGAACGCAGCTGGTTGAAAGCTGGCTTGTAGGCATGCTTCCTTCTACGACCTGAGGTCAGGGCAGGACCCTCCCGCATCCTGACTGCCCGTAGACATAGTACCCAGCATCCTAATGTTATTCGCCCTAGGAGGTTTTGTGCATAGCATGTGGAAGTGACAGGATTCTCCTCAAGTGTATCTGAAAATACAGACATTGCAAACCTCCTTGTTCAATGAGAGTGCAGCTAGGTCCTAGCTCCCATCAAAGTGTCTAGCAGACATCTGCCTGCAAAGCATACACACTTCCGAGAGTTGAGCTTATGGACTATCCCTCCCACATCCTGCCTTCAAGTACATGGCACTCCAAACAGGCCTATTCCCGATGCGTCTCTGAAGTGTTGTGAGAGCTAAGTGGAAAGTCCCGGCCCACAAGACTAGTGCATCCAAGCTGAATCCAGCGATTTCCTAGTTTTTCCCGTGGAAACCAGGTGCTACATCCTAAGTGCCATACGAGAGAAGCTAGCTGAACGCCTTGTCCAAAGCAACTTACTTCGGAGAGTTGAGCTCACCCTCAGTCCCTCACAGTTGCCCACTGCCTGCAGAAAGAGTTTCCAACATCTGCACCACAGCCGTTTGTCAGAGGCTTGTGAGACGCAAGTGGAATAAGCAGACCTGAATGGTGTCTCCAGCTGCAGTGGGGTGGTATTCTGGGTACCTCCTGGCTTAGAGTACTTCTACGTTCTCAGTGCCCTAAGAACGCAGCTGGTTGAAATCTAGCTTGTAGGCATGCTTCCTTCTACGAGCTGAGGTCAGGGCAGGACCCTCCCGCATCCTGACTGCCCGTAGACATAGTACCCAGCATCCTAATGTTATTCGCCCTAGGAGGTTTTGTGCATAGCATGTGGAAGTGACAGTATTCTCCTCAAGTGTATCTGAAAATACAGACATTGCAAACGTCCTTGTTCAATGAGAGTGTAGCTCGGTCCTAGCTCCCATCAAAGTGTCTAGCAGACATCTGCCTGCAAAGCATACACACTTCCGAGAGTTGAGCTGATGGACTGTCCCTCCCACATCCTGCCTGCAGGTACACCGCGCTCCTAACAGGCCTAGCCCTGATGGTTGCCTGAAGTGTTGTGAGAGCTAAGTGGAAAGTCCCGGCCAACAAGACTAGTGCATCCGAGCTCAATCCAGCGATTTCCTAGTTTTTCCCTTGCGAACCAGGTGCTACATCCTAAGTGCCATACGAGAGAAGCTAGCTGAACGCCTTGTCCAAAAGCAACTTACTTCGGAGAGTTGAGCTCACCCTCAGTCCCTCGCAGTTGCACACTGCCTGTAGAAAGAGTTTCCAACATCTGCATCAGAGCCGTTTGTCAGAGGCTTGTGAGATGCAAGTGGAATAAGCAGACCTGGATGGTGTCTCCAGCTGCAGTGGAGTGGTATTCTGGGTACCTCCTGGCTTAGAACACTGTTAGGTTCTCAGTGCCCGAGGAACGCAGCTAGTTGAAAGCTGGCTTGTAGGCGTGCTTCCTTGTGCGAACTGACGTCAGGGCGGGATCCTCCCGCATCCTGACTGCCCGTAGACGTAGGTCCCAGCATCCTTATGTTAGGTGCCGAAGAGGTTCTGTGAAAACCTTGTGGAAGTGCCAGGATTCTCCTCAAGTGTATCTGATCTCAATACAGACAATGCAAACGTCCTTGTTCAATGAGAGTGTAGCTCGGTCCTAGCTTCCATCAAAGTGTCTAGCAGACATCTGCCTGCAAAGTATACACACTTCCGAGAGTTGAGCTTATGGACTGTCCCTCCCACATCCTGCCTGCAGGTACACCGCGCTCCTTACAGGCCTAGCCCTGATGGTTGCCTGAAGTGTTGTGAGAGCTAAGTGGAAAGTCCCGGCCAACAAGACTAGTGCATCCGAGCTCAATCCAGCGATTTCCTAGTTTTTCCCGTGCGAACCAGGTGCTACATCCTAAGTGCCATACGAGAGAAGCTAGCTGAACGCCTTGTCCAAAAGCAACTTACTTCGGAGAGTTGAGCTCACCCTCAGTCCCTCGCAGTTGCACACTGCCTGTAGAAAGAGTTTCCAACATCTGCATCAGAGCCGTTTGTCAGAGGCTTGTGAGATGCAAGTGGAATAAGCAGACCTGGATGGTGTCTTCAGCTGCAGTGGAGTGGTATTCTGGGTACCTCCTGGCTTAGAACACTGTTACGTTCTCAGTGCCCGAGGAACGCAGCTAGTTGAAAGCTGGCTTGTAGGCGTGCTTCCTTGTGCGAACTGACGTCAGGGCAGGATCCTCCCGGATCCTGACTGCCCGTAGTCGTAGGTCTCAGCATCCTTATGTTAGGTGCCGAAGAGGTTCTGTGAAAACCTTGTGGAAGTGCCAGGATTCTCCTCAAGTGTATCTGATCTCAATACAGACAATGCAAACGTCCTTGTTCAATGAGAGTGTAGCTCGGTCCTAGCTCCCATCAAAGTGTCTAGCAGACATCTGCCTGCAAAGCATACACACTTCCGAGAGTTGAGCTTATGGACTGTCCCTCCCACATCCTGCCTGCAGGTACACCGCGCTCCTAACAGGCCTAGCCCTGATGGTTGCCTGAAGTGTTGTGAGAGCTAAGTGGAAAGTCCCGGCCAACAAGACTAGTGCATCCGAGCTCAATCCAGCGATTTCCTAGTTTTTCCCGTGCGAACCAGGTGCTACATCCTAAGTGCCATACGAGAGAAGCTAGCTGAACGCCTTGTCCAAAAGCAACTTACTTCGGAGAGTTGAGCTCACCCTCAGTCCCTCGCAGTTGCACACTGCCTGTAGAAAGAGTTTCCAACATCTGCATCAGAGCCGTTTGTCAGAGGCTTGTGAGATGCAAGTGGAATAAGCAGACCTGGATGGTGTCTCCAGCTGCAGTGGAGTGGTATTCTGGGTACCTCCTGTCTTAGAACACTGTTACGTTCTCAGTGCCCGAGGAACGCAGCTAGTTGAAAGCTGGCTTGTAGGCGTGCTTCCTTGTGCGAACTGACGTCAGGGCAGGATCCTCCCGCATCCTGACTGCCCGTAGACGTAGGTCCCAGCATCCTTATGTTAGGTGCCGAAGAGGTTCAGTGAAAACCTTGTGGAAGTGCCAGGATTCTCCTCAAGTGTATCTGAAAATGCAGACATTGCAAACGTCCTTGTTCAATGAGAGTGTAGCTCGGTCCTAGCTCCCATCAAAGTGTCTAGCAGACATCTGCTTGCAAAGCATACACACTTCCGAGAGTTGAGCTATGGACTGTCCCTCCCACATCCTGCCTGCAGGTACACCGCGTTCCTAACAGGCCTAGCCCTGATGGTTGCCTGAAGTGTTGTGAGAGCTAAGTGGAAAGTCCCGGCCAACAAGACTAGTGCATCCGAGCTCAATCCAGCGATTTCCTAGTTTTTCCCGTGCCAACCAGGTGCTACATCCTAAGTGCCATACGAGAGAAGCTAGCTGAACGCCTTGTCCAAAAGCAACATACTTCGGAGAGTTGAGCTCACCCTCAGTCCCTCACAGTTGCACACTGCCTGCAGAAAGAGTTTCCAACATCTGCACCACAGCCGTTTGTCAGAGGCTTGTGAGACGCAAGTGGAATAAGCAGACCTGGATGGTGTCTCCAGCTGCAGTGGAGTGGTATTCTGGGTACCTCCTGGCTTAGAGTACTGCTACGTTCTCAGTGCCCTAAGAACGCAGCTGGTTGAAAGCTGGCTTGTAGGCATGCTTCCTTCTACGAGCTGAGGTCAGGGCAGGACCCTCCCGCATCCTGACTGCCCGTAGACATAGTACCCAGCATCCTAATGTTATTCGCCCTAGGAGGTTTTGTGCATAGCAGGTGGAAGTGACAGGATTCTCCTCAAGTGTATCTGAAAATACAGACATTGCAAACCTCCTTGTTCAATGAGAGTGCAGCTAGGTCCTAGCTCCCATCAAAGTGTCTAGCAGACATCTGCCTGCAAAGCATACACACTTCCGAGAGTTGAGCTTATGGACTATCCCTCCCACATCCTGCCTTCAAGTACATGGCACTCCAAACAGGCCTATTCCCGATGCGTCTCTGAAGTGTTGTGAGAGCTAAGTGGAAAGTCCCGGCCCACAAGACTAGTGCATCCAAGCTGAATCCAGCGATTTCCTAGTTTTTCCCGTGCGAACCAGGTGCTACATCCTAAGTGCCATACGAGAGAAGCTAGCTGAACGCCTTGTCCAAAGCAACTTACTTCGGAGAGTTGAGCTCACCCTCAGTCCCTCACAGTTGCCCACTGCCTGCAGAAAGAGTTTCCAACATCTGCACCACAGCCGTTTGTCACAGGCTTGTGAGACGCAAGTGGAATAAGCAGACCTGGATGGTGTCTCCAGCTGCAGTGGAGTGGTATTCTGGGTACCTCCTGGCTTAGAGTACTGCTACGTTCTCAGTGCCCTAAGAACGCAGCTGGTTGAAAGCTAGCTTGTAGGCATGCTTCCTTCTACGAGCTGAGGTCAGGGCAGGACCCTCCCGCATCCTGACTGCCCGTAGACATAGTACCCAGCATCCTAATGTTATTCGCCCTAGGAGGTTTTGTGCATAGCATGTGGAAGTGACAGGATTCTCCTCAAGTGTATCTGAAAATACAGACATTGCAAACGTCCTTGTTCAATGAGAGTGTAGCTCGGTCCTAGCTCCCATCAAAGTGTCTAGCAGACATCTGCCTGCAAAGCATACACACTTCCGAGAGTTGAGCTGATGGACTGTCCCTCCCATATCCTGCCTGCAGGTACACCGCGCTCCTAACAGGCCTAGCCCTGATGGTTGCCTGAAGTGTTGTGAGAGCTAAGTGGAAAGTCCCGGCCAACAAGACTAGTGCATCCGAGCTCAATCCAGCGATTTCCTAGTTTTTCCCTTGCGAACCAGGTGCTACATCCTAAGTGCCATACGAGAGAAGCTAGCTGAACGCCTTGTCCAAAAGCAACTTACTTCGGAGAGTTGAGCTCACCCTCAGTCCCTCGCAGTTGCACAATGCCTGTAGAAAGAGTTTCCAACATCTGCATCAGAGCCGTTTGTCAGAGGCTTGTGAGATGCAAGTGGAATAAGCAGACCTGGATGGTGTCTCCAGCTGCAGTGGAGTGGTATTCTGGGTACCTCCTGGCTTAGAACACTGTTACGTTCTCAGTGCCCGAGGAACGCAGCTAGTTGAAAGCTGGCTTGTAGGCGTGCTTCCTTGTGCGAACTGACGTCAGGGCAGGATCCTCCCGCATCCTGACTGCCCGTAGACGTAGGTCCCAGCATCCTTATGTTAGGTGCCGAAGCGGTTCTGTGAAAACCTTGTGGAAGTGCCAGGATTCTCCTCAAGTGTATCTGAAAATACAGACATTGCAAACGTCCTTGTTCAATGAGAGTGTAGCTCGGTCCTAGCTCCCATCAAAGTGTCTAGCAGACATCTGCCTGCAAAGCATACACACTTCCGAGAGTTGAGCTTATGGACTGTCCCTCCCACATCCTGCCTGGAGGTACACCGCGCTCCTAACAGGCCTAGCCCTGATGGTTGCCTGAAGTGTTGTGAGAGCTAAGTGGAAAGTCCCGGCCAACAAGACTAGTGCATCCGAGCTCAATCCAGCGATTTCCTAGTTTTTCCCGTGCGAACCAGGTGCTACATCCTAAGTGCCATACGAGAGAAGCTAGCTGAACGCCTTGTCCAAAAGCAACTTACTTCGGAGAGTTGAGCTCACCCTCAGTCCCTCACAGTTGCACACTGCCTGCAGAAAGAGTTTCCAACATCTGCACCACAGCCGTTTGTCAGAGGCTTGTGAGACGCAAGTGGAATAAGCAGACCTGGATGGTGTCTCCAGCTGCAGTGGAGTGGTATTCTGGGTACCTCCTGGCTTAGAGTACTGCTACGTTCTCAGTGCCCTAAGAACGCAGCTGGTTGAAAGCTGGCTTGCAGGCATGCTTCCTTCTACGAGCTGAGGTTAGGGCAGGACCCTCCCGCATCCTGACTGCCCGTAGACATAGTACCCAGCATCCTAATGTTATTCGCCCTAGGAGGTTTTGTGCATAGCATGTGGAAGTGACAGGATTCTCCTCAAGTGTATCTGAAAATACAGACATTGCAAACGTCCTTGTACAATGAGAGTGTAGCTCGGTCCTAGCTCCCATCAAAGTGTCTAGCAGACATCTGCCTGCAAAGCATACACACTTCCGAGAGTTGAGCTTATGGACTGTCCCTCCCACATCCTGCCTGCAGGTACACCGCGCTCCTAACAGGCCTAGCCCTGATGGTTGCCTGAAGTGTTGTGAGAGCTAAGTGGAAAGTCCCGGCCAACAAGACTAGTGCATCCGAGCTCAATCCAGCGATTTCCTAGTTTTTCCCATGCGAACCAGGTGCTACATCCTAAGTGCCATATGAGAGAAGCTAGCTGAACGCCTTGTCCAAAAGCAACTTACTTCGGAGAGTTGAGCTCACCCTCAGTCCCTCGCAGTTGCACACTGCCTGTAGAAAGAGTTTCCAACATCTGCACCACAGCCGTTTGTCAGAGGCTTGTGAGACGCAAGTGGAATAAGCAGACCTGGATGGTGTCTCCAGCTGCAGTGGAGTGGTATTCTGGGTACCTCCTGGCTTAGAACACTGTTACGTTCTCAGTGCCCGAGGAACGCAGCTAGTTGAAAGCTGGCTTGTAGGCGTGCTTCCTGTGCGAACTGACGTCAGGGCAGGATCCTCCCGCATCCTGACTGCCCGTAGACGTAGGTCCCAGCATCCTTATGTTAGGTGCCGAAGCGGTTCTGTGAAAACCTTGTGGAAGTGCCAGGATTCTCCTCAAGTGTATCTGAAAATACAGACATTGCAAACGTCCTTGTTCAATGAGAGTGTAGCTCGGTCCTAGCTCCCATCAAAGTGTCTAGCAGACATCTGCCTGCAAAGCATACACACTTCCGAGAGTTGAGCTTATGGACTGTCCCTCCCACATCCTGCCTGCAGGTACACCACGCTCCTAACAGGCCTAGCCCTGATGGTTGCCTGAAGTGTTGTGAGAGCTAAGTGGAAAGTCCCGGCCAACAAGACTAGTGCATCCGAGCTCAATCCAGCGATTTCCTAGTTTTTCCCGTGCGAACCAGGTGCTACATCCTAAGTGCCATACGAGAGAAGCTAGCTGAACGCCTTGTCCAAAAGCAACTTACTTCGGAGAGTTGAGCTCACCCTCAGTCCCTCACAGTTGCACACTGCCTGCAGAAAGAGTTTCCAACATCTGCACCACAGCCGTTTGTCAGAGGCTTGTGAGACGCAAGTGGAATAAGCAGACCTGGATGGTGTCTCCAGCTGCAGTGGAGTGGTATTCTGGGTACCTCCTGGCTTAGAGTACTGCTACGTTCTCAGTGGCTAAGAACGCAGCTGGTTGAAAGCTGGCTTGCAGGCATGCTTCCTTCTACGAGCTGAGGTCAGGGCAGGACCCTCCCGCATCCTGACTGCCCGTAGACATAGTACCCAGCATCCTAATGTTATTCGCCCTAGGAGGTTTTGTGCATAGCATGTGGAAGTGACAGGATTCTCCTCAAGTGTATCTGAAAATACAGACATTGCAAACGTCCTTGTTCAATGAGAGTGTAGCTAGGTCCTAGCTCCCATCAAAGTGTCTAGCAGACATCTGCCTGCAAAGCATACACACTTCCGAGAGTTGAGCTTATGGACTGTCCCTCCCACATCCTGCCTGCAGGTACACCGCGCTCCTAACAGGCCTAGCCCTGATTGTTGCCTGAAGTGTTGTGAGAGCTAAGTGGAAAGTCCCGGCCAACAAGACTAGTGCATCCGAGCTCAATCCAGCGATTTCCTAGTTTTTCCCGTGCGAACCAGGTGCTACATCCTAAGTGCCATACGAGAGAAGCTAGCTGAACGCCTTGTCCAAAAGCAACTTACTTCGGAGAGTTGAGCTCACCCTCAGTCCCTCACAGTTGCACACTGCCTGCAGAAAGAGTTTCCAACATCTGCACCACAGCCGTTTGTCAGAGGCTTGTGAGACGCAAGTGGAATAAGCAGACCTGGATGGTGTCTCCAGCTGCAGTGGAGTGGTATTCTGGGTACCTCCTGGCTTAGAGTACTGCTACCTTCTCACTGCCCTAAGAACGCAGCTGGTTGAAAGCTGGCTTGTAGGCATGCTTCCTTCTACGAGCTGAGGTCAGGGCAGGACCCTCCCGCATCCTGACTGCCCATAGACATAGTACCCAGCATCCTAATGTTAGGTGCCGAAGAGGTTCTGTGAAAACTTTGTGGAAGTGCCAGGATTCTCCTCAAGTGTATCTGATCTCAATACAGACACTGCAAACGTCCTTGTTCAATGAGAGTGTAGCTAGGTCCTAGCTCCCATCAAAGTGTCTAGCAGACATCTGCCTGCAAAGCATACACACTCCCGAGAGTTGAGCTTATGGACGGTCCCTCCCACATCCTGCCTGCAGGTACACCGCGCTCCTAACAGGCCTAGCCCTGATGGTTGCCTGAAGTGTTGTGAGAGCTAAGTGGAAAGTCCCGGCCAACAAGACTAGTGCATCCGAGCTGAATCCAGCGATTTCCTAGTTTTTCCCGTGCGAACCAGGTGCTACATCCTAAGTGCCATACGAGAGAAGCTAGCTGAACGCCTTGTCCAAAAGCAACTTACTTCGGAGAGTTGAGCTCACCCTCAGTCCCTCACAGTTGCACACTGCCTGCAGAAAGAGTTTCCAACATCTGCACCACAGCCGTTTGTCAGAGGCTTGTGAGACGCAAGTGGAATAAGCAGACCTGGATGGTGTCTCCAGCTACAGTGGAGTGGTATTCTGGGTACCTCCTGGCTTAGAGTACTGCTACGTTCTCAGTGCCCTAAGAACGCAGCTGGTTGATAGCTGGCTTGCAGGCATGCTTCCTTCTACGAGCTGAGGTCAGGGCAGGACCCTCCCGCATCCTGACTGCCCGTAGACATAGTACCCAGCATCCTAATGTTATTCGCCCTAGGAGGTTTTGTGCATAGCATGTGGAAGTGACAGGATTCTCCTCAAGTGTATCTGAAAATACAGACATTGCAAACGTCCTTGTTCAATGAGAGTGTAGCTCGGTCCTAGCTCCCATCAAAGTATCTAGCAGACATCTGCCTGCAAAGCATACACACTTCCGAGAGTTGAGCTTATGGACTGTCCCTCCCACATCCTGCCTGCAGGTACACCGCGCTCCTAACAGGCCTAGCCCTGATGGTTGCCTGAAGTGTTGTGAGAGCTAAGTGGAAAGTCCCGGCCAACAAGACTAGTGCATCCGAGCTCAATCCAGCGATTTCCTAGTTTTTCCCGTGCGAACCAGGTGCTACATCCTAAGTGCCATACGAGAGAAGCTAGCTGAACGCCTTGTCCAAAAGCAACTTACTTCGGAGAGTTGAGCTCACCCTCAGTCCCTCGCAGTTGTACACTGCCTGTAGAAAGAGTTTCCAACATCTGCACCACAGCCGTTTGTCAGAGGCTTGTGAGACGCAAGTGGAATAAGCAGACCTGGATGGTGTCTCCAGCTGCAGTGGACTGGTATTCTGGGTACCTCCTGGCTTAGAACACTGTTACGTTCTCAGTGCCCGAGGAACGCAGCTAGTTGAAAGCTGGCTTGTAGGCGTGCTTCCTTGTGCGAACTGACGTCAGGGCAGGATCCTCCCGCATCCTGACTGCCCGTAGACGTAGGTCCCAGCATCCTTATGTTAGGTGCCGAAGCGGTTCTGTGAAAACCTTGTGGAAGTGACAGGATTCTCAAGTGTATCTGAAAATACAGACATTGCAAACGTCCTTGTTCAATGAGAGTGTAGCTAGGTCCTAGCTCCCATCAAAGTGTCTAGCAGACATCTGCCTGCAAAGCATACACACTTCCGAGAGTTGAGCTTATGGACTGTCCCTCCCACATCCTGCCTGCAGGTACACCGCGCTCCTAACAGGCCTAGCCCTGATGGTTGCCTGAAGAGTTGTGAGAGCTAAGTGGAAAGTCCCGGCCAACAAGACTAGTGCATCCGAGCTCAATCCAGCGATTTCCTAGTTTTTCCCGTGCGAACCAGGTGCTACATCCTTAGTGCCATACGAGAGAAGCTAGCTGAACGCCTTGTCCAAAAGCAACTTACTTCGGAGAGTTGAGCTCACCCTCAGTCCCTCACAGTTGCACACTGCCTGCAGAAAGAGTTTCCAACATCTGCACCACAGCCGTTTGTCAGAGGCTTGTGAGACGCAAGTGGAATAAGCAGACCTGGATGGTGTCTCCAGCTGCAGTGGAGTGGTATTCTGGGTACCTCCTGGCTTAGAGTACTGCTACGTTCTCAGTGCCCTAAGAACGCAGCTGGTTGAAAGCTGGCTTGTAGGCATGCTTCCTTCTAAGAGCTGAGGTCAGGGCAGGACCCTCCCGCATCCTGACTGCCCGTAGACATAGTACCCAGCATCCTAATGTTATTCGCCCTAGGAGTTCTTGTGCATAGCATGTGGAAGTGACAGGATTCTCCTCAAGTGTATCTGAAAATACAGACATTGCAAACGTCCTTGTTCAATGAGAGTGTAGCTAGGTCCTAGCTCCCATCAAAGTGTCTAGCAGACATCTGCCTGCAAAGCATACACACTTCTGAGAGTTGAGCTTATGGACTGTCCCTCCCACATCCTGCCTGCAGGTACACCGCGCTCCTAACAGGCCTAGCCCTGATGGTTGCCTGAAGTGTTGTGAGAGCTAAGTGGAAAGTCCCGGCCAACAAGACTAGTGCATCCGAGCTCAATCCAGCGATTTCCTAGTTTTTCCCGTGCGAACCAGGTGCTACATCCTAAGTGCCATACGAGAGAAGCTAGCTGAACGCCTTGTCCAAAAGCAACTTACTTCGGAGAGTTGAGCTCACCCTCAGTCCCTCGCAGTTGCACACTGCCTGTAGAAAGAGTTTCCAACATCTGCACCACAGCCGTTTGTCAGAGGCTTGTGAGACGCAAGTGGAATAAGCAGACCTGGATGGTGTCTCCAGCTGCAGTGGAGTGGTATTCTGGGTACCTCCTGGCTTAGAACACTGTTACGTTCTCAGTGCCCGAGGAACGCAGCTAGTTGAAAGCTGGCTTGTAGGCGTGCTTCCTTGTGCGAACTGATGTCAGGGCAGGATCCTCCCGCATCCTGACTGCCCGTAGACGTAGGTCCCAGCATCCTTATGTTAGGTGCCGAAGCGGTTCTGTGAAAACCTTGTGGAAGTGCCAGGATTCTCCTCAAGTGTATCTGAAAATACAGACATTGCAAACGTCCTTGTTCAATGAGAGTGTAGCTCGGTCCTAGCTCCCATCAAAGTGTCTAGCAGACATCTGCCTGCAAAGCATACACACTTCCGAGAGTTGAGCTTATGGACTGTCCCTCCCACATCCTGCCTGCAGGTACACCGCGCTCCTAACAGGCCTAGCCCTGATGGTTGCCTGAAGTGTTGTGAGAGCTAAGTGGAAAGTCCCGGCCAACAAGACTAGTGCATCCGAGCTCAATCCAGCGATTTCCTAGTTTTTCCCGTGCGAACCAGGTGCTACATCCTAAGTGCCATACGAGAGAAGCTAGCTGAACGCCTTGTCCAAAAGCAACTTACTTCGGAGAGTTGAGCTCACCCTCAGTCCCTCACAGTTGCACACTGCCTGCAGAAAGAGTTTCCAACATCTGCACCACAGCCGTTTGTCAGAGACTTGTGAGACGCAAGTGGAATAAGCAGACCTGGATGGTGTCTCCAGCTGCAGTGGAGTGGTATTCTGGGTACCTCCTGGCTTAGAGTACTGCTACGTTCTCAGTGCCCTAAGAACGCAGCTGGTTGAAAGCTGGCTTGTAAGCATGCTTCCTTCTACGAGCTGAGGTCAGGGCAGGACCCTCCCGCATCCTGACTGCCCGTAGACATAGTACCCAGCATCCTAATGTTATTCGCCCTAGGAGTTTTTGTGCATAGCATGTGGAAGTGACAGGATTCTCCTCAAGTGTATCTGAAAATACAGACATTGCAAACGTCCTTGTTCAATGAGAGTGTAGCTAGGTCCTAGCTCCCATCAAAGTGTCTAGCAGACATCTGCCTGCAAAGCATACACACTTCCGAGAGTTGAGCTTATGGACTGTCCCTCCCACATCCTGCCTGCAGGTACACCGCGCTCCTAACAGGCCTAGCCCTGATGGTTGCCTGAAGTGTTGTGAGAGCTAAGTGGAAAGTCCCGGCCAACAAGACTAGTGCATCCGAGCTCAATCCAGCGATTTCCTAGTTTTTCCCATGCGAACCAGGTGCTACATCCTAAGTGCCATACGAGAGAAGCTAGCTGAACGCCTTGTCCAAAAGCAACTTACTTCGGAGAGTTGAGCTCACCCTCAGTCCCTCGCAGTTGCACACTGCCTGTAGAAAGAGTTTCCAACATCTGCACCACAGCCGTTTGTCAGAGGCTTGTGAGACGCAAGTGGAATAAGCAGACCTGGATGGTGTCTCCAGCTGCAGTGGAGTGGTATTCTGGGTACCTCCTGGCTTAGAACACTGTTACGTTCTCAGTGCCCGAGGAACGCAGCTAGTTGAAAGCTGGCTTGTAGGCATGCTTCCTTGTGCGAACTGACGTCAGGGCAGGATCCTCCCGCATCCTGACTGCCCGTAGACGTAGGTCCCAGCATCCTTATGTTAGGTGCCGAAGCGGTTCTGTGAAAACCTTGTGGAAGTGCCAGGATTCTCCTCAAGTGTATCTGAAAATACAGACATTGCAAACGTCCTTGATCAATGAGAGTGTAGCTCGGTCCTAGCTCCCATCAAAGTGTCTAGCAGACATCTGCCTGCAAAGCATACACACTTCCGAGAGTTGAGCTTATGGACTGTCCCTCCCACATCCTGCCTGCAGGTACACCGCGCTCCTAACAGGCCTAGCCCTGATGGTTGCCTGAAGTGTTGTGAGAGCTAAGTGGAAAGTCCCGGCCAACAAGACTAGTGCATCCGAGCTCAATCCAGCGATTTCCTAGTTTTTCCCGTGCGAACCAGGTGCTACATCCTAAGTGCCATACGAGAGAAGCTAGCTGAACGCCTTGTCCAAAAGCAACTTACTTCGGAGAGTTGAGCTCACCCTCAGTCCCTCACAGTTGCACACTGCCTGCAGAAAGAGTTTCCAACATCTGCACCACAGCCGTTTGTCAGAGGCTTGTGAGACGCAAGTGGAATAAGCAGACCTGGATGGTGTCTCCAGCTGCAGTGGAGTGGTATTCTGGGTACCTCCTGGCTTAGAGTACTGCTACGTTCTCAGTGCCCTAAGAACGCAGCTGGTTGAAAGCTGGCTTGCAGGCATGCTTCCTTCTACGAGCTGAGGTCAGGGCAGGACCCTCCCGCATCCTGACTGCCTGTAGACATAGTACCCAGCATCCTAATGTTATTCGCCCTAGGAGGTTTTGTGCATAGCATGTGGAAGTGACAGGATTCTCCTCAAGTGTATCTGAAAATACAGACATTGCAAACGTCCTTGTTCAATGAGAGTGTAGCTAGGTCCTAGCTCCCATCAAAGTGTCTAGCAGACATCTGCCTGCAAAGCATACACACTTCCGAGAGTTGAGCTTATGGACTGTCCCTCCCACATCCTGCCTGCAGGTACACCGCGCTCCTAACAGGCCTAGCCCTGATTGTTGCCTGAAGTGTTGTGAGAGCTAAGTGGAAAGTCCCGGCCAACAAGACTAGTGCATCCGAGCTCAATCCAGCGATTTCCTAGTTTTTCCCGTGCGAACCAGGTGCTACATCCTAAGTGCCATACGAGAGAAGCTAGCTGAACGCCTTGTCCAAAAGCAACTTACTTCGGAGAGTTGAGCTCACCCTCAGTCCCTCACAGTTGCACACTGCCTGCAGAAAGAGTTTCCAACATCTGCACCACAGCCGTTTGTCAGAGGCTTGTGAGACGCAAGTGGAATAAGCAGACCTGGATGGTGTCTCCAGCTGCAGTGGAGTGGTATTCTGGGTACCTCCTGGCTTAGAGTACTGCTACGTTCTCAGTGCCCTAAGAACGCAGCTGGTTGAAAGCTGGCTTTCAGGCATGCTTCCTTCTACGAGCTGAGGTCAGGGCAGGACCCTCCCGCATCCTGACTGCCCGTAGACATAGTACCCAGCATCCTAATGTTATTCGCCCTAGGAGGTTTTGTGCATAGCATGTGGAAGTGACAGGATTCGCCTCAAGTGTATCTGAAAATACAGACATTGCAAACGTCCTTGTTCAATGAGAGTGTAGCTAGGTCCTAGCTCCCATCAAAGTGTCTAGCAGTCATCTGCCTGCAAAGCATACACACTTCCGAGAGTTGAGCTTATGGACTGTCCCTCCCACATCCTGCCTGCAGGTACACCGCGCTCCTAACAGGCCTAGCCCTGATGGTTGCCTGAAGTGTTGTGAGAGCTAAGTGGAAAGTCCCGGCCAACAAGACTAGTGCATCCGAGCTCAATCCAGCGATTTCCTAGTTTTTCCCATGCGAACCAGGTGCTACATCCTAAGTGCCATACGAGAGAAGCTAGCTGAACGCCTTGTCCAAAAGCAACTTACTTCGGAGAGTTGAGCTCACCCTCAGTCCCTCACAGTTGCACACTGCCTGCAGAAAGAGTTTCCAACATCTGCACCACAGCCGTTTGTCAGAGGCTTGTGAGACGCAAGTGGAATAAGCAGACCTGGATGGTGTCTCCAGCTGCAGTGGAGTGGTATTCTGGGTACCTCCTGGCTTAGAGTACTGCTACGTTCTCAGTGCCCTAAGAACGCAGCTGGTTGAAAGCTGGCTTGTAGGCATGCTTCCTTCTACGAGCTGAGGTCAGGGCAGGACCCTCCCGCATCCTGACTGCCCGTAGACATAGTACCCAGCGTCCTAATGTTATTCGCCCTAGGAGTTTTTGTGCATAGCATGTGGAAGTGACAGGATTCTCCTCAAGTGTATCTGAAAATACAGACATTGCAAACGTCCTTGTTCAATGAGAGTGTAGCTAGGTCCTAGCTCCCATCAAAGTGTCTAGCAGACATCTGCCTGCAAAGCATACACACTTCCGAGAGTTGAGCTTATGGACTGTCCCTCCCACATCCTGCCTGCAGGTACACCGCGCTCCTAACAGGCCTAGCCCTGATGGTTGCCTGAAGTGTTGTGAGAGCTAAGTGGAAAGTCCCGGCCAACAAGACTAGTGCATCCGAGCTCAATCCAGCGATTTCCTAGTTTTTCCCATGCGAACCAGGTGCTACATCCTAAGTGCCATACGAGAGAAGCTAGCTGAACGCCTTGTCCAAAAGCAACTTACTTCGGAGAGTTGAGCTCACCCTCAGTCCCTCGCAGTTGCACACTGCCTGTAGAAAGAGTTTCCAACATCTGCACCACAGCCGTTTGTCAGAGGCTTGTGAGACGCAAGTGGAATAAGCAGACCTGGATGGTGTCTCCAGCTGCAGTGGAGTGGTATTCTGGGTACCTCCTGGCTTAGAACACTGTTACGTTCTCAGTGCCCGAGGAACGCAGCTAGTTGAAAGCTGGCTTGTAGGCGTGCTTCCTTGTGCGAACTGACGTCAGGGCAGGATCCTCCCGCATCCTGACTGCCCGTAGACGTAGGTCCCAGCATCCTTATGTTAGGTGCCGAAGCGGTTCTGTGAAAACCTTGTGGAAGTGCCAGGATTCTCCTCAAGTGTATCTGAAAATACAGACATTGCAAACGTCCTTGTTCAATGAGAGTGTAGCTCGGTCCTAGCTCCCATCAAAGTGTCTAGCAGACATCTGCCTGCAAAGCATACACACTTCCGAGAGTTGAGCTTATGGACTGTCCCTCCCACATCCTGCCTGCAGGTACACCGCGCTCCTAACAGGCCTAGCCCTGATGGTTGCCTGAAGTGTTGTGAGAGCTAAGTGGAAAGTCCCGGCCAACAAGACTAGTGCATCCGAGCTCAATCCAGCGATTTCCTAGTTTTTCCCGTGCGAACCAGGTGCTACATCCTAAGTGCCATACGAGAGAAGCTAGCTGAACGCCTTGTCCAAAAGCAACTTACTTCGGAGAGTTGAGCTCACCCTCAGTCCCTCACAGTTGCACACTGCCTGCAGAAAGAGTTTCCAACATCTGCACCACAGCCGTTTGTCAGAGGCTTGTGAGACGCAAGTGGAATAAGCAGACCTGGATGGTGTCTCCACCTGCAGTGGAGTGGTATTCTGGGTACCTCCTGGCTTAGAGTACTGCTACGTTCTCAGTGCCCTAAGAACGCAGCTGGTTGAAAGCTGGCTTGTAGGCATGCTTCCTTCTACGAGCTGAGGTCAGGGCAGGACCCTCCCGCATCCTGACTGCCCGTAGACATAGTACCCAGCATCCTAATGTTATTCGCCCTAGGAGTTTTTGTGCATAGCATGTGGAAGTGACAGGATTCTCCTCAAGTGTATCTGAAAATACAGACATTGCAAACGTCCTTGTTCAATGAGAGTGTAGCTAGGTCCTAGCTCCCATCAAAGTGTCTAGCAGTCATCTGCCTGCAAAGCATACACACTTCCGAGAGTTGAGCTTATGGACTGTCCCTCCCACATCCTGCCTGCAGGTACACCGCGCTCCTAACAGGCCTAGCCCTGATGGTTGCCTGAAGTGTTGTGAGAGCTAAGTGGAAAGTCCCGGCCAACAAGACTAGTGCATCCGAGCTCAATCCAGCGATTTCCTAGTTTTTCCCGTGCGAACCAGGTGCTACATCCTAAGTGCCATACGAGAGAAGCTAGCTGAACGCCTTGTCCAAAAGCAACTTACTTCGGAGAGTTGAGCTCACCCTCAGTCCCTCACAGTTGCACACTGCCTGCAGAAAGAGTTTCCAACATCTGCACCACAGCCGTTTGTCAGAGGCTTGTGAGACGCAAGTGGAATAAGCAGACCTGGATGGTGTCTCCAGCTGCAGTGGAGTGGTATTCTGGTTACCTCCTGGCTTAGAGTACTGCTACGTTCTCAGTGCCCTAAGAACGCAGCTGGTTGAAAGCTGGCTTGTAGGCGTGCTTCCTTGTGCGAACTTACGTCAGGGCAGGATCCTCCCGCATCCTGACTGCCCGTAGACGTAGGTCCCAGCATCCTTATGTTAGGTGCCGAAGAGGTTCTGTGAAAACCTTGTGGAAGTGCCAGGATTCTCCTCAAGTGTATCTGAAAATACAGACATTGCAAACGTCCTTGTTCAATGAGAGTGTAGCTCGGTCCTAGCTCCCATCAAAGTGTCTAGCAGACATCTGCCTGCAAAGCATACACACTTCCGAGAGTTGAGCTTATGGACTGTCCCTCCCACATCCTGCCTGCAGGTACACCGCGCTCCTAACAGGCCTCGCCCTGATGGTTGCCTGAAGTGTTGTGAGAGCTAAGTGGAAAGTCCCGGCCAACAAGACTAGTGCATCCGAGCTCAATCCAGCGATTTCCTAGTTTTTCCCGTGCGAACCAGGTGCTACATCCTAAGTGCCATACGAGAGAAACTAGCTGAACGCCTTGTCCAAAAGCAACTTACTTCGGAGAGTTGAGCTCACCCTCAGTCCCTCACAGTTGCACACTGCCTGCAGAAAGAGTTTCCAACATCTGCACCACAGCCGTTTGTCAGAGGCTTGTGAGACGCAAGTGGAATAAGCAGACCTGGATGGTGTCTCCAGCTGCAGTGGAGTGGTATTCTGGGTACCTCCTGGCTTAGAGTACCGCTACGTTCTCACTGCCCTAAGAACGCAGCTGGTTGAAAGCTGGCTTGTAGGCGTGCTTCCTTGTGCGAACTGACGTCAGGGCAGGATCCTCCCGCATCCTGACTGCCCGTAGACGTAGGTCCCAGCATACTTATGTTAGGTGCCGAAGCGGTTCTGTGAAAACCTTGTGGAAGTGCCAGGATTCTCCTCAAGTGTATCTGAAAATACAGACATTGCAAACGTCCTTGTTCAATGAGAGTGTAGCTCGGTCCTAGCTCCCATCAAAGTGTCTAGCAGACATCTGCCTGCAAAGCATACACACTTCCGAGAGTTGAGCTTATGGACTGTCCCTCCCACATCCTGCCTGCAGGTACACCGCGCTCCTAACAGGCCTAGCCCTGATGGTTGCCTGAAGTGTTGTGAGAGCTAAGTGGAAAGTCCCGGCCAACAAGACTAGTGCATCCGAGCTCAATCCAGCGATTTCCTAGTTTTTCCCATGCGAACCAGGTGCTACATCCTAAGTGCCATACGAGAGAAGCTAGCTGAACGCCTTGTCCAAAAGCAACTTACTTCGGAGAGTTGAGCTCACCCTCAGTCCCTCGCAGTTGCACACTGCCTGTAGAAAGAGTTTCCAACATCTGCACCACAGCCGTTTGTCAGAGGCTTGTGAGACGCAAGTGGAATAAGCAGACCTGGATGGTGTCTCCAGCTGCAGTGGAGTGGTATTCTGGGTACCTCCTGGCTTAGAACACTGTTACGATCTCAGTGCCCGAGGAACGCAGCTAGTTGAAAGCTGGCTTGTAGGCGTGCTTCCTTGTGCGAACTGACGTCAGGGCAGGATCCTCCCGCATCCTGACTGCCCGTAGACGTAGGTCCCAGCATCCTTATGTTAGGTGCCGAAGCGGTTCTGTGAAAACCTTGTGGAAGTGCCAGGATTCTCCTCAAGTGTATCTGAAAATACAGACATTGCAAACGTCCTTGTTCAATGAGAGTGTAGCTCGGTCCTAGCTCCCATCAAAGTGTCTAGCAGACATCTGCCTGCAAAGCATACACACTTCCGAGAGTTGAGCTTATGGACTGTCCCTCCCACATCCTGCCTGCAGGTACACCGCGCTCCTAACAGGCCTAGCCCTGATGGTTGCCTGAAGTGTTGTGAGAGCTAAGTGGAAAGTCCCGGCCAACAAGACTAGTGCATCCGAGCTCAATCCAGCGATTTCCTAGTTTTTCCCATGCGAACCAGGTGCTACATCCTAAGTGCCATACGAGAGAAGCTAGCTGAACGCCTTGTCCAAAAGCAACTGACTTCGGAGAGTTGAGCTCACCCTCAGTCCCTCACAGTTGCACACTGCCTGCAGAAAGAGTTTCCAACATCTGCACCACAGCCGTTTGTCAGAGGCTTGTGAGACGCAAGTGGAATAAGCAGACCTGGATGGTGTCTCCAGCTGCAGTGGAGTGGTATTCTGGGTACCTCCTGGCTTAGAGTACTGCTACGTTCTCAGTGCCCTAAGAACGCAGCTGGTTGAAAGCTGGCTTGTAGGCATGCTTCCTTCTACGAGCTGAGGTCAGGGCAGGACCCTCCCGCATCCTGACTGCCCGTAGACATAGTACCCAGCATCCTAATGTTATTCGCCCTAGGAGGTTTTGTGCATAGCATGTGGAAGTGACAGGATTCTCCTCAAGTGTATCTGAAAATACAGACATTGCAAACGTCCTTGTTCAATGAGAGTGTAGCTCGGTCCTAGCTCCCATCAAAGTGTCTAGCAGACATCTGCCTGCAAAGCATACACACTTCCGAGAGTTGAGCTTATGGACTGTCCCTCCCACATCCTGCCTGCAGGTACACCGCGCTCCTAACAGGCCTAGCCCTGATGGTTGCCTGAAGTGTTGTGAGAGCTAAGTGGAAAGTCCCGGCCAACAAGACTAGTGCATCCGAGCTCAATCCAGCGATTTCCTAGTTTTTCCCGTGCGAACCAGGTGCTACATCCTAAGTGCCATACGAGAGAAGCTAGCTGAACGCCTTGTCCAAAAGCAACTTACTTCGGAGAGTTGAGCTCACCCTCAGTCCCTCACAGTTGCACACTGCCTGCAGAAAGAGTTTCCAACATCTGCACCACAGCCGTTTGTCAGAGGCTTGTGAGACGCAAGTGGAATAAGCAGACCTGGATGGTGTCTCCACCTGCAGTGGAGTGGTATTCTGGGTACCTCCTGGCTTAGAGTACTGCTACGTTCTCAGTGCCCTAAGAACGCAGCTGGTTGAAAGCTGGCTTGTAGGCATGCTTCCTTCTACGAGCTGAGGTCAGGGCAGGACCCTCCCGCATCCTGACTGCCCGGAGACATAGTACCCAGCATCCTAATGTTATTCGCCCTAGGAGTTTTTGTGCATAGCATGTGGAAGTGACAGGATTCTCCTCAAGTGTATCTGAAAATACAGACATTGCAAACGTCCTTGTTCAATGAGAGTGTAGCTAGGTCCTAGCTCCCATCAAAGTGTCTAGCAGTCATCTGCCTGCAAAGCATACACACTTCCGAGAGTTGAGCTTATGGACTGTCCCTCCCACATCCTGCCTGCAGGTACACCGCGCTCCTAACAGGCCTAGCCCTGATGGTTGCCTGAAGTGTTGTGAGAGCTAAGTGGAAAGTCCCGGCCAACAAGACTAGTGCATCCGAGCTCAATCCAGCGATTTCCTAGTTTTTCCCGTGCGAACCAGGTGCTACATCCTAAGTGCCATACGAGAGAAGCTAGCTGAACGCCTTGTCCAAAAGCAACTTACTTCGGAGAGTTGAGCTCACCCTCAGTCCCTCACAGTTGCACACTGCCTGCAGAAAGAGTTTCCAACATCTGCACCACAGCCGTTTGTCAGAGGCTTGTGAGACGCAAGTGGAATAAGCAGACCTGGATGGTGTCTCCAGCTGCAGTGGAGTGGTATTCTGGTTACCTCCTGGCTTAGAGTACTGCTACGTTCTCAGTGCCCTAAGAACGCAGCTGGTTGAAAGCTGGCTTGTAGGCGTGCTTCCTTGTGCGAACTGACGTCAGGGCAGGATCCTCCCGCATCCTGACTGCCCGTAGACGTAGGTCCCAGCATCCTTATGTTAGGTGCCGAAGAGGTTCTGTGAAAACCTTGTGGAAGTGCCAGGATTCTCCTCAAGTGTATCTGAAAATACAGACATTGCAAACGTCCTTGTTCAATGAGAGTGTAGCTCGGTCCTAGCTCCCATCAAAGTGTCTAGCAGACATCTGCCTGCAAAGCATACACACTTCCGAGAGTTGAGCTTATGGACTGTCCCTCCCACATCCTGCCTGCAGGTACACCGCGCTCCTAACAGGCCTCGCCCTGATGGTTGCCTGAAGTGTTGTGAGAGCTAAGTGGAAAGTCCCGGCCAACAAGACTAGTGCATCCGAGCTCAATCCAGCGATTTCCTAGTTTTTCCCGTGCGAACCAGGTGCTACATCCTAAGTGCCATACGAGAGAAACTAGCTGAACGCCTTGTCCAAAAGCAACTTACTTCGGAGAGTTGAGCTCACCCTCAGTCCCTCACAGTTGCACACTGCCTGCAGAAAGAGTTTCCAACATCTGCACCACAGCCGTTTGTCAGAGGCTTGTGAGACGCAAGTGGAATAAGCAGACCTGGATGGTGTCTCCAGCTGCAGTGGAGTGGTATTCTGGGTACCTCCTGGCTTAGAGTACCGCTACGTTCTCACTGCCCTAAGAACGCAGCTGGTTGAAAGCTGGCTTGTAGGCGTGCTTCCTTGTGCGAACTGACGTCAGGGCAGGATCCTCCCGCATCCTGACTGCCCGTAGACGTAGGTCCCAGCATCCTTATGTTAGGTGCCGAAGAGGTTCTGTGAAAACCTTGTGGAAGTGCCAGGATTCTCCTCAAGTGTATCTGATCTCAATACAGACAATGCAAACGTCCTTGTTCAATGAGAGTGTAGCTCGGTCCTAGCTCCCATCAAAGTGTCTAGCAGACATCTGCCTGCAAAGCATACACACTTCCGAGAGTTGAGCTTATGGACTGTCCCTCCCACATCCTGCCTGCAGGTACACCGCGCTCCTAACAGGCCTAGCCCTGATGGTTGCCTGAAGTGTTGTGAGAGCTAAGTGGAAAGTCCCGGCCAACAAGACTAGTGCATCCGAGCTCAATCCAGCGATTTCCTAGTTTTTCCCGTGCCAACCAGGTGCTACATCCTAAGTGCCATACGAGAGAAGCTAGCTGAACGCCTTGTCCAAAAGCAACTTACTTCGGAGAGTTGAGCTCACCCTCAGTCCCTCACAGTTGCACACTGCCTGCAGAAAGAGTTTCCAACATCTGCACCACAGCCGTTTGTCACAGGCTTGTGAGACGCAAGTGGAATAAGCAGACCTGGATGGTGTCTCCAGCTGCAGTGGAGTGGTATTCTGGGTACCTCCTGGCTTAGAGTACTGCTACGTTCTCAGTGCCCTAAGAACGCAGCTGGTTGAAAGCTGGCTTGTAGGCATGCTTCCTTCTACGAGCTGAGGTCAGGGCAGGACCCTCCCGCATCCTGACTGCCCGTAGACATAGTACCCAGCATCCTAATGTTATTCGCCCTAGGAGGTTTTGTGCATAGCATGTGGAAGTGACAGGATTCTCCTCAAGTGTATCTGAAAATACAGACATTGCAAACCTCCTTGTTCAATGAGAGTGCAGCTAGGTCCTAGCTCCCATCAAAGTGTCTAGCAGACATCTGCCTGCAAAGCATACACACTTCCGAGAGTTGAGCTTATGGACTATCCCTCCCACATCCTGCCTTCAAGTACATGGCACTCCAAACAGGCCTATTCCCGATGCGTCTCTGAAGTGTTGTGAGAGCTAAGTGGAAAGTCCCGGCCCACAAGACTAGTGCATCCAAGCTGAATCCAGCGATTTCCTAGTTTTTCCCGTGCGAACCAGGTGCTACATCCTAAGTGCCATACGAGAGAAGCTAGCTGAACGCCTTGTCCAAAGCAACTTACTTCGGAGAGTTGAGCTCACCCTCAGTCCCTCACAGTTGCCCACTGCCTGCAGAAAGAGTTTCCAACATCTGCACCACAGCCGTTTGTCAGAGGCTTCTGAGACGCAAGTGGAATAAGCAGACCTGGATGGTGTCTCCAGCTGCAGTGGAGTGGTATTCTGGGTACCTCCTGGCTTAGAACACTGTTACGTTCTCAGTGCCCGAGGAACGCAGCTAGTTGAAAGCTGGCTTGTAGGCGTGCTTCCTTGTGCGAACTGACGTCAGGGCAGGATCCTCCCGCATCCTGACTGCCCGTAGACGTAGGTCCCAGCATCCTTATGTTAGGTGCCGAAGCGGTTCTGTGAAAACCTTGTGGAAGTGCCAGGATTCTCCTCAAGTGTATCTGAAAATACAGACATTGCAAACGTCCTTGTTCAATGAGAGTGTAGCTCGGTCCTAGCTCCCATCAAAGTATCTAGCAGACATCTGCCTGCAAAGCATACACACTTCCGAGAGTTGAGCTTATGGACTGTCCCTCCCACATCCTGCCTGCAGGTACACCGCGCTCCTAACAGGCCTAGCCCTGATGGTTGCCTGAAGTGTTGTGAGAGCTAAGTGGAAAGTCCCGGCCAACAAGACTAGTGCATCCGAGCTCAATCCAGCGATTTCCTAGTTTTTCCCGTGCGAACCAGGTGCTACATCCTAAGTGCCATACGAGAGAAGCTAGCTGAACGCCTTGTCCAAAAGCAACTTACTTCGGAGAGTTGAGCTCACCCTCAGTCCCTCACAGTTGCACACTGCCTGCAGAAAGAGTTTCCAACATCTGCACCACAGCCGTTTGTCAGAGGCTTGTGAGACGCAAGTGGAATAAGCAGACCTGGATGGTGTCTCCAGCTGCAGTGGAGTGGTATTCTGGGTACCTCCTGGCTTAGAGTACTGCTACGTTCTCAGTGCCCTAAGAACGCAGCTGGTTGAAAGCTGGCTTGTAGGCATGCTTCCTTCTACGAGCTGAGGTCAGGGCAGGACCCTCCCGCATCCTGACTGCCCGGAGACATAGTACCCAGCATCCTAATGTTATTCGCCCTAGGAGGTTTTGTGCATAGCATGTGGAAGTGACAGGATTCTCCTCAAGTGTATCTGAAAATACAGACATTGCAAACGTCCTTGTTCAATGAGAGTGTAGCTAGGTCCTAGCTCCCATCAAAGTGTCTAGCAGTCATCTGCCTGCAAAGCATACACACTTCCGAGAGTTGAGCTTATGGACTGTCCCTCCCACATCCTGCCTGCAGGTACACCGCGCTCCTAACAGGCCTAGCCCTGATGGTTGCCTGAAGTGTTGTGAGAGCTAAGTGGAAAGTCCCGGCCAACAAGACTAGTGCATCCGAGCTCAATCCAGCGATTTCCTAGTTTTTCCCGTGCGAACCAGGTGCTACATTCTAAGTGCCATACGAGAGAAGCTAGCTGAACGCCTTGTCCAAAAGCAACTGACTTCGGAGAGTTGAGCTCACCCTCAGTCCCTCGCAGTTGCACACTGCCTGTAGAAAGAGTTTCCAACATCTGCATCAGAGCCGTTTGTCAGAGGCTTGTGAGATGCAAGTGGAATAAGCAGACCTGGATGGTGTCTCCAGCTGCAGTGGAGTGGTATTCTGGGTACCTCCTGGCTTAGAACACTGTTAGGTTCTCAGTGCCCGAGGAACGCAGCTAGTTGAAAGCTGGCTTGTAGGCGTGCTTCCTTGTGCGAACTGACGTCAGGGCAGGATCCTCCCGCATCCTGACTGCCCGTAGACGTAGGTCCCAGCATCCTTATGTTAGGTGCCGAAGAGGTTCTGTGAAAACCTTGTGGAAGTGCCAGGATTCTCCTCAAGTGTATCTGAAAATACAGACATTGCAAACGTCCTTGTTCAATGAGAGTGTAGCTCGGTCCTAGCTCCCATCAAAGTGTCTAGCAGACATCTGCCTGCAAAGCATACACACTTCCGAGAGTTGAGCTTATGGACTGTCCCTCCCACATCCTGCCTGCAGGTACACCGCGCTCCTAACAGGCCTAGCCCTGATGGTTGCCTGAAGTGTTGTGAGAGCTAAGTGGAAAGTCCCGGCCAACAAGACTAGTGCATCCGAGCTCAATCCAGCGATTTCCTAGTTTTTCCCGTGCGAACCAGGTGCTACATCCTAAGTGCCATACGAGAGAAGCTAGCTGAACGCCTTGTCCAAAAGCAACTTACATCGGAGAGTTGAGCTCACCCTCAGTCCCTCACAGTTGCACACTGCCTGCAGAAAGAGTTTCCAACATCTGCACCACAGCCGTTTGTCACAGGCTTGTGAGACGCAAGTGGAATAAGCAGACCTGGATGGTGTCTCCAGCTGCAGTGGAGTGGTATTCTGGGTACCTCCTGGCTTAGAGTACTGCTACGTTCTCAGTGCCCTAAGAACGCAGCTGGTTGAAAGCTGGCTTGTAGGCATGCTTCCTTCTACGAGCTGAGGTCAGGGCAGGACCCTCCCGCATCCTGACTGCCCGTAGACATAGTACCCAGCATCCTAATGTTATTCGCCCTAGGAGGTTTTGTGCATAGCATGTGGAAGTGACAGGATTCTCCTCAAGTGTATCTGAAAATACAGACATTGCAAACCTCCTTGTTCAATGAGAGTGCAGCTAGGTCCTAGCTCCCATCAAAGTGTCTAGCAGACATCTGCCTGCAAAGCATACACACTTCCGAGAGTTGAGCTTATGGACTATCCCTCCCACATCCTGCCTTCAAGTACATGGCACTCCAAACAGGCCTATTCCCGATGCGTCTCTGAAGTGTTGTGAGAGCTAAGTGGAAAGTCCCGGCCCACAAGACTAGTGCATCCAAGCTGAATCCAGCGATTTCCTAGTTTTTCCCGTGCGAACCAGGTGCTACATCCTAAGTGCCATACGAGAGAAGCTAGCTGAACGCCTTGTCCAAAGCAACTTACTTCGGAGAGTTGAGCTCACCCTCAGTCCCTCACAGTTGCCCACTGCCTGCAGAAAGAGTTTCCAACATCTGCACCACAGCCGTTTGTCAGAGGCTTGTGAGACGCAAGTGGAATAAGCAGACCTGGATGGTGTCACCAGCTGCAGTGGGGTGGTATTCTGGGTACCTCCTGGCTTAGAGTACTTCTACGTTCTCAGTGCCCTAAGAACGCAGCTGGTTGAAATCTAGCTTGTAGGCATGCTTCCTTCTACGAGCTGAGGTCAGGGCAGGACCCTCCCGCATCCTGACTGCCCGTAGACATAGTACCCAGCATCCTAATGTTATTCGCCCTAGGAGGTTTTGTGCATAGCATGTGGAAGTGACAGGATTCTCCTCAAGTGTATCTGAAAATACAGACATTGCAAACGTCCTTGTTCAATGAGAGTGTAGCTCGGTCCTAGCTCCCATCAAAGTGTCTAGCAGACATCTGCCTGCAAAGCATACACACTTCCGAGAGTTGAGCTGATGGACTGTCCCTCCCACATCCTGCCTGCAAGTACACCGCGCTCCTAAGACGCCTAGCCCTGATGGTTGCCTGAAGTGTTGTGAGAGCTAAGTGGAAAGTCCCGGCCAACAAGACTAGTGCATCCGAGCTCAATCCAGCGATTTCCTAGTTTTTCCCGTGCGAACCAGGTGCTACATCCTAAGTGCCATAGGAGAGAAGCTAGGTGAACGCCTTGTCCAAAAGCAACTTACTTCGGAGAGTTGAGCTCACCCTCAGTCCCTCGCAGTTGCACACTGCCTGTAGAAAGAGTTTCCAACATCTGCATCAGAGCCGTTTGTCAGAGGCTTGTGAGATGCAAGTGGAATAAGCAGACCTGGATGGTGTCTCCAGCTGCAGTGGAGTGGTATTCTGGGTACCTCCTGGCTTAGAACACTGTTAGGTTCTCAGTGCCCGAGGAACGCAGCTAGTTGAAAGCTGGCTTGTAGGCGTGCTTCCTTGTGCGAACTGACGTCAGGGCAGGATCCTCCCGCATCCTGACTGCCCGTAGACGTAGGTCCCAGCATCCTTATGTTAGGTGCCGAAGAGGTTCTGTGAAAACCTTGTGGAAGTGCCAGGATTCTCCTCAAGTGTATCTGATCTCAATACAGACACTGCAAACGTCCTTGTTCAATGAGAGTGTAGCTCGGTCCTAGCTCCCATCAAAGTGTCTAGCAGACATCTGCCTGCCAAGCATACACACTTCCGAGAGTTGAGCTTATGGACTGTCCCTCCCACATCCTGCCTGCAGGTACACCGCGCTCCTAACAGGCCTAGCCCTGATGGTTGCCTGAAGTGTTGTGAGAGCTAAGTGGAAAGTCCCGGCCAACAAGACTAGTGCATCCGAGCTCAATCCAGCGATTTCCTAGTTTTTCCCGTGCGAACCAGGTGCTACATCCTAAGTGCCATACGAGAGAAGCTAGCTGAACGCCTTGTCCAAAAGCAACTTACTTCGGAGAGTTGAGCTCACCCTCAGTCCCTCGCAGTTGCACACTGCCTGTAGAAAGAGTTTCCAACATCTGCATCAGAGCCGTTTGTCAGAGGCTTGTGAGATGCAAGTGGAATAAGCAGACCTGGATGGTGTCTCCAGCTGCAGTGGAGTGGTATTCTGGGTACCTCCTGGCTTAGAACACTGTTACGTTCTCAGTGCCCGAGGAACGCAGCTAGTTGAAAGCTGGCTTGTAGGCGTACTTCCTTGTGCGAACTGACGTCAGGGCAGGATCCTCCCGCATCCTGACTGCCCGTTGACGTAGGTCCCATCATCCTTATGTTAGGTGCCGAAGAGGTTCTGTGAAAACCTTGTGGAAGTGCCAGGATTCTCCTCAAGTGTATCTGATCTCAATACAGACACTGCAAACGTCCTTGTTCGATGAGAGTGTAGCTCGGTCCTAGCTCCCATCAAAGTGTCTAGCAGACATCTGCCTGCAAAGCATACACACTTCCGAGAGTTGAGCTTATGGACTGTCCCTCCCACATCCTGCCTGCAGGTACACCGCGCTCCTAACAGGCCTAGCCCTGATGGTTGCCTGAAGTGTTGTGAGAGCTAAGTGGAAAGTCCCGGCCAACAAGACTAGTGCATCCGAGCTCAATCCAGCGATTTCCTAGTTTTTCCCGTGCGAACCAGGTGCTACATCCTAAGTGCCATACGAGAGAAGCTAGCTGAACGCCTTGTCCAAAAGCAACTTACTTCGGAGAGTTGAGCTCACCCTCAGTCCCTCACAGTTGCACACTGCCTGCAGAAAGAGTTTCCAACATCTGCACCACAGCCGTTTGTCAGAGGCTTGTGAGACGCAAGTGGAATAAGCAGACCTGGATGGTGTCTCCAGCTGCAGTGGAGTGGTATTCTGGGTACCTCCTGGCTTAGAACACTGTTACGTTCTCAGTGCCCGAGGAACGCAGCTAGTTGAAAGCTGGCTTGTAGGCGTGCTTCCTTGTGCGAACTGACGTCAGGGCAGGATCCTCCCGCATCCTGACTGCCCTTAGACGTAGGTCCCAGCATCCTTATGTTAGGTGCCGAAGCGGTTCTGTGAAAACCTTGTGGAAGTGCCAGGATTCTCCTCAAGTGTATCTGAAAATACAGACATTGCAAACGTCCTTGTTCAATGAGAGTGTAGCTCGGTCCTAGCTCCCATCAAAGTATCTAGCAGACATCTGCCTGCAAAGCATACACACTTCCGAGAGTTGAGCTTATGGACTGTCCCTCCCACATCCTGCCTGCAGGTACACCGCGCTCCTAACAGGCCTAGCCCTGATGGTTGCCTGAAGTGTTGTGAGAGCTAAGTGGAAAGTCCCGGCCAACAAGACTAGTGCATCCGAGCTCAATCCAGCGATTTCCTAGTTTTTCCCGTGCGAACCAGGTGCTACATCCTAAGTGCCATACGAGAGAAGCTAGCTGAACGCCTTGTCCAAAAGCAACTTACTTCGGAGAGTTGAGCTCACCCTCAGTCCCTCACAGTTGCACACTGCCTGCAGAAAGAGTTTCCAACATCTGCACCACAGCCGTTTGTCAGAGGCTTGTGAGACGCAAGTGGAATAAGCAGACCTGGATGGTGTCTCCAGCTGCAGTGGAGTGGTATTCTGGGTACCTCCTGGCTTAGAGTACTGCTACGTTCTCAGTGCCCTAAGAACGCAGCTGGTTGAAAGCTGGCTTGTAGGCATGCTTCCTTCTACGAGCTGAGGTCAGGGCAGGACCCTCCCGCATCCTGACTGCCCGGAGACATAGTACCCAGCATCCTAATGTTATTCGCCCTAGGAGGTTTTGTGCATAGCATGTGGAAGTGACAGGATTCTCCTCAAGTGTATCTGAAAATACAGACATTGCAAACGTCCTTGTTCAATGAGAGTGTAGCTAGGTCCTAGCTCCCATCAAAGTGTCTAGCAGTCATCTGCCTGCAAAGCATACACACTTCCGAGAGTTGAGCTTATGGACTGTCCCTCCCACATCCTGCCTGCAGGTACACCGCGCTCCTAACAGGCCTAGCCCTGATGGTTGCCTGAAGTGTTGTGAGAGCTAAGTGGAAAGTCCCGGCCAACAAGACTAGTGCATCCGAGCTCAATCCAGCGATTTCCTAGTTTTTCCCGTGCGAACCAGGTGCTACATTCTAAGTGCCATACGAGAGAAGCTAGCTGAACGCCTTGTCCAAAAGCAACTGACTTCGGAGAGTTGAGCTCACCCTCAGTCCCTCACAGTTGCACACTGCCTGCAGAAAGAGTTTCCAACATCTGCACCACAGCCGTTTGTCAGAGGCTTGTGAGACGCAAGTGGAATAAGCAGACCTGGATGGTGTCTCCAGCTGCAGTGGAGTGGTATTCTGGGTACCTCCTGGCTTAGAGTACTGCTACGTTCTCAGTGCCCTAAGAACGCAGCTGGTTGAAAGCTGGCTTGTAGGCATGCTTCCTTCTACGAGCTGAGGTCAGGGCAGGACCCTCCCGCATCCTGACTGCCCGTAGACATAGTACCCAGCATCCTAATGTTATTCGCCCTAGGAGGTTTTGTGCATAGCATGTGGAAGTGACAGGATTCTCCTCAAGTGTATCTGAAAATACAGACATTGCAAACGTCCTTGTTCAATGAGAGTGTAGCTCGGTCCTAGCTCCCATCAAAGTGTCTAGCAGACATCTGCCTGCAAAGCATACACACTTCCGAGAGTTGAGCTTATGGACTGTCCCTCCCACATCCTGCCTGCAGGTACACCGCGCTCCTAACAGGCCTAGCCCTGATGGTTGCCTGAAGTGTTGTGAGAGCTAAGTGGAAAGTCCCGGCCAACAAGACTAGTGCATCCGAGCTCAATCCAGCGATTTCCTAGTTTTTCCCGTGCGAACCAGGTGCTACATCCTAAGTGCCATACGAGAGAAGCTAGCTGAACGCCTTGTCCAAAAGCAACTGACTTCGGAGAGTTGAGCTCACCCTCAGTCCCTCACAGTTGCACACTGCCTGCAGAAAGAGTTTCCAACATCTGCACCACAGCCGTTTGTCATAGGCTTGTGAGACGCAAGTGGAATAAGCAGACCTGGAAGGTGTCTCCAGCTGCAGTGGAGTGGTATTCTGGGTACCTCCTGGCATAGAGTACTGCTGCGTTCTCAGTGCCCTAAGAACGCAGCTGGTTGAAAGCTGGCTTGTAGGCATGCTTCCTTCTACGAGCTGAGGTCAGGGCAGGACCCTCCCGCATCCTGACTGCCCGTAGACATAGTACCCAGCATCCTAATATTATTCGCCCTAGGAGGTTTTGTGCATAGCATGTGGAAGTGACAGGATTCTCCTCAAGTGTATCTGAAAATACAGACATTGCAAACGTCCTTGTTCAATGAGAGTGTAGCTCGGTCCTAGCTCCCATCAAAGTGTCTAGCAGACATCTGCCTGCAAAGCATACACACTTCCGAGAGTTGAGCTTATGGACAATCCCTCCCACATCCTGCCTTCAAGTACCTGGCACTCCAAACAGGCCTATTCCCGATGCGTCTCTGAAGTGTTGTGAGAGCTAAGTGGAAAGTCCCTGCCGACAAGACTAGTGCATCCAAGCTGAATCCAGCGATTTCCTAGTTTTTCCCGTGCGAACCAGGTGCTACATCCTAAGTGCCATACGAGAGAAGCTAGCTGAACGCCTTGTCCAAAGCAACTTACTTCGGAGAGTTGAGCTCACCCTCAGTCCCTCACAGTTGCACACTGCCTGCAGAAAGAGTTTCCAACATCTGCAACACAGCCGTTTGTCAGAGGCTTGTGAGACGCAAGTGGAATAAGCAGACCTGGATGGTGTCTCCAGCTGCAGTGGAGTGGTATTCTGGGTACCTCCTGGATTAGAGTACTGCTACGTTCTCAGTGCCCTAAGAACGCAGCTGGTTGAAAGCTGGCTTGTAGGCGTGCTTCCTTGTGCGAACTGACGTCAGGGCAGGATCCTCCCGCATCCTGACTGCCCGTAGACGTAGGTCCCAGCATCCTTATGTTAGGTGCCGAAGAGGTTCTGTGAAAACCTTGTGGAAGTGCCAGGATTCTCCTCAAGTGTATCTGAAAATACAGACATTGCAAACGTCCTTGTTCAATGAGAGTGTAGCTCGGTCCTAGCTCCCATCAAAGTGTCTAGCAGACATCTGCCTGCAAAGCATACACACTTCCGAGAGTTGAGCTTATGGACTGTCCCTCCCACATCCTGCCTGCAGGTACACCGCGCTCCTAACAGGCCTCGCCCTGATGGTTGCCTGAAGTGTTGTGAGAGCTAAGTGGAAAGTCCCGGCCAACAAGACTAGTGCATCCGAGCTCAATCCAGCGATTTCCTAGTTTTTCCCGTGCGAACCAGGTGCTACATCCTAAGTGCCATACGAGAGAAACTAGCTGAACGCCTTGTCCAAAAGCAACTTACTTCGGAGAGTTGAGCTCACCCTCAGTCCCTCACAGTTGCACACTGCCTGCAGAAAGAGTTTCCAACATCTGCACCACAGCCGTTTGTCAGAGGCTTGTGAGACGCAAGTGGAATAAGCAGACCTGGATGGTGTCTCCAGCTGGAGTGGAGTGGTATTCTGGGTACCTCCTGGCTTAGAGTACCGCTACGTTCTCACTGCCCTAAGAACGCAGCTGGTTGAAAGCTGGCTTGTAGGCGTGCTTCCTTGTGCGAACTGACGTCAGGGCAGGATCCTCCCGCATCCTGACTGCCCGTAGACGTAGGTCCCAGCATCCTTATGTTAGGTGCCGAAGAGGTTCTGTGAAAACCTTGTGGAAGTGCCAGGATTCTCCTCAAGTGTATCTGATCTCAATACAGACAATGCAAACGTCCTTGTTCAATGAGAGTGTAGCTCGGTCCTAGCTCCCATCAAAGTGTCTAGCAGACATCTGCCTGCAAAGCATACACACTTCCGAGAGTTGAGCTTATGGACTGTCCCTCCCACATCCTGCCTGCAGGTACACCGCGCTCCTAACAGGCCTCGCCCTGATGGTTGCCTGAAGTGTTGTGAGAGCTAAGTGGAAAGTCCCGGCCAACAAGACTAGTGCATCCGAGCTCAATCCAGCGATTTCCTAGTTTTTCCCGTGCCAACCAGGTGCTACATCCTAAGTGCCATACGAGAGAAGCTAGCTGAACGCCTTGTCCAAAAGCAACTTACTTCGGAGAGTTGAGCTCACCCTCAGTCCCTCACAGTTGCACACTGCCTGCAGAAAGAGTTTCCAACATCTGCACCACAGCCGTTTGTCACAGGCTTGTGAGACGCAAGTGGAATAAGCAGACCTGGATGGTGTCTCCAGCTGCAGTGGAGTGGTATTCTGGGTACCTCCTGGCTTAGAGTACTGCTACGTTCTCAGTGCCCTAAGAACGCAGCTGGTTGAAAGCTGGCTTGTAGGCATGCTTCCTTCTACGACCTGAGGTCAGGGCAGGACCCTCCCGCATCCTGACTGCCCGTAGACATAGTACCCAGCATCCTAATGTTATTCGCCCTAGGAGGTTTTGTGCATAGCATGTGGAAGTGACAGGATTCTCCTCAAGTGTATCTGAAAATACAGACATTGCAAACCTCCTTGTTCAATGAGAGTGCAGCTAGGTCCTAGCTCCCATCAAAGTGTCTAGCAGACATCTGCCTGCAAAGCATACACACTTCCGAGAGTTGAGCTTATGGACTATCCCTCCCACATCCTGCCTTCAAGTACATGGCACTCCAAACAGGCCTATTCCCGATGCGTCTCTGAAGTGTTGTGAGAGCTAAGTGGAAAGTCCCGGCCCACAAGACTAGTGCATCCAAGCTGAATCCAGCGATTTCCTAGTTTTTCCCGTGGAAACCAGGTGCTACATCCTAAGTGCCATACGAGAGAAGCTAGCTGAACGCCTTGTCCAAAGCAACTTACTTCGGAGAGTTGAGCTCACCCTCAGTCCCTCACAGTTGCCCACTGCCTGCAGAAAGAGTTTCCAACATCTGCACCACAGCCGTTTGTCAGAGGCTTGTGAGACGCAAGTGGAATAAGCAGACCTGGATGGTGTCTCCAGCTGCAGTGGGGTGGTATTCTGGGTTCCTCCTGGCTTAGAGTACTTCTACGTTCTCAGTGCCCTAAGAACGCAGCTGGTTGAAATCTAGCTTGTAGGCATGCTTCCTTCTACGAGCTGAGGTCAGGGCAGGACCCTCCCGCATCCTGACTGCCCGTAGACATAGTACCCAGCATCCTAATGTTATTCGCCCTAGGAGGTTTTGTGCATAGCATGTGGAAGTGACAGTATTCTCCTCAAGTGTATCTGAAAATACAGACATTGCAAACGTCCTTGTTCAATGAGAGTGTAGCTCGGTCCTAGCTCCCATCAAAGTGTCTAGCAGACATCTGCCTGCAAAGCATACACACTTCCGAGAGTTGAGCTGATGGACTGTCCCTCCCACATCCTGCCTGCAGGTACACCGCGCTCCTAACAGGCCTAGCCCTGATGGTTGCCTGAAGTGTTGTGAGAGCTAAGTGGAAAGTCCCGGCCAACAAGACTAGTGCATCCGAGCTCAATCCAGCGATTTCCTAGTTTTTCCCTTGCGAACCAGGTGCTACATCCTAAGTGCCATACGAGAGAAGCTAGCTGAACGCCTTGTCCAAAAGCAACTTACTTCGGAGAGTTGAGCTCACCCTCAGTCCCTCGCAGTTGCACACTGCCTGTAGAAAGAGTTTCCAACATCTGCATCAGAGCCGTTTGTCAGAGGCTTGTGAGATGCAAGTGGAATAAGCAGACCTGGATGGTGTCTCCAGCTGCAGTGGAGTGGTATTCTGGGTACCTCCTGGCTTAGAACACTGTTAGGTTCTCAGTGCCCGAGGAACGCAGCTAGTTGAAAGCTGGCTTGTAGGCGTGCTTCCTTGTGCGAACTGACGTCAGGGCGGGATCCTCCCGCATCCTGACTGCCCGTAGACGTAGGTCCCAGCATCCTTATGTTAGGTGCCGAAGAGGTTCTGTGAAAACCTTGTGGAAGTGCCAGGATTCTCCTCAAGTGTATCTGATCTCAATACAGACAATGCAAACGTCCTTGTTCAATGAGAGTGTAGCTCGGTCCTAGCTTCCATCAAAGTGTCTAGCAGACATCTGCCTGCAAAGCATACACACTTCCGAGAGTTGAGCTTATGGACTGTCCCTCCCACATCCTGCCTGCAGGTACACCGCGCTCCTTACAGGCCTAGCCCTGATGGTTGCCTGAAGTGTTGTGAGAGCTAAGTGGAAAGTCCCGGCCAACAAGACTAGTGCATCCGAGCTCAATCCAGCGATTTCCTAGTTTTTCCCGTGCGAACCAGGTGCTACATCCTAAGTGCCATACGAGAGAAGCTAGCTGAACGCCTTGTCCAAAAGCAACTTACTTCGGAGAGTTGAGCTCACCCTCAGTCCCTCGCAGTTGCACACTGCCTGTAGAAAGAGTTTCCAACATCTGCATCAGAGCCGTTTGTCAGAGGCTTGTGAGATGCAAGTGGAAAAAGCAGACCTGGATGGTGTCTTCAGCTGCAGTGGAGTGGTATTCTGGGTACCTCCTGGCTTAGAACACTGTTACGTTCTCAGTGCCCGAGGAACGCAGCTAGTTGAAAGCTGGCTTGTAGGCGTGCTTCCTTGTGCGAACTGACGTCAGGGCAGGATCCTCCCGGATCCTGACTGCCCGTAGTCGTAGGTCTCAGCATCCTTATGTTAGGTGCCGAAGAGGTTCTGTGAAAACCTTGTGGAAGTGCCAGGATTCTCCTCAAGTGTATCTGATCTCAATACAGACAATGCAAACGTCCTTGTTCAATGAGAGTGTAGCTCGGTCCTAGCTCCCATCAAAGTGTCTAGCAGACATCTGCCTGCAAAGCATACACACTTCCGAGAGTTGAGCTTATGGACTGTCCCTCCCACATCCTGCCTGCAGGTACACCGCGCTCCTAACAGGCCTAGCCCTGATGGTTGCCTGAAGTGTTGTGAGAGCTAAGTGGAAAGTCCCGGCCAACAAGACTAGTGCATTCGAGCTCAATCCAGCGATTTCCTAGTTTTTCCCGTGCGAACCAGGTGCTACATCCTAAGTGCCATACGAGAGAAGCTAGCTGAACGCCTTGTCCAAAAGCAACTTACTTCGGAGAGTTGAGCTCACCCTCAGTCCCTCGCAGTTGCACACTGCCTGTAGAAAGAGTTTCCAACATCTGCATCAGAGCCGTTTGTCAGAGGCTTGTGAGATGCAAGTGGAATAAGCAGACCTGGATGGTGTCTCCAGCTGCAGTGGAGTGGTATTCTGGGTACCTCCTGTCTTAGAACACTGTTACGTTCTCAGTGCCCGAGGAACGCAGCTAGTTGAAAGCTGGCTTGTAGGCGTGCTTCCTTGTGCGAACTGACGTCAGGGCAGGATCCTCCCGCATCCTGACTGCCCGTAGACGTAGGTCCCAGCATCCTTATGTTAGGTGCCGAAGAGGTTCAGTGAAAACCTTGTGGAAGTGCCAGGATTCTCCTCAAGTGTATCTGAAAATGCAGACATTGCAAACGTCCTTGTTCAATGAGAGTGTAGCTCGGTCCTAGCTCCCATCAAAGTGTCTAGCAGACATCTGCTTGCAAAGCATACACACTTCCGAGAGTTGAGCTATGGACTGTCCCTCCCACATCCTGCCTGCAGGTACACCGCGTTCCTAACAGGCCTAGCCCTGATGGTTGCCTGAAGTGTTGTGAGAGCTAAGTGGAAAGTCCCGGCCAACAAGACTAGTGCATCCGAGCTCAATCCAGCGATTTCCTAGTTTTTCCCGTGCCAACCAGGTGCTACATCCTAAGTGCCATACGAGAGAAGCTAGCTGAACGCCTTGTCCAAAAGCAACATACTTCGGAGAGTTGAGCTCACCCTCAGTCCCTCACAGTTGCACACTGCCTGCAGAAAGAGTTTCCAACATCTGCACCACAGCCGTTTGTCAGAGGCTTGTGAGACGCAAGTGGAATAAGCAGACCTGGATGGTGTCTCCAGCTGCAGTGGAGTGGTATTCTGGGTACCTCCTGGCTTAGAGTACTGCTACGTTCTCAGTGCCCTAAGAACGCAGCTGGTTGAAAGCTGGCTTGTAGGCATGCTTCCTTCTACGAGCTGAGGTCAGGGCAGGACCCTCCCGCATCCTGACTGCCCGTAGACATAGTACCCAGCATCCTAATGTTATTCGCCCTAGGAGGTTTTGTGCATAGCAGGTGGAAGTGACAGGATTCTCCTCAAGTGTATCTGAAAATACAGACATTGCAAACCTCCTTGTTCAATGAGAGTGCAGCTAGGTCCTAGCTCCCATCAAAGTGTCTAGCAGACATCTGCCTGCAAAGCATACACACTTCCGAGAGTTGAGCTTATGGACTATCCCTCCCACATCCTGCCTTCAAGTACATGGCACTCCAAACAGGCCTATTCCCGATGCGTCTCTGAAGTGTTGTGAGAGCTAAGTGGAAAGTCCCGGCCCACAAGACTAGTGCATCCAAGCTGAATCCAGCGATTTCCTAGTTTTTCCCGTGCGAACCAGGTGCTACATCCTAAGTGCCATACGAGAGAAGCTAGCTGAACGCCTTGTCCAAAGCAACTTACTTCGGAGAGTTGAGCTCACCCTCAGTCCCTCACAGTTGCCCACTGCCTGCAGAAAGAGTTTCCAACATCTGCACCACAGCCGTTTGTCACAGGCTTGTGAGACGCAAGTGGAATAAGCAGACCTGGATGGTGTCTCCAGCTGCAGTGGAGTGGTATTCTGGGTACCTCCTGGCTTAGAGTACTGCTACGTTCTCAGTGCCCTAAGAACGCAGCTGGTTGAAAGCTAGCTTGTAGGCATGCTTCCTTCTACGAGCTGAGGTCAGGGCAGGACCCTCCCGCATCCTGACTGCCCGTAGACATAGTACCCAGCATCCTAATGTTATTCGCCCTAGGAGGTTTTGTGCATAGCATGTGGAAGTGACAGGATTCTCCTCAAGTGTATCTGAAAATACAGACATTGCAAACGTCCTTGTTCAATGAGAGTGTAGCTCGGTCCTAGCTCCCATCAAAGTGTCTAGCAGACATCTGCCTGCAAAGCATACACACTTCCGAGAGTTGAGCTGATGGACTGTCCCTCCCATATCCTGCCTGCAGGTACACCGCGCTCCTAACAGGCCTAGCCCTGATGGTTGCCTGAAGTGTTGTGAGAGCTAAGTGGAAAGTCCCGGCCAACAAGACTAGTGCATCCGAGCTCAATCCAGCGATTTCCTAGTTTTTCCCTTGCGAACCAGGTGCTACATCCTAAGTGCCATACGAGAGAAGCTAGCTGAACGCCTTGTCCAAAAGCAACTTACTTCGGAGAGTTGAGCTCACCCTCAGTCCCTCGCAGTTGCACAATGCCTGTAGAAAGAGTTTCCAACATCTGCATCAGAGCCGTTTGTCAGAGGCTTGTGAGATGCAAGTGGAATAAGCAGACCTGGATGGTGTCTCCAGCTGCAGTGGAGTGGTATTCTGGGTACCTCCTGGCTTAGAACACTGTTACGTTCTCAGTGCCCGAGGAACGCAGCTAGTTGAAAGCTGGCTTGTAGGCGTGCTTCCTTGTGCGATCTGACGTCAGGGCGGGATCCTCCCGCATCCTGACTGCCCGTAGACGTAGGTCCCAGCATCCTTATGTTAGGTGTCGAAGAGGTTCTGTGAAAACCTTGTGGAAGTGCCAGGATTCTCCTCAAGTGTATCTGATCTCAATACAGACAATGCAAACGTCCTTGTTCAATGAGAGTGTAGCTCGGTCCTAGCTCCCATCAAAGTGTCTAGCAGACATCTGCCTGCAAAGCATACACACTTCCGAGAGTTGAGCTGATGGACTGTCCCTCCCATATCCTGCCTGCAGGTACACCGCGCTCCTAACAGGCCTAGCCCTGATGGTTGCCTGAAGTGTTGTGAGAGCTAAGTGGAAAGTCCCGGCCAACAAGACTAGTGCATCCGAGCTCAATCCAGCGATTTCCTAGTTTTTCCCTTGCGAACCAGGTGCTACATCCTAAGTGCCATACGAGAGAAGCTAGCTGAACGCCTTGTCCAAAAGCAACTTACTTCGGAGAGTTGAGCTCACCCTCAGTCCCTCGCAGTTGCACACTGCCTGTAGAAAGAGTTTCCAACATCTGCACCACAGCCGTTTGTCAGAGGCTTGTGAGATGCAAGTGGAATAAGCAGACCTGGATGGTGTCTCCAGCTGCAGTGGAGTGGTATTCTGGGTACCTCCTGGCTTAGAACACTGTTACGTTCTCAGTGCCCGAGGAACGCAGCTAGTTGAAAGCTGGCTTGTAGGCGTGCTTCCTTGTGCGAACTGACGTCAGGGCGGGATCCTCCCGCATCCTGACTGCCCGTAGACGTAGGTCCCAACATCCTTATGTTAGGTGCCGAAGAGGTTCTGTGAAAGCCTTGTGGAAGTGCCAGGATTCTCCTCAAGTGTATCTGATCTCAATACAGACAATGCAAACGTCCTTGTTCAATGAGAGTGTAGCTCGGTCCTAGCTCCCATCAAAGTGTCTAGCAGACATCTGCCTGCAAAGCATACACACTTCCGAGAGTTGAGCTTATGGACTGTCCCTCCCACATCCTGCCTGCAGGTACACCGCGCTCCTAACAGGCCTAGCCCTGATGGTTGCCTGAAGTGTTGTGAGAGCTAAGTGGAAAGTCCCGGCCAACAAGACTAGTGCATCCGAGCTCAATCCAGCGATTTCCTAGTTTTTCCCGTGCGAACCAGGTGCTACATCCTAAGTGCCATACGAGAGAAGCTAGCTGAACGCCTTGTCCAAAAGCAACTTACTTCGGAGAGTTGAGCTCACCCTCAGTCCCTCGCAGTTGCACACTGCCTGTAGAAAGAGTTTCCAACATCTGCATCCGCCGTTTGTCAGAGGCTTGTGAGATGCAAGTGGAATAAGCAGACCTGGATGGTGTCTTCAGCTGCAGTGGAGTGGTATTCTGGGTACCTCCTGGCTTAGAACACTGTTACGTTCTCAGTGCCCGAGGAACGCAGCTAGTTGAAAGCTGGCTTGTAGGCGTGCTTCCTTGTGCGAACTGACGTCAGGGCAGGATCCTCCCGGATCCTGAGTGCCCGTAGTCGTAGGTCTCAGCATCCTTATGTTAGGTGCCGAAGAGGTTCTGTGAAAACCTTGTGGAAGTGCCAGGATTCTCCTCAAGTGTATCTGATCTCAATACAGACAATGCAAACGTCCTTGTTCAATGAGAGTGTAGCTCGGTCCTAGCTCCCATCAAAGTGTCTAGCAGACATCTGCCTGCAAAGCATACACACTTCCGAGAGTTGAGCTTATGGACTGTCCCTCCCACATCCTGCCTGCAGGTACACCGCGCTCCTAACAGGCCTAGCCCTGATGGTTGCCTGAAGTGTTGTGAGAGCTAAGTGGAAAGTCCCGGCCAACAAGACTAGTGCATCCGAGCTCAATCCAGCGATTTCCTAGTTTTTCCCGTGCGAACCAGGTGCTACATCCTAAGTGCCATACGAGAGAAGCTAGCTGAACGCCTTGTCCAAAAGCAACTTACTTCGGAGAGTTGAGCTCACCCTCAGTCCCTCGCAGTTGCACACTGCCTGTAGAAAGAGTTTCCAACATCTGCATCAGAGCCGTTTGTCAGAGGCTTGTGAGATGCAAGTGGAATAAGCATACCTGGATAGTGTCTCCAGCTGCAGTGGAGTGGTATTCTGGGTACCTCCTGGCTTAGAACACTGTTACGTTCTCAGTGCCCGAGGAACGCAGCTAGTTGAAAGCTGGCTTGTAGGCGTGCTTCCTTGTGCGAACTGACGTCAGGGCAGGATCCTCCCGCATCCTGACTGCCCGTAGACGTAGGTCCCAGCATCCTTATGTTAGGTGCCGAAGAGGTTCTGTGAAAACCTTGTGGAAGTGCCAGGATTCTCCTCAAGTGTATCTGAAAATGCAGAGATTGCAAACGTCCTTGTTCAATGAGAGTGTAGCTCGGTCCTAGCTCCAATCAAAGTGTCTAGCAGACATCTGCCTGCAAAGCATACACACTTCCGAGAGTTGAGCTTATGGACTGTCCCTCCCACATCCTGCCTGCAGGTACACCGCGCTCCTAACAGGCCTAGCCCTGATGGTTGCCTGAAGTGTTGTGAGAGCTAAGTGGAAAGTCCCGGCCAACAAGACTAGTGCATCCGAGCTCAATCCAGCGATTTCCTAGTTTTTCCCGTGCGAACCAGGTGCTACATCCTAAGTGCCATACGAGAGAAGCTAGCTGAACGCCTTGTCCAAAAGCAAATTACTTCGGAGAGTTGAGCTCACCCTCAGTCCCTCACAGTTGCACACTGCCTGCAGAAAGAGTTTCCAACATCTGCACCACAGCCGTTTGTCATAGGCTTGTGAGACGCAAGTGGAATAAGCAGACTTGGAAGGTGTCTCCAGCTGCAGTGGAGTGGTATTCTGGGTACCTCCTGGCTTAGAGTACTGCTACGTTCTCAGTGCCCTAAGAACGCAGCTGGTTGAAAGCTGGCTTGTAGGCGTGCTTCCTTCTACGAGCTGAGGTCAGGGCAGGACCCTCCCGCATCCTGACTGCCCGTAGACATAGTATCCAGCATCCTAATGTTATTCGCCCTAGGAGGTTTTGTGCATAGCATGTGGAAGTGACAGGATTCTCCTCAAGTGTATCTGAAAATACAGACATTGCAAACGTCCTTGTTCAATGAGAGTGTAGCTAGGTCCTAGCTCCCATCAAAGTGTCTAGCAGACATCTGCCTGCAAAGCATACACACTTCCGAGAGTTGAGCTTATGGACTGTCCCTCCCACATCCTGCCTGCAGGTACACCGCGCTCCTAACAGGCCTAGCCCTGATGGTTGCCTGAAGTGTTGTGAGAGCTAAGTGGAAAGTCCCGGCCAACAAGACTAGTGCATCCGAGCTCAATCCAGCGATTTCCTAGTTTTTCCCGTGCGAACCAGGTGCTACATCCTAAGTGCCATACGAGAGAAACTAGCTGAACGCCTTGTCCAAAAGCAACTTACTTCGGAGAGTTGAGCTCACCCTCAGTCCCTCACAGTTGCACACTGCTTGCAGAAAGAGTTTCCAACATCTGCACCACAGCCGTTTGTCAGAGGCTTGTGAGACGCAAGTGGAATAAGCAGACCTGGATGGTGTCTCCAGCTGCAGTGGAGTGGTATTCTGGGTACCTCCTGGCTTAGAGTACTGCTACGTTCTCAGTGCCCTAAGAACGCAGCTGGTTGAAAGCTGGCTTGTAGGCATGCTTCCTTCTACGAGCTGAGGTCAGGGCAGGACCCTCCCGCATCCTGACTGCCCGTAGACATAGTACCCAGCATCCTAATGTTATTCGCCCTAGGAGGTTTTGTGCATAGCATGTGGAAGTGACAGGATTCTCCTCAAGTGTATCTGAAAATACAGACATTGCAAACCTCCTTGTTCAATGAGAGTGCAGCTAGGTCCTAGCTCCCATCAAAGTGTCTAGCAGACATCTGCCTGCAAAGCATACACACTTCCGAGAGTTGAGCTTATGGACTATCCCTCCCACATCCTGCCTTCAAGTACATGGCACTCCAAACAGGCCTATTCCCGATGCGTCTCTGAAGTGTTGTGAGAGCTAAGTGGAAAGTCCCGGCCCACAAGACTAGTGCATCCAAGCTGAATCCAGCGATTTCCTAGTTTTTCCCGTGCGAACCAGGTGCTACATCCTAAGTGCCATACGAGAGAAGCTAGCTGAACGCCTTGTCCAAAGCAACTTACTTCGGAGAGTTGAGCTCACCCTCAGTCCCTCACAGTTGCCCACTGCCTGCAGAAAGAGTTTCCAACATCTGCACCACAGCCGTTTGTCAGAGGCTTGTGAGACGCAAGTGGAATAAGCAGACCTGGATGGTGTCTCCAGCTGCAGTGGAGTGGTATTCTGGGTACCTCCTGGCTTAGAGTACTGCTACGTTCTCAGTGCCCTAAGAACGCAGCTGGTTGAAAGCTAGCTTGTAGGCATGCTTGCTTCTACGAGCTGAGGTCAGGGCAGGACCCTCCCGCATCCTGACTGCCCGTAGACATAGTACCCAGCATCCTAATGTTATTCGCCCTAGGAGGTTTTGTGCATAGCATGTGGAAGTGACAGGATTCTCCTCAAGTGTATCTGAAAATACAGACATTGCAAACGTCCTTGTTCAATGAGAGTGTAGCTCGGTCCTAGCTCCCATCAAAGTGTCTAGCAGACATCTGCCTGCAAAGCATACACACTTCCGAGAGTTGAGCTGATGGACTGTCCCTCCCATATCCTGCCTGCAGGTACACCGCGCTCCTAACAGGCCTAGCCCTGATGGTTGCCTGAAGTGTTGTGAGAGCTAAGTGGAAAGTCCCGGCCAACAAGACTAGTGCATCCGAGCTCAATCCAGCGATTTCCTAGTTTTTCCCTTGCGAACCAGGTGCTACATCCTAAGTGCCATACGAGAGAAGCTAGCTGAACGCCTTGTCCAAAAGCAACTTACTTCGGAGAGTTGAGCTCACCCTCAGTCCCTCGCAGTTGCACAATGCCTGTAGAAAGAGTTTCCAACATCTGCATCAGAGCCGTTTGTCAGAGGCTTGTGAGATGCAAGTGGAATAAGCAGACCTGGATGGTGTCTCCAGCTGCAGTGGAGTGGTATTCTGGGTACCTCCTGGCTTAGAACACTGTTACGTTCTCAGTGCCCGAGGAACGCAGCTAGTTGAAAGCTGGCTTGTAGGCGTGCTTCCTTGTGCGATCTGACGTCAGGGCGGGATCCTCCCGCATCCTGACTGCCCGTAGACGTAGGTCCCAGCATCCTTATGTTAGGTGTCGAAGAGGTTCTGTGAAAACCTTGTGGAAGTGCCAGGATTCTCCTCAAGTGTATCTGATCTCAATACAGACAATGCAAACGTCCTTGTTCAATGAGAGTGTAGCTCGGTCCTAGCTCCCATCAAAGTGTCTAGCAGACATCTGCCTGCAAAGCATACACACTTCCGAGAGTTGAGCTGATGGACTGTCCCTCCCATATCCTGCCTGCAGGTACACCGCGCTCCTAACAGGCCTAGCCCTGATGGCTGCCTGAAGTGTTGTGAGAGCTAAGTGGAAAGTCCCGGCCAACAAGACTAGTGCATCCGAGCTCAATCCAGCGATTTCCTAGTTTTTCCCTTGCGAACCAGGTGCTACATCCTAAGTGCCATACGAGAGAAGCTAGCTGAACGCCTTGTCCAAAAGCAACTTACTTCGGAGAGTTGAGCTCACCCTCAGTCCCTCGCAGTTGCACACTGCCTGTAGAAAGAGTTTCCAACATCTGCACCAGAGCCGTTTGTCAGAGGCTTGTGAGATGCAAGTGGAATAAGCAGACCTGGATGGTGTCTCCAGCTGCAGTGGAGTGGTATTCTGGGTACCTCCTGGCTTAGAACACTGTTACGTTCTCAGTGCCCGAGGAACGCAGCTAGTTGAAAGCTGGCTTGTAGGCGTGCTTCCTTGTGCGAACTGACGTCAGGGCGGGATCCTCCCGCATCCTGACTGCCCGTAGACGTAGGTCCCAACATCCTTATGTTAGGTGCCGAAGAGGTTCTGTGAAAGCCTTGTGGAAGTGCCAGGATTCTCCTCAAGTGTATCTGATCTCAATACAGACAATGCAAACGTCCTTGTTCAATGAGAGTGTAGCTCGGTCCTAGCTCCCATCAAAGTGTCTAGCAGACATCTGCCTGCAAAGCATACACACTTCCGAGAGTTGAGCTTATGGACTGTCCCTCCCACATCCTGCCTGCAGGTACACCGCGCTCCTAACAGGCCTAGCCCTGATGGTTGCCTGAAGTGTTGTGAGAGCTAAGTGGAAAGTCCCGGCCAACAAGACTAGTGCATCCGAGCTCAATCCAGCGATTTCCTAGTTTTTCCCGTGCGAACCAGGTGCTACATCCTAAGTGCCATACGAGAGAAGCTAGCTGAACGCCTTGTCCAAAAGCAACTTACTTCGGAGAGTTGAGCTCACCCTCAGTCCCTCGCAGTTGCACACTGCCTGTAGAAAGAGTTTCCAACATCTGCATCCGAGCCGTTTGTCAGAGGCTTGTGAGATGCAAGTGGAATAAGCAGACCTGGATGGTGTCTTCAGCTGCAGTGGAGTGGTATTCTGGGTACCTCCTGGCTTAGAACACTGTTACGTTCTCAGTGCCCGAGGAACGCAGCTAGTTGAAAGCTGGCTTGTAGGCGTGCTTCCTTGTGCGAACTGACGTCAGGGCAGGATCCTCCCGGATCCTGACTGCCCGTAGTCGTAGGTCTCAGCATCCTTATGTTAGGTGCCGAAGAGGTTCTGTGAAAACCTTGTGGAAGTGCCAGGATTCTCCTCAAGTGTATCTGATCTCAATACAGACAATGCAAACGTCCTTGTTCAATGAGAGTGTAGCTCGGTCCTAGCTCCCATCAAAGTGTCTAGCAGACATCTGCCTGCAAAGCATACACACTTCCGAGAGTTGAGCTTATGGACTGTCCCTCCCACATCCTGCCTGCAGGTACACCGCGCTCCTAACAGGCCTAGCCCTGATGGTTGCCTGAAGTGTTGTGAGAGCTAAGTGGAAAGTCCCGGCCAACAAGACTAGTGCATCCGAGCTCAATCCAGCGATTTCCTAGTTTTTCCCGTGCGAACCAGGTGCTACATCCTAAGTGCCATACGAGAGAAGCTAGCTGAACGCCTTGTCCAAAAGCAACTTACTTCGGAGAGTTGAGCTCACCCTCAGTCCCTCGCAGTTGCACACTGCCTGTAGAAAGAGTTTCCAACATCTGCATCAGAGCCGTTTGTCAGAGGCTTGTGAGACGCAAGTGGAATAAGCAGACCTGGATGGTGTCTCCAGCTGCAGTGGAGTGGTATTCTGGGTACCTCCTGGCTTAGAACACTGTTACGTTCTCAGTGCCCGAGGAACGCAGCTAGTTGAAAGCTGGCTTGTAGGCGTGCTTCCTTGTGCGAACTGACGTCAGGGCAGGATCCTCCCGCATCCTGACTGCCCGTAGACGTAGGTCCCAGCATCCTTATGTTAGGTGCCGAAGAGGTTCTGTGAAAACCTTGTGGAAGTGCCAGGATTCTCCTCAAGTGTATCTGAAAATGCGGAGATTGCAAACGTCCTTGTTCAATGAGAGTGTAGCTCGGTCCTAGCTCCAATCAAAGTGTCTAGCAGACATCTGCCTGCAAAGCATACACACTTCCGAGAGTTGAGCTTATGGACTGTCCCTCCCACATCCTGCCTGCAGGTACACCGCGCTCCTAACAGGCCTAGCCCTGATGGTTGACTGAAGTGTTGTGAGAGCTAAGTGGAAAGTCCCGGCCAACAAGACTAGTGCATCCGAGCTCAATCCAGCGATTTCCTAGTTTTTCCCGTGCGAACCAGGTGCTACATCCTAAGTGCCATACGAGAGAAGCTAGCTGAACGCCTTGTCCAAAAGCAAATTACTTCGGAGAGTTGAGCTCACCCTCAGTCCCTCACAGTTGCACACTGGCTGCAGAAAGAGTTTCCAACATCTGCACCACAGCCGTTTGTCATAGGCTTGTGAGACGCAAGTGGAATAAGCAGACTTGGAAGGTGTCTCCAGCTGCAGTGGAGTGGTATTCTGGGTACCTCCTGGCTTAGAGTACTGCTACGTTCTCAGTGCCCTAAGAACGCAGCTGGTTGAAAGCTGGCTTGTAGGCGTGCTTCCTTCTACGAGCTGAGGTCAGGGCAGGACCCTCCCGCATCCTGACTGCCCGTAGACATAGTATCCAGCATCCTAATGTTATTCGCCCTAGGAGGTTTTGTGCATAGCATGTGGAAGTGACAGGATTCTCCTCAAGTGTATCTGAAAATACAGACATTGCAAACGTCCTTGTTCAATGAGAGTGTAGCTCGGTCCTAGCTCCCATCAAAGTGTCTAGCAGACATCTGCCTGCAAAGCATACACACTTCCGAGAGTTGAGCTTATGGACTGTCCCTCCCACATCCTGCCTGCAGGTACACCGCGCTCCTAACAGGCCTAGCCCTGATGGTTGCCTGAAGTGTTGTGAGAGCTAAGTGGAAAGTCCCGGCCAACAAGACTAGTGCATCCGAGCTCAATCCAGCGATTTCCTAGTTTTTCCCGTGCGAACCAGGTGCTACATCCTAAGTGCCATACGAGAGAAACTAGCTGAACGCCTTGTCCAAAAGCAACTTACTTCGGAGAGTTGAGCTCACCCTCAGTCCCTCACAGTTGCACACTGCTTGCAGAAAGAGTTTCCAACATCTGCACCACAGCCGTTTGTCAGAGGCTTGTGAGACGCAAGTGGAATAAGCAGACCTGGATGGTGTCTCCAGCTGCAGTGGAGTGGTATTCTGGGTACCTCCTGGCTTAGAGTACTGCTACGTTCTCAGTGCCCTAAGAACGCAGCTGGTTGAAAGCTGGCTTGTAGGCATGCTTCCTTCTACGAGCTGAGGTCAGGGCAGGACCCTCCCGCATCCTGACTGCCCGTAGACATAGTACCCAGCATCCTAATGTTATTCGCCCTAGGAGGTTTTGTGCATAGCATGTGGAAGTGACAGGATTCTCCTCAAGTGTATCTGAAAATACAGACATTGCAAACCTCCTTGTTCAATGAGAGTGCAGCTAGGTCCTAGCTCCCATCAAAGTGTCTAGCAGACATCTGCCTGCAAAGCATACACACTTCCGAGAGTTGAGCTTATGGACTATCCCTCCCACATCCTGCCTTCAAGTACATGGCACTCCAAACAGGCCTATTCCCGATGCGTCTCTGAAGTGTTGTGAGAGCTAAGTGGAAAGTCCCGGCCCACAAGACTAGTGCATCCAAGCTGAATCCAGCGATTTCCTAGTTTTTCCCGTGCGAACCAGGTGCTACATCCTAAGTGCCATACGAGAGAAGCTAGCTGAACGCCTTGTCCAAAGCAACTTACTTCGGAGAGTTGAGCTCACCCTCAGTCCCTCACAGTTGCCCACTGCCTGCAGAAAGAGTTTCCAACATCTGCACCACAGCCGTTTGTCAGAGGCTTGTGAGACGCAAGTGGAATAAGCAGACCTGGATGGTGTCTCCAGCTGCAGTGGAGTGGTATTCTGGGTACCTCCTGGCTTAGAGTACTGCTACGTTCTCAGTGCCCTAAGAACGCAGCTGGTTGAAAGCTAGCTTGTAGGCATGCTTCCTTCTACGAGCTGAGGTCAGGGCAGGACCCTCCCGCATCCTGACTGCCCGTAGACATAGTACCCAGCATCCTAATGTTATTCGCCCTAGGAGGTTTTGTGCATAGCATGTGGAAGTGACAGGATTCTCCTCAAGTGTATCTGAAAATACAGACATTGCAAACGTCCTTGTTCAATGAGAGTGTAGCTCGGTCCTAGCTCCCATCAAAGTGTCTAGCAGACATCTGCCTGCAAAGCATACACACTTCCGAGAGTTGAGCTGATGGACTGTCCCTCCCATATCCTGCCTGCAGGTACACCGCGCTCCTAACAGGCCTAGCCCTGATGGTTGCCTGAAGTGTTGTGAGAGCTAAGTGGAAAGTCCCGGCCAACAAGACTAGTGCATCCGAGCTCAATCCAGCGATTTCCTAGTTTTTCCCTTGCGAACCAGGTGCTACATCCTAAGTGCCATACGAGAGAAGCTAGCTGAACGCCTTGTCCAAAAGCAACTTACTTCGGAGAGTTGAGCTCACCCTCAGTCCCTCGCAGTTGCACACTGCCTGTAGAAAGAGTTTCCAACATCTGCATCAGAGCCGTTTGTCAGAGGCTTGTGAGATGCAAGTGGAATAAGCAGACCTGGATGGTGTCTCCAGCTGCAGTGGAGTGGTATTCTGGGTACCTCCTGGCTTAGAACACTGTTACGTTCTCAGTGCCCGAGGAACGCAGCTAGTTGAAAGATGGCTTGTAGGCGTGCTTCCTTGTGCGAACTGACGTCAGGGCGGGATCCTCCCGCATCCTGACTGCCCGTAGACGTAGGTCCCAGCATCCTTATTTTAGGTGTCGAAGAGGTTCTGTGAAAACCTTGTGGAAGTGCCAGGATTCTCCTCAAGTGTATCTGATCTCAATACAGACAATGCAAACGTCCTTGTTCAATGAGAGTGTAGCTCGGTCCTAGCTCCCATCAAAGTGTCTAGCAGACATCTGCCTGCAAAGCATACACACTTCCGAGAGTTGAGCTTATGGACTGTCCCTCCCACATCCTGCCTGCAGGTACACCGCGCTCCTAACAGGCCTAGCCCTGATGGTTGCCTGAAGTGTTGTGAGAGCTAAGTGGAAAGTCCCGGCCAACAAGACTAGTGCATCCGAGCTCAATCCAGCGATTTCCTAGTTTTTCCCGTGCGAACCAGGTGCTACATCCTAAGTGCCATACGAGAGAAGCTAGCTGAACGCCTTGTCCAAAAGGAACTTACTTTGGAGAGTTGAGCTCACCCTCAGTCCCTCGCAGTTGCACACTGCCTGTAGAAAGAGTTTCCAACATCTGCATCCGAGCCGTTTGTCAGAGGCTTGTGAGATGCAAGTGGAATAAGCAGACCTGGATGGTGTCTTCAGCTGCAGTGGAGTGGTATTCTGGGTACCTCCTGGCTTAGAACACTGTTACGTTCTCAGTGCCCGAGGAACGCAGCTAGTTGAAAGCTGGCTTGTAGGCGTGCTTCCTTGTGCGAACTGACGTCAGGGCAGGATCCTCCCGGATCCTGACTGCCCGTAGTCGTAGGTCTCAGCATCCTTATGTTAGGTGCCGAAGAGGTTCTGTGAAAACCTTGTGGAAGTGCCAGGATTCTCCTCAAGTGTATCTGATCTCAATACAGACAATGCAAACGTCCTTGTTCAATGAGAGTGTAGCTCGGTCCTAGCTCCCATCAAAGTGTCTAGCAGACATCTGCCTGCAAAGCATACACACTTCCGAGAGTTGAGCTTATGGACTGTCCCTCCCACATCCTGCCTGCAGGTACACCGCGCTCCTAACAGGCCTAGCCCTGATGGTTGCCTGAAGTGTTGTGAGAGCTAAGTGGAAAGTCCCGGCCAACAAGACTAGTGCATCCGAGCTCAATCCAGCGATTTCCTAGTTTTTCCCGTGCGAACCAGGTGCTACATCCTAAGTGCCATACGAGAGAAGCTAGCTGAACGCCTTGTCCAAAAGCAACTTACTTCGGAGAGTTGAGCTCACCCTCAGTCCCTCGCAGTTGCACACTGCCTGTAGAAAGAGTTTCCAACATCTGCATCAGAGCCGTTTGTCAGAGGCTTGTGAGACGCAAGTGGAATAAGCAGACCTGGATGGTGTCTCCAGCTGCAGTGGAGTGGTATTCTGGGTACCTCCTGGCTTAGAACACTGTTACGTTCTCAGTGCCCGAGGAACGCAGCTAGTTGAAAGCTGGCTTGTAGGCGTGCTTCCTTGTGCGAACTGACGTCAGGGCGGGATCCTCCCGCATCCTGACTGCCCGTAGACGTAGGTCCCAGCATCCTTATGTTAGGTGCCGAAGAGGTTCTGTGAAAGCCTTGTGGAAGTGCCAGGATTCTCCTCAAGTGTATCTGATCTCAATACAGACAATGCAAACGTCCTTGTTCAATGAGAGTGTAGCTCGGTCCTAGCTCCCATCAAAGTGTCTAGCAGACATCTGCCTGCAAAGCATACACACTTCCGAGAGTTGAGCTTATGGACTGTCCCTCCCACATCCTGCCTGCAGGTACACCGCGCTCCTAACAGGCCTAGCCCTGATGGTTGCCTGAAGTGTTGTGAGAGCTAAGTGGAAAGTCCCGGCCAACAAGACTAGTGCATCCGAGCTCAATCCAGCGATTTCCTAGTTTTTCCCGTGCGAACCAGGTGCTACATCCTAAGTGCCATACGAGAGAAGCTAGCTGAACGCCTTGTCCAAAAGCAACTTACTTCGGAGAGTTGAGCTCACCCTCAGTCCCTCGCAGTTGCACACTGCCTGTAGAAAGAGTTTCCAACATCTGCATCAGAGCCGTTTGTCAGAGGCTTGTGAGATGCAAGTGGAATAAGCAGACCTGAATGGTGTCTTCAGCTGCAGTGGAGTGGTATTCTGGGTACCTCCTGGCTTAGAACACTGTTACGTTCTCAGTGCCCGAGGAACGCAGCTAGTTGAAAGCTGGCTTGTAGGCGTGCTTCCTTGTGCGAACTGACGTCAGGGCAGGATCCTCCCGCATCCTGACTGCCCGTAGACGTAGGTCCCAGCATCCTTATGTTAGGTGCCGAAGAGGTTCAGTGAAAACCTTGTGGAAGTGCCAGGATTCTCCTCAAGTGTATCTGAAAATGCAGAGATTGCAAACGTCCTTGTTCAATGAGAGTGTAGCTCGGTCCTAGCTCCCATCAAAGTGTCTAGCAGACATCTGCCTGCAAAGCATACACACTTCCGAGAGTTGAGCTTATGGACTGTCCCTCCCACATCCTGCCTGCAGGTACACCGCGCTCCTAACAGGCCTAGCCCTGATGGTTGCCTGAAGTGTTGTGAGAGCTAAGTGGAAAGTCCCGGCCAACAAGACTAGTGCATCCGAGCTCAATCCAACGATTTCCTAGTTTTTCCCGTGCGAACCAGGTGCTACATCCTAAGTGCCATACGAGAGAAGCTAGCTGAACGCCTTGTCCAAAAGCAACTTACTTCGGAGAGTTGAGCTCACCCTCAGTCCCTCACAGTTGCACACTGCCTGCAGAAAGAGTTTCCAACATCTGCACCACAGCCGTTTGTCATAGGCTTGTGAGACGCAAGTGGAATAAGCAGACTTGGAAGGTGTCTCCAGCTGCAGTGGAGTGGTATTCTGGGTACCTCCTGGCTTAGAGTACTGCTACGTTCTCAGTGCCCTAAGAACGCAGCTGGTTGAAAGCTGGCTTGTAGGCGTGCTTCCTTCTACGAGCTGAGGTCAGGGCAGGACCCTCCCGCATCCTGACTGCCCGTAGACATAGTATCCAGCATCCTAATGTTATTCGCCCTAGGAGGTTTTGTGCATAGCATGTGGAAGTGACAGGATTCTCCTCAAGTGTATCTGAAAATACAGACATTGCAAACGTCCTTGTTCAATGAGAGTGTAGCTCGGTCCTAGCTCCCATCAAAGTGTCTAGCAGACATCTGCCTGCAAAGCATACACACTTCCGAGAGTTGAGCTTATGGACTGTCCCTCCCACATCCTGCCTGCAGGTACACCGCGCTCCTAACAGGCCTAGCCCTGATGGTTGCCTGAAGTGTTGTGAGAGCTAAGTGGAAAGTCCCGGCCAACAAGACTAGTGCATCCGAGCTCAATCCAACGATTTCCTAGTTTTTCCCGTGCGAACCAGGTGCTACATCCTAAGTGCCATACGAGAGAAACTAGCTGAACGCCTTGTCCAAAAGCAACTTACTTCGGAGAGTTGAGCTCACCCTCAGTCCCTCACAGTTGCACACTGCCTGCAGAAAGAGTTTCCAACATCTGCACCACAGCCGTTTGTCAGAGGCTTGTGAGACGCAAGTGGAATAAGCAGACCTGGATGGTGTCTCCAGCTGCAGTGGAGTGGTATTCTGGGTACCTCCTGGCTTAGAGTACCGCTACGTTCTCACTGCCCTAAGAACGCAGCTGGTTGAAAGCTGGCTTGTAGGCATGCTTCCTTCTACGAGCTGAGGTCAGGGCAGGAACCTCCCGCATCCTGACTACCCGTAGACATAGTACCCAGCATCCTAATGTTATTCGCCCTAGGAGGTTTTGTGCATAGCATGTGGAAGTGACAGGATTCTCAAGTGTATCTGAAAATACAGACATTGCAAACGTCCTTGTTCAATGAGAGTGTAGCTAGGTCCTAGCTCCCATCAAAGTGTCTAGCAGACATCTGCCTGCAAAGCATACACACTTCCGAGAGTTGAGCTTATGGACTATCCCTCCCACATCCTGCCTTCAAGTACATGGCACTCCAAACAGGCCTATTCCCGATGCGTCTCTGAAGTGTTGTGAGAGCTAAGTGGAAAGTACCGGCCCACAAGACTAGTGCATCCAAGCTGAATCCAGCGATTTCCTAGTTTTTCCCGTGCGAACCAGGTGCTACATCCTAAGTGCCATACGAGAGAACCTAGCTGAACGCCTTGTCCAAAAGCAACTTACTTCGGAGACTTGAGCTCACCCTCAGTCCCTCACAGTTGCACACTGCCTGCAGAAAGAGTTTCCAACATCTGCACCACAGCCGTTTGTCAGAGGCTTGTGAGACGCAAGTGGAATAAGCAGACCTGGATGGTGTCTCCAGCTGCAGTGGAGTGGTATTCTGGGTACCTCCTGGCTTAGAACACTGTTACGTTCTCAGTGCCCGAGGAACGCAGCTAGTTGAAAGCTGGCTTGTAGGCGTGCTTCCTTGTGCGAACTGACGTCAGGGCAGGATCCTCCCGCATCCTGACTGCCCGTAGACGTAGGTCCCAGCATCCTTATGTTAGGTGCCGAAGAGGTTCTGTGAAAACCTTGTGGAAGTGCCAGGATTCTCCTCAAGTGTATCTGATCTCAATACAGACAATGCAAACGTCCTTGTTCAATGAGAGTGTAGCTCGGTCCTAGCTCCCATCAAAGTGTCTAGCAGACATCTGCCTGCAAAGCATACACACTTCCGAGAGTTGAGCTTATGGACTGTCCCTCCCACATCCTGCCTGCAGGTACACCGCGCTCCTAACAGGCCTAGCCCTGATGGTTGCCTGAAGTGTTGTGAGAGCTAAGTGGAAAGTCCCGGCCAACAAGACTAGTGCATCCGAGCTCAATCCAGCGATTTCCTAGTTTTTCCTGTGCCAACCAGGTGCTACATCCTAAGTGCCATACGAGAGAAGCTAGCTGAACGCCTTGTCCAAAAGCAACTTACTTCGGAGAGTTGAGCTCACCCTCAGTCCCTCGCAGTTGCACACTGCCTGCAGAAAGAGTTTCCAACATCTGCACCACAGCCGTTTGTCACAGGCTTGTGAGACGCAAGTGGAATAAGCAGACCTGGATGGTGTCTCCAGCTGCAGTGGAGTGGTATTCTGGGTACCTCCTGGCTTAGAGTACTGCTACGTTCTCAGTGCCCTAAGAACGCAGCTGGTTGAAAGCTGGCTTGTAGGCATGCTTCCTTCTACGAGCTGAGGTCAGGGCAGGACCCTCCCGCATCCTGACTGCCCGTAGACATAGTACCCAGCATCCTAATGTTATTCGCCCTAGGAGGTTTTGTGCATAGCATGTGGAAGTGACAGGATTCTCCTCAAGTGTATCTGAAAATACAGACATTGCAAACCTCCTTGTTCAATGAGAGTGCAGCTAGGTCCTAGCTCCCATCAAAGTGTCTAGCAGACATCTGCCTGCAAAGCATACACACTTCCGAGAGTTGAGCTTATGGACTATCCCTCCCACATCCTGCCTTCAAGTACATGGCACTCCAAACAGGCCTATTCCCGATGCGTCTCTGAAGTGTTGTGAGAGCTAAGTGGAAAGTCCCGGCCCACAAGACTAGTGCATCCAAGCTGAATCCAGCGATTTCCTAGTTTTTCCCGTGCGAACCAGGTGCTACATCCTAAGTGCCATACGAGAGAAGCTAGCTGAACGCCTTGTCCAAAGCAACTTACTTCGGAGAGTTGAGCTCACCCTCAGTCCCTCACAGTTGCCCACTGCCTGCAGAAAGAGTTTCCAACATCTGCACCACAGCCGTTTGTCAGAGGCTTGTGAGACGCAAGTGGAATAAGCAGACCTGGATGGTGTCTCCAGCTGCAGTGGAGTGGTATTCTGGGTACCTCCTGGCTTAGAGTACTGCTACGTTCTCAGTGCCCTAAGAACGCAGCTGGTTGAAAGCTAGCTTGTAGGCATGCTTCCTCCTACGAGCTGAGGTCAGGGCAGGACCCTCCCGCATCCTGACTGCCCGTAGACATAGTACCCAGCATCCTAATGTTATTCGCCCTAGGAGGTTTTGTGCATAGCATGTGGAAGTGACAGGATTCTCCTCAAGTGTATCTGAAAATACAGACATTGCAAACGTCCTTGTTCAATGAGAGTGTAACTCGGTCCTAGCTCCCATCAAAGTGTCTAGCAGACATCTGCCTGCAAAGCATACACACTTCCGAGAGTTGAGCTGATGGACTGTCCCTCCCATATCCTGCCTGCAGGTACACCGCGCTCCTAACAGGCCTAGCCCTGATGGTTGCCTGAAGTGTTGTGAGAGCTAAGTGGAAAGTCCCGGCCAACAAGACTAGTGCATCCGAGCTCAATCCAGCGATTTCCTAGTTTTTCCCTTGCGAACCAGGTGCTACATCCTAAGTGCCATACGAGAGAAGCTAGCTGAACGCCTTGTCCAAAAGCAACTTACTTCGGAGAGTTGAGCTCACCCTCAGTCCCTCGCAGTTGCACACTGCCTGTAGAAAGAGTTTCCAACATCTGCATCAGAGCCGTTTGTCAGAGGCTTGTGAGATGCAAGTGGAATAAGCAGACCTGGATGGTGTCTCCAGCTGCAGTGGAGTGGTATTCTGGGTACCTCCTGGCTTAGAACACTGTTACGTTCTCAGTGCCCGAGGAACGCAGCTAGTTGAAAGCTGGCTTGTAGGCGTGCTTCCTTGTGCGAACTGACGTCAGGGCGGGATCCTCCCGCATCCTGACTGCCCGTAGACGTAGGTCCCAGCATCCTTATGTTAGGTGTCGAAGAGGTTCTGTGAAAACCTTGTGGAAGTGCCAGGATTCTCCTCAAGTGTATCTGATCTCAATACAGACAATGCAAACGTCCTTGTTCAATGAGAGTGTAGCTCGGTCCTAGCTCCCATCAAAGTGTCTAGCAGACATCTGCCTGCAAAGCATACACACTTCCGAGAGTTGAGCTTATGGACTGTCCCTCCCACATCCTGCCTGCAGGTACACCGCGCTCCTAACAGGCCTAGCCCTGATGGTTGCCTGAAGTGTTGTGAGAGCTAAGTGGAAAGTCCCGGCCAACAAGACTAGTGCATCCGAGCTCAATCCAGCGATTTCCTAGTTTTTCCCGTGCCAACCAGGTGCTACATCCTAAGTGCCATACGAGAGAAGCTAGCTGAACGCCTTGTCCAAAAGCAACTTACTTCGGAGAGTTGAGCTCACCCTCAGTCCCTCGCAGTTGCACACTGCCTGCAGAAAGAGTTTCCAACATCTGCACCACAGCCGTTTGTCACAGGCTTGTGAGACGCAAGTGGAATAAGCAGACCTGGATGGTGTCTCCAGCTGCAGTGGAGTGGTATTCTGGGTACCTCCTGGCTTAGAGTACTGCTACGTTCTCAGTGCCCTAAGAACGCAGCTGGTTGAAAGCTGGCTTGTAGGCATGCTTCCTTCTACGAGCTGAGGTCAGGGCAGGACCCTCCCGCATCCTGACTGCCCGTAGACATAGTACCCAGCATCCTAATGTTATTCGCCCTAGGAGGTTTTGTGCATAGCATGTGGAAGTGACAGGATTCTCCTCAAGTGTATCTGAAAATACAGACATTGCAAACCTCCTTGTTCAATGAGAGTGCAGCTAGGTCCTAGCTCCCATCAAAGTGTCTAGCAGACATCTGCCTGCAAAGCATACACACTTCCGAGAGTTGAGCTTATGGACTATCCCTCCCACATCCTGCCTTCAAGTACATGGCACTCCAAACAGGCCTATTCCCGATGCGTCTCTGAAGTGTTGTGAGAGCTAAGTGGAAAGTCCCGGCCAACAAGACTAGTGCATCCAAGCTGAATCCAGCGATTTCCTAGTTTTTCCCGTGCGAACCAGGTGCTACATCCTAAGTGCCATACGAGAGAAGCTAGCTGAACGCCTTGACCAAAGCAACTTACTTCGGAGAGTTGAGCTCACCCTCAGTCCCTCACAGTTGCCCACTGCCTGCAGAAAGAGTTTCCAACATCTGCACCACAGCCGTTTGTCAGAGGCTTGTGAGACGCAAGTGGAATAAGCAGACCTGGATGGTGTCTCCAGCTGCAGTGGAGTGGTATTCTGGGTACCTCCTGGCTTAGAGTACTGCTACGTTCTCAGTGCCCTAAGAACGCAGCTGGTTGAAAGCTAGCTTGTAGGCATGCTTCCTCCTACGAGCTGAGGTCAGGGCAGGACCCTCCCGCATCCTGACTGCCCGTAGACATAGTACCCAGCATCCTAATATTATTCGCCCTAGGAGGTTTTGTGCATAGCATGTGGAAGTGACAGGATTCTCCTCAAGTGTATCTGAAAATACAGACATTGCAAACGTCCTTGTTCAATGAGAGTGTAGCTAGGTCCTAGCTCCCATCAAAGTGTCTAGCAGACATCTGCCTGCAAAGCATACACACTTCCGAGAGTTGAGCTTATGGACTGTCCCTCCCACATCCTGCCTGCAGGTACACCGCGCTCCTAACAGGCCTAGCCCTGATGGTTGCCTGAAGTGTTGTGAGAGCTAAGTGGAAAGTCCCGGCCAACAAGACTAGTGCATCCGAGCTCAATCCAGCGATTTCCTAGTTTTTCCCGTGCGAACCAGGTGCTACATCCTTAGTGCCATACGAGAGAAGCTAGCTGAACGCCTTGTCCAAAAGCAACTTACTTCGGAGAGTTGAGCTCACCCTCAGTCCCTCACAGTTGCACACTGCCTGCAGAAAGAGTTTCCAACATCTGCACCACAGCCGTTTGTCAGAGGCTTGTGAGACGCAAGTGGAATAAGCAGACCTGGATGGTGTCTCCAGCTGCAGTGGAGTGGTATTCTGGGTACCTCCTGGCTTAGAGTACTGCTACGTTCTCAGTGCCCTAAGAACGCAGCTGGTTGAAAGCTGGCTTGTAGTCATGCTTCCTTCTACGAGCTGAGGTCAGGGCAGGACCCTCCCGCATCCTGACTGCCCGTAGACATAGTACCCAGCATCCTAATGTTATTCGCCCTAGGAGTTTTTGTGCATAGCATGTGGAAGTGACAGGATTCTCCTCAAGTGTATCTGAAAATACAGACATTGCAAACGTCCTTGTTCAATGAGAGTGTAGCTAGGTCCTAGCTCCCATCAAAGTGTCTAGCAGACATCTGCCTGCAAAGCATACACACTTCCGAGAGTTGAGCTTATGGACTGTCCCTCCCACATCCTGCCTGTAGGTACACCGCGCTCCTAACAGGCCTAGCCCTGATGGTTGCCTGAAGTGTTGTGAGAGCTAAGTGGAAAGTCCCGGCCAACAAGACTAGTGCATCCGAGCTGAATCCAGCGATTTCCTAGTTTTTCCCGTGCGAACCAGGTGCTACATCCTAAGTGCCATAGGAGAGAAGCTAGGTGAACGCCTTGTCCAAAAGCAACTTACTTCGGAGAGTTGAGCTCACCCTCAGTCCCTCGCAGTTGCACACTGCCTGTAGAAAGAGTTTCCAACATCTGCACCACAGCCGTTTGTCAGAGGCTTGTGAGACGCAAGTGGAATAAGCAGACCTGGATGGTGTCTCCAGCTGCAGTGGAGTGGTATTCTGGGTACCTCCTGGCTTAGAACACTGTTACGTTCTCAGTGCCCGAGGAACGCAGCTAGTTGAAAGCTGGCTTGTAGGCGTGCTTCCTTGTGCGAACTGACGTCAGGGCAGGATCCTCCCGCATCCTGACTGCCCGTAGACGTAGGTCCCAGCATCCTTATGTTAGGTGCCGAAGCGGTTCTGTGAAAACCTTGTGGAAGTGCCAGGATTCTCCTCAAGTGTATCTGAAAATACAGACATTGCAAACGTCCTTCTTCAATGAGAGTGTAGCTCGGTCCTAGCTCCCATCAAAGTGTCTAGCAGACATCTGCCTGCAAAGCATACACACTTCCGAGAGTTGAGCTTATGGACTGTCCCTCCCACATCCTGCCTGCAGGTACACCGCGCTCCTAACAGGCCTAGCCCTGATGGTTGCCTGAAGTGTTGTGAGAGCTAAGTGGAAAGTCCCGGCCAACAAGACTAGTGCATCCGAGCTCAATCCAGCGATTTCCTAGTTTTTCCCGTGCGAACCAGGTGCTACATCCTAAGTGCCATACGAGGGAAGCTAGCTGAACGCCTTGTCCAAAAGCAACTTACTTCGGAGAGTTGAGCTCACCCTCAGTCCCTCACAGTTGCACACTGCCTGCAGAAAGAGTTTCCAACATCTGCACCACAGCCGTTTGTCAGAGGCTTGTGAGACGCAAGTGGAATAAGCAGACCTGGATGGTGTCTCCAGCTGCAGTGGAGTGGTATTCTGGGTACCTCCTGGCTTAGAGTACTGCTACGTTCTCAGTGCCCTAAGAACGCAGCTGGTTGAAAGCTGGCTTGCAGGCATGCTTCCTTCTACGAGCTGAGGTCAGGGCAGGACCCTCCCGCATCCTGACTGCCTGTAGACATAGTACCCAGCATCCTAATGTTATTCGCCCTAGGAGGTTTTGTGCATAGCATGTGGAAGTGACAGGATTCTCCTCAAGTGTATCTGAAAATACAGACATTGCAAACGTCCTTGTTCAATGAGAGTGTAGCTAGGTCCTAGCTCCCATCAAAGTGTCTAGCAGACATCTGCCTGCAAAGCATACACACTTCCGAGAGTTGAGCTTATGGACTGTCCCTCCCACATCCTGCCTGCAGGTACACCGCGCTCCTAACAGGCCTAGCCCTGATTGTTGCCTGAAGTGTTGTGAGAGCTAAGTGGAAAGTCCCGGCCAACAAGACTAGTGCATCCGAGCTCAATCCAGCGATTTCCTAGTTTTTCCCGTGCGAACCAGGTGCTACATCCTAAGTGCCATACGAGAGAAGCTAGCTGAACGCCTTGTCCAAAAGCAACTTACTTCGGAGAGTTGAGCTCACCCTCAGTCCCTCACAGTTGCACACTGCCTGCAGAAAGAGTTTCCAACATCTGCACCACAGCCGTTTGTCACAGGCTTGTGAGACGCAAGTGGAATAAGCAGACCTGGATGGTGTCTCCAGCTGCAGGGAAGTGGTATTCTGGGTACCTCCTGGCTTAGAGTACTGCTACCTTCTCACTGCCCTAAGAACGCAGCTGGTTGAAAGCTGGCTTGTAGGCATGCTTCCTTCTACGAGCTGAGGTCAGGGCAGGACCCTCCCGCATCCTGACTGCCCGTAGACATAGTACCCAGCATCCTAATGTTAGGTGCCGAAGAGGTTCTGTGAAAACCTTGTGGAAGTGCCAGGATTCTCCTCAAGTGTATCTGATCTCAATACAGACACTGCAAACGTCCTTGTTCAATGAGAGTGTAGCTAGGTCCTAGCTCCCATCAAAGTGTCTAGCAGACATCTGCCTGCAAAGCATACACACTCCCGAGAGTTGAGCTTATGGACGGTCCCTCCCACATCCTGCCTGCAGGTACACCGCGCTCCTAACAGGCCTAGCCCTGATGGTTGCCTGAAGTGTTGTGAGAGCTAAGTGGAAAGTCCCGGCCAACAAGACTAGTGCATCCGAGCTCAATCCAGCGATTTCCTAGTTTTTCCCATGCGAACCAGGTGCTACATCCTAAGTGCCATACGAGAGAAGCTAGCTGAACGCCTTGTCCAAAAGCAACTTACTTCGGAGAGTTGAGCTCACCCTCAGTCCCTCACAGTTGCACACTGCCTGCAGAAAGAGTTTCCAACATCTGCACCACAGCCGTTTGTCAGAGGCTTGTGAGACGCAAGTGGAATAAGCAGACCTGGATGGTGTCTCCAGCTGCAGTGGAGTGGTATTCTGGGTACCTCCTGGCTTAGAGTACTGCTACGTTCTCAGTGCACTAAGAACGCAGCTGGTTGAAAGCTGGCTTGCAGGCATGCTTCCTTCTACGAGCTGAGGTCAGGGCAGGACCCTCCCGCATCCTGACTGCCCGTAGACATAGTACCCAGCATCCTAATGTTATTCGCCCTAGGAGGTTTTGTGCATAGCATGTGGAAGTGACAGGATTCTCCTCAAGTGTATCTGAAAATACAGACATTGCAAACGTCCTTGTTCAATGAGAGTGTAGCTCGGTCCTAGCTCCCATCAAAGTATCTAGCAGACATCTGCCTGCAAAGCATACACACTTCCGAGATTTGAGCTTATGGACTGTCCCTCCCACATCCTGCCTGCAGGTACACCGCGCTCCTAACAGGCCTAGCCCTGATGGTTGCCTGAAGTGTTGTGAGAGCTAAGTGGAAAGTCCCGGCCAACAAGACTAGTGCATCCGAGCTCAATCCAGCGATTTCCTAGTTTTTCCCATGCGAACCAGGTGCTACATCCTAAGTGCCATACGAGAGAAGCTAGCTGAACGCCTTGTCCAAAAGCAACTTACTTCGGAGAGTTGAGCTCACCCTCAGTCCCTCACAGTTGCACACTGCCTGCAGAAAGAGTTTCCAACATCTGCACCACAGCCGTTTGTCAGAGGCTTGTGAGACGCAAGTGGAATAAGCAGACCTGGATGGTGTCTCCAGCTGCAGTGGAGTGGTATTCTGGGTACCTCCTTGCTTAGAGTACTGCTACGTTCTCAGTGCCCTAAGAACGCAGCTGGTTGAAAGCTGGCTTGCAGGCATGCTTCCTTCTACGAGCTGAGGTCAGGGCAGGACCCTCCCGCATCCTGACTGCCCGTAGACATAGTACCCAGCATCCTAATGTTATTCGCCCTAGGAGGTTTTGTGCATAGCATGTGGAAGTGACAGGATTCTCCTCAAGTGTATCTGAAAATACAGACATTGCAAACGTCCTTGTTCAATGAGAGTGTAGCTAGGTCCTAGCTCCCATCAAAGTGTCTAGCAGTCATCTGCCTGCAAAGCATACACACTTCCGAGAGTTGAGCTTATGGACTGTCCCTCCCACATCCTGCCTGCAGGTACACCGCGCTCCTAACAGGCCTAGCCCTGATGGTTGCCTGAAGTGTTGTGAGAGCTAAGTGGAAAGTCCCGGCCAACAAGACTAGTGCATCCGAGCTCAATCCAGCGATTTCCTAGTTTTTCCCATGCGAACCAGGTGCTACATCCTAAGTGCCATACGAGAGAAGCTAGCTGAACGCCTTGTCCAAAAGCAACTTACTTCGGAGAGTTGAGCTCACCCTCAGTCCCTCGCAGTTGCACACTGCCTGTAGAAAGAGTTTCCAACATCTGCACCACAGCCGTTTGTCAGAGGCTTGTGAGACGCAAGTGGAATAAGCAGACCTGGATGGTGTCTCCAGCTGCAGTGGAGTGGTATTCTGGGTACCTCCTGGCTTAGAACACTGTTACGTTCTCAGTGCCCGAGGAACGCAGCTAGTTGAAAGCTGGCTTGTAGGCGTGCTTCCTTGTGCGAACTGACGTCAGGGCAGGATCCTCCCGCATCCTGACTGCCCGTAGACGTAGGTCCCAGCATCCTTATGTTAGGTGCCGAAGCGGTTCTGTGAAAACCTTGTGGAAGTGCCAGGATTCTCCTCAAGTGTATCTGAAAATACAGACATTGCAAACGTCCTTGTTCAATGAGAGTGTAGCTCGGTCCTAGCTCCCATCAAAGTGTCTAGCAGACATCTGCCTGCAAAGCATACACACTTCCGAGAGTTGAGCTTATGGACTGTCCCTCCCACATCCTGCCTGCAGGTACACCGCGCTCCTAACAGGCCTAGCCCTGATGGTTGCCTGAAGTGTTGTGAGAGCTAAGTGGAAAGTCCCGGCCAACAAGACTAGTGCATCCGAGCTCAATCCAGCGATTTCCTAGTTTTTCCCGTGCGAACCAGGTGCTACATCCTAAGTGCCATACGAGAGAAGCTAGCTGAACGCCTTGTCCAAAAGCAACTTACTTCGGAGAGTTGAGCTCACCCTCAGTCCCTCACAGTTGCACACTGCCTGCAGAAAGAGTTTCCAACATCTGCACCACAGCCGTTTGTCAGAGGCTTGTGAGACGCAAGTGGAATAAGCAGACCTGGATGGTGTCTCCAGCTGCAGTGGAGTGGTATTCTGGGTACCTCCTGGCTTAGAGTACTGCTACGTTCTCAGTGCACTAAGAACGCAGCTGGTTGAAAGCTGGCTTGCAGGCATGCTTCCTTCTACGAGCTGAGGTCAGGGCAGGACCCTCCCGCATCCTGACTGCCCGTAGACATAGTACCCAGCATCCTAATGTTATTCGCCCTAGGAGGTTTTGTGCACAGCATGTGAAAGTGACAGGATTCTCCTCAAGTGTATCTGAAAATACAGACATTGCAAACGTCCTTGTTCAATGAGAGTGTAGCTAGGTCCTAGCTCCCATCAAAGTGTCTAGCAGACATCTGCCTGCAAAGCATACACACTTCCGAGAGTTGAGCTTATGGACTGTCCCTCCCACATCCTGCCTGCAGGTACACCGCGCTCCTAACAGGCCTAGCCCTGATGGTTGCCTGAAGTGTTGTGAGAGCTAAGTGGAAAGTCCCGGCCAAAAAGACTAGTGCATCCGAGCTCAATCCAGCGATTTCCTAGTTTTTCCCATGCGAACCAGGTGCTACATCCTAAGTGCCATACGAGAGAAGCTAGCTGAACGCCTTGTCCAAAAGCAACTTACTTCGGAGAGTTGAGCTCACCCTCAGTCCCTCGCAGTTGCACACTGCCTGTAGAAAGAGTTTCCAACATCTGCACCACAGCCGTTTGTCAGAGGCTTGTGAGACGCAAGTGGAATAAGCAGACCTGGATGGTGTCTCCAGCTGCAGTGGAGTGGTATTCTGGGTACCTCCTGGCTTAGAACACTGTTACGTTCTCAGTGCCCGAGGAACGCAGCTAGTTGAAAGCTGGCTTGTAGGCGTGCTTCCTTGTGCGAACTGACGTCAGGGCAGGATCCTCCCGCATCCTGACTGCCCGTAGACGTAGGTCCCAGCATCCTTATGTTAGGTGCCGAAGCGGTTCTGTGAAAACCTTGTGGAAGTGCCAGGATTCTCCTCAAGTGTATCTGAAAATACAGACATTGCAAACGTCCTTGTTCAATGAGAGTGTAGCTCGGTCCTAGCTCCCATCAAAGTGTCTAGCAGACATCTGCCTGCAAAGCATACACACTTCCGAGAGTTGAGCTTATGGACTGTCCCTCCCACATCCTGCCTGCAGGTACACCGCGCTCCTAACAGGCCTAGCCCTGATGGTTGCCTGAAGTGTTGTGAGAGCTAAGTGGAAAGTCCCGGCCAACAAGACTAGTGCATCCGAGCTCAATCCAGCGATTTCCTAGTTTTTCCCGTGCGAACCAGGTGCTACATCCTAAGTGCCATACGAGAGAAGCTAGCTGAACGCCTTGTCCAAAAGCAACTTACTTCGGAGAGTTGAGCTCACCCTCAGTCCCTCACAGTTGCACACTGCCTGCAGAAAGAGTTTCCAACATCTGCACCACAGCCGTTTGTCAGAGGCTTGTGAGACGCAAGTGGAATAAGCAGACCTGGATGGTGTCTCCAGCTGCAGTGGAGTGGTATTCTGGGTACCTCCTGGCTTAGAGTACTGCTACGTTCTCAGTGCCCTAAGAACGCAGCTGGTTGAAAGCTGGCTTGCAGGCATGCTTCCTTCTACGAGCTGAGGTCAGGGCAGGACCCTCCCGCATCCTGACTGCCCGTAGACATAGTACCCAGCATCCTAATGTTATTCGCCCTAGGAGGTTTTGTGCATAGCATGTGGAAGTGACAGCATTCTCCTCAAGTGTATCTGAAAATACAGACATTGCAAACGTCCTTGTACAATGAGAGTGTAGCTAGGTCCTAGCTCCCATCAAAGTGTCTAGCAGACAACTGCCTGCAAAGCATACACATTTCCGAGAGTTGAGCTTATGGACTGTCCCTCCCACATCCTGCCTGCAGGTACACCGCGCTCCTAACAGGCCTAGCCCTGATGGTTGCCTGAAGTGTTGTGAGAGCTAAGTGGAAAGTCCCGGCCAACAAGACTAGTGCATCCGAGCTCAATCCAGCGATTTCCTAGTTTTTCCCGTGCGAACCAGGTGCTACATCCTAAGTGCCATACGAGAGAAGCTAGCTGAACGCCTTGTCCAAAAGCAACTTACTTCGGAGAGTTGAGCTCACCCTCAGTCCCTCACAGTTGCACACTGCCTGCAGAAAGAGTTTCCAACATCTGCACCACAGCCGTTTGTCAGAGGCTTGTGAGACGCAAGTGGAATAAGCAGACCTGGATGGTGTCTCCAGCTGCAGTGGAGTGGTATTCTGGGTACCTCCTGGCTTAGAGTACTGCTACGTTCTCAGTGCCCTAAGAACACAGCTGGTTGAAAGCTGGCTTGTAGGCATGCTTCCTTCTACGAGCTGAGGTCAGGGCAGGACCCTCCCGCATCCTGACTGCCCTTAGACATAGTACCCAGCATCCTAATGTTAGGTGCCGAAGAGGTTCTGTGAAAACCTTGTGGAAGTGCCAGGATTCTCCTCAAGTGTATCTGATCTCAATACAGACACTGCAAACGTCCTTGTTCAATGAGAGTGTAGCTAGGTCCTAGCTCCCATCAAAGTGTCTAGCAGACATCTGCCTGCAAAGCATACACACTCCCGAGAGTTGAGCTTATGGACGGTCCCTCCCACATCCTGCCTGCAGGTACACCGCGCTCCTAACAGGCCTAGCCCTGATGGTTGCCTGAAGTGTTGTGAGAGCTAAGTGGAAAGTCCCGGCCAACAAGACTAGTGCATCCGAGCTCAATCCAGCGATTTCCTAGTTTTTCCCGTGCGAACCAGGTGCTACATCCTAAGTGCCATACGAGAGAAGCTAGCTGAACGCCTTGTCCAAAAGCAACTTACTTCGGAGAGTTGAGCTCACCCTCAGTCCCTCACAGTTGCACACTGCCTGCAGAAAGAGTTTCCAACATCTGCACCACAGCCGTTTGTCAGAGGCTTGTGAGACGCAAGTGGAATAAGCAGACCTGGATGGTGTCTCCAGCTGCAGTGGAGTGGTATTCTGGGTACCTCCTGGCTTAGAGTACTGCTACGTTCTCAGTGCCCTAAGAACGCAGCTGGTTGAAAGCTGGCTTGCAGGCATGCTTCCTTCTACGAGCTGAGGTCAGGGCAGGACCCTCCCGCATCCTGACTGCCCGTAGACATAGTACCCAGCATCCTAATGTTATTCGCCCTAGGAGGTTTTGTGCATAGCATGTGGAAGTGACAGGATTCTCCTCAAGTGTATCTGAAAATACAGACATTGCAAACGTCCTTGTTCAATGAGAGTGTAGCTCGGTCCTAGCTCCCATCAAAGTATCTAGCAGACATCTGCCTGCAAAGCATACACACTTCCGAGAGTTGAGCTTATGGACTGTCCCTCCCACATCCTGCCTGCAGGTACACCGCGCTCCTAACAGGCCTAGCCCTGATGGTTGCCTGAAGTGTTGTGAGAGCTAAGTGGAAAGTCCCGGCCAACAAGACTAGTGCATCCGAGCTCAATCCAGCGATTTCCTAGTTTTTCCCGTGCGAACCAGGTGCTACATCCTAAGTGCCATACGAGAGAAGCTAGCTGAACGCCTTGTCCAAAAGCAACTTACTTCGGAGAGTTGAGCTCACCCTCAGTCCCTCACAGTTGCACACTGCCTGCAGAAAGAGTTTCCAACATCTGCACCACAGCCGTTTGTCAGAGGCTTGTGAGACGCAAGTGGAATAAGCAGACCTGGATGGTGTCTCCAGCTGCAGTGGAGTGGTATTCTGGGTACCTCCTGGCTTAGAGTACTGCTACGTTCTCAGTGCCCTAAGAACGCAGCTGGTTGAAAGCTGGCTTGCAGGCATGCTTCCTTCTACGAGCTGAGGTCAGGGCAGGACCCTCCCGCATCCTGACTGCCCGTAGACATAGTACCCAGCATCCTAATGTTATTCGCCCTAGGAGGTTTTGTGCATAGCATGTGGAAGTGACAGGATTCTCCTCAAGTGTATCTGAAAATACAGACATTGCAAACGTCCTTGTTCAATGAGAGTGTAGCTAGGTCCTAGCTCCCATCAAAGTGTCTAGCAGACATCTGCCTGCAAAGCATACACACTTCCGAGAGTTGAGCTTATGGACTGTCCCTCCCACATCCTGCCTGCAGGTACACCGCGCTCCTAACAGGCCTAGCCCTGATTGTTGCCTGAAGTGTTGTGAGAGCTAAGTGGAAAGTCCCGGCCAACAAGACTAGTGCATCCGAGCTCAATCCAGCGATTTCCTAGTTTTTCCCGTGCGAACCAGGTGCTACATCCTAAGTGCCATACGAGAGAAGCTAGCTGAACGCCTTGTCCAAAAGCAACTTACTTCGGAGAGTTGAGCTCACCCTCAGTCCCTCACAGTTGCACACTGCCTGCAGAAAGAGTTTCCAACATCTGCACCACAGCCGTTTGTCAGAGGCTTGTGAGACGCAAGTGGAATAAGCAGACCTGGATGGTGTCTCCAGCTGCAGTGGAGTGGTATTCTGGGTACCTCCTGGCTTAGAGTACTGCTACCTTCTCACTGCCCTAAGAACGCAGCTGGTTGAAAGCTGGCTTGTAGGCATGCTTCCTTCTACGAGCTGAGGTCAGGGCAGGACCCTCCCGCATCCTGACTGCCCGTAGACATAGTACCCAGCATCCTAATGTTAGGTGCCGAAGAGGTTCTGTGAAAACCTTGTGGAAGTGCCAGGATTCTCCTCAAGTGTATCTGATCTCAATACAGACACTGCAAACGTCCTTGTTCAATGAGAGTGTAGCTAGGTCCTAGCTCCCATCAAAGTGTCTAGCAGACATCTGCCTGCAAAGCATACACACTCCCGAGAGTTGAGCTTATGGACGGTCCCTCCCACATCCTGCCTGCAGGTACACCGCGCTCCTAACAGGCCTAGCCCTGATGGTTGCCTGAAGTGTTGTGAGAGCTAAGTGGAAAGTCCCGGCCAACAAGACTAGTGCATCCGAGCTCAATCCAGCGATTTCCTAGTTTTTCCCGTGCGAACCAGGTGCTACATCCTAAGTGCCATACGAGAGAAGCTAGCTGAACGCCTTGTCCAAAAGCAACTTACTTCGGAGAGTTGAGCTCACCCTCAGTCCCTCACAGTTGCACACTGCCTGCAGAAAGAGTTTCCAACATCTGCACCACAGCCGTTTGTCAGAGGCTTGTGAGACGCAAGTGGAATAAGCAGACCTGGATGGTGTCTCCAGCTGCAGTGGAGTGGTATTCTGGGTACCTCCTGGCTTAGAGTACTGCTACGTTCTCAGTGCCCTAAGAACGCAGCTGGTTGAAAGCTGGCTTGCAGGCATGCTTCCTTCTACGAGCTGAGGTCAGGGCAGGACCCTCCCGCATCCTGACTGCCCGTAGACATAGTACCCAGCATCCTAATGTTATTCGCCCTAGGAGGTTTTGTGCATAGCATGTGGAAGTGACAGGATTCTCCTCAAGTGTATCTGAAAATACAGACATTGCAAACGTCCTTGTTCAATGAGAGTGTAGCTCGGTCCTAGCTCCCATCAAAGTATCTAGCAGACATCTGCTTGCAAAGCATACACACTTCCGAGAGTTGAGCTTATGGACTGTCCCTCCCACATCCTGCCTGCAGGTACACCGCGCTCCTAACAGGCCTAGCCCTGATGGTTGCCTGAAGTGTTGTGAGAGCTAAGTGGAAAGTCCCGGCCAACAAGACTAGTGCATCCGAGCTCAATCCAGCGATTTCCTAGTTTTTCCCGTGCGAACCAGGTGCTACATCCTAAGTGCCATACGAGAGAAGCTAGCTGAACGCCTTGTCCAAAAGCAACTTACTTCGGAGAGTTGAGCTCACCCTCAGTCCCTCACAGTTGCACACTGCCTGCAGAAAGAGTTTCCAACATCTGCACCACAGCCGTTTGTCAGAGGCTTGTGAGACGCAAGTGGAATAAGCAGACCTGGATGGTGTCTCCAGCTGCAGTGGAGTGGTATTCTGGGTACCTCCTGGCTTAGAACACTGTTACGTTCTCAGTGCCCGAGGAACGCAGCTAGTTGAAAGCTGGCTTGTAGGCGTGCTTCCTTGTGCGAACTGACGTCAGGGCAGGATCCTCCCGCATCCTGACTGCCCGTAGACGTAGGTCCCAGCATCCTTATGTTAGGTGCCGAAGCGGTTCTGTGAAAACCTTGTGGAAGTGCCAGGATTCTCCTCAAGTGTATCTGAAAATACAGACATTGCAAACGTCCTTGTTCAATGAGAGTGTAGCTCGGTCCTAGCTCCCATCAAAGTGTCTAGCAGACATCTGCCTGCAAAGCATACACACTTCCGAGAGTTGAGCTTATGGACTGTCCCTCCCACATCCTGCCTGGAGGTACACCGCGCTCCTAACAGGCCTAGCCCTGATGGTTGCCTGAAGTGTTGTGAGAGCTAAGTGGAAAGTCCCGGCCAACAAGACTAGTGCATCCGAGCTCAATCCAGCGATTTCCTAGTTTTTCCCGTGCGAACCAGGTGCTACATCCTAAGTGCCATACGAGAGAAGCTAGCTGAACGCCTTGTCCAAAAGCAACTTACTTCGGAGAGTTGAGCTCACCCTCAGTCCCTCACAGTTGCACACTGCCTGCAGAAAGAGTTTCCAACATCTGCACCACAGCCGTTTGTCAGAGGCTTGTGAGACGCAAGTGGAATAAGCAGACCTGGATGGTGTCTCCAGCTGCAGTGGAGTGGTATTCTGGGTACCTCCTGGCTTAGAGTACTGCTACGTTCTCAGTGCCCTAAGAACGCAGCTGGTTGAAAGCTGGCTTGCAGGCATGCTTCCTTCTACGAGCTGAGGTTAGGGCAGGACCCTCCCGCATCCTGACTGCCCGTAGACATAGTACCCAGCATCCTAATGTTATTCGCCCTAGGAGGTTTTGTGCATAGCATGTGGAAGTGACAGGATTCTCCTCAAGTGTATCTGAAAATACAGACATTGCAAACGTCCTTGTACAATGAGAGTGTAGCTCGGTCCTAGCTCCCATCAAAGTGTCTAGCAGACATCTGCCTGCAAAGCATACACACTTCCGAGAGTTGAGCTTATGGACTGTCCCTCCCACATCCTGCCTGCAGGTACACCGCGCTCCTAACAGGCCTAGCCCTGATGGTTGCCTGAAGTGCTGTGAGAGCTAAGTGGAAAGTCCCGGCCAACAAGACTAGTGCATCCGAGCTCAATCCAGCGATTTCCTAGTTTTTCCCGTGCGAACCAGGTGCTACATCCTAAGTGCCATACGAGAGAAGCTAGCTGAACGCCTTGTCCAAAAGCAACTTACTTCGGAGAGTTGAGCTCACCCTCAGTCCCTCACAGTTGCACACTGCCTGCAGAAAGAGTTTCCAACATCTGCACCACAGCCGTTTGTCAGAGGCTTGTGAGACGCAAGTGGAATAAGCAGACCTGGATGGTGTCTCCAGCTGCAGTGGAGTGGTATTCTGGGTACCTCCTGGCTTAGAGTACTGCTACGTTCTCAGTGCCCTAAGAACGCAGCTGGTTGAAAGCTGGCTTGTAGGCATGCTTCCTTCTACGAGCTGAGGTCAGGGCAGGACCCTCCCGCATCCTGACTGCCCGTAGACATAGTACCCAGCATCCTAATGTTATTCGCCCTAGGAGTTTTTGTGCATAGCATGTGGAAGTGCCAGGATTCTCCTCAAGTGTATCTGAAAATACAGACATTGCAAACGTCCTTGTTCAATGAGAGTGTAGCTCGGTCTGAGCTCCCATCAAAGTGTCTAGCAGACATCTGCCTGCAAAGCATACACACTTCCGAGAGTTGAGCTTATGGACTGTCCCTCCCACATCCTGCCTGCAGGTACACCGCGCTCCTAACAGGCCTAGCCCTGATGGTTGCCTGAAGTGTTGTGAGAGCTAAGTGGAAAGTCCCGGCCAACAAGACTAGTGCATCCGAGCTCAATCCAGCGATTTCCTAGTTTTTCCCATGCGAACCAGGTGCTACATCCTAAGTGCCATACGAGAGAAGCTAGCTGAACGCCTTGTCCAAAAGCAACTTACTTCGGAGAGTTGAGCTCACCCTCAGTCCCTCGCAGTTGCACACTGCCTGTAGAAAGAGTTTCCAACATCTGCACCACAGCCGTTTGTCAGAGGCTTGTGAGACGCAAGTGGAATAAGCAGACCTGGATGGTGTCTCCAGCTGCAGTGGAGTGGTATTCTGGGTACCTCCTGGCTTAGAACACTGTTACGTTCTCAGTGCCCGAGGAACGCAGCTAGTTGAAAGCTGGCTTGTAGGCGTGCTTCCTGTGCGAACTGACGTCAGGGCAGGATCCTCCCGCATCCTGACTGCCCGTAGACGTAGGTCCCAGCATCCTTATGTTAGGTGCCGAAGCGGTTCTGTGAAAACCTTGTGGAAGTGCCAGGATTCTCCTCAAGTGTATCTGAAAATACAGACATTGCAAACGTCCTTGTTCAATGAGAGTGTAGCTCGGTCCTAGCTCCCATCAAAGTGTCTAGCAGACATCTGCCTGCAAAGCATACACACTTCCGAGAGTTGAGCTTATGGACTGTCCCTCCCACATCCTGCCTGCAGGTACACCGCGCTCCTAACAGGCCTAGCCCTGATGGTTGCCTGAAGTGTTGTGAGAGCTAAGTGGAAAGTCCCGGCCAACAAGACTAGTGCATCCGAGCTCAATCCAGCGATTTCCTAGTTTTTCCCGTGCGAACCAGGTGCTACATCCTAAGTGCCATACGAGAGAAGCTAGCTGAACGCCTTGTCCAAAAGCAACTTACTTCGGAGAGTTGAGCTCACCCTCAGTCCCTCACAGTTGCACACTGCCTGCAGAAAGAGTTTCCAACATCTGCACCACAGCCGTTTGTCAGAGGCTTGTGAGACGCAAGTGGAATAAGCAGACCTGGATGGTGTCTCCAGCTGCAGTGGAGTGGTATTCTGGGTACCTCCTGGCTTAGAGTACTGCTACGTTCTCAGTGCCCTAAGAACGCAGCTGGTTGAAAGCTGGCTTGCAGGCATGCTTCCTTCTACGAGCTGAGGTCAGGGCAGGACCCTCCCGCATCCTGACTGCCTGTAGACATAGTACCCAGCATCCTAATGTTATTCGCCCTAGGAGGTTTTGTGCATAGCATGTGGAAGTGACAGGATTCTCCTCAAGTGTATCTGAAAATACAGACATTGCAAACGTCCTTGTTCAATGAGAGTGTAGCTAGGTCCTAGCTCCCATCAAAGTGTCTAGCAGACATCTGCCTGCAAAGCATACACACTTCCGAGAGTTGAGCTTATGGACTGTCCCTCCCACATCCTGCCTGCAGGTACACCGCGCTCCTAACAGGCCTAGCCCTGATTGTTGCCTGAAGTGTTGTGAGAGCTAAGTGGAAAGTCCCGGCCAACAAGACTAGTGCATCCGAGCTCAATCCAGCGATTTCCTAGTTTTTCCCGTGCGAACCAGGTGCTACATCCTAAGTGCCATACGAGAGAAGCTAGCTGAACGCCTTGTCCAAAAGCAACTTACTTCGGAGAGTTGAGCTCACCCTCAGTCCCTCACAGTTGCACACTGCCTGCAGAAAGAGTTTCCAACATCTGCACCACAGCCGTTTGTCAGAGGCTTGTGAGACGCAAGTGGAATAAGCAGACCTGGATGGTGTCTCCAGCTGCAGTGGAGTGGTATTCTGGGTACCTCCTGGCTTAGAGTACTGCTACCTTCTCACTGCCCTAAGAACGCAGCTGGTTGAAAGCTGGCTTGTAGGCATGCTTCCTTCTACGAGCTGAGGTCAGGGCAGGACCCTCCCGCATCCTGACTGCCCGTAGACATAGTACCCAGCATCCTAATGTTAGGTGCCGAAGAGGTTCTGTGAAAACCTTGTGGAAGTGCCAGGATTCTCCTCAAGTGTATCTGATCTCAATACAGACACTGCAAACGTCCTTGTACAATGAGAGTGTAGCTAGGTCCTAGCTCCCATCAAAGTGTCTAGCAGACAACTGCCTGCAAAGCATACACATTTCCGAGAGTTGAGCTTATGGACTGTCCCTCCCACATCCTGCCTGCAGGTACACCGCGCTCCTAACAGGCCTAGCCCTGATGGTTGCCTGAAGTGTTGTGAGAGCTAAGTGGAAAGTCCCGGCCAACAAGACTAGTGCATCCGAGCTCAATCCAGCGATTTCCTAGTTTTTCCCGTGCGATCCAGGTGCTACATCCTAAGTGCCATACGAGAGAAGCTAGCTGAACGCCTTGTCCAAAAGCAACTTACTTCGGAGAGTTGAGCTCACCCTCAGTCCCTCACAGTTGCACACTGCCTGCAGAAAGAGTTTCCAACATCTGCACCACAGCCGTTTGTCAGAGGCTTGTGAGACGCAAGTGGAATAAGCAGACCTGGATGGTGTCTCCAGCTGCAGTGGAGTGGTATTCTGGGTACCTCCTGGCTTAGAGTACTGCTACGTTCTCAGTGCCCTAAGAACGCAGCTGGTTGAAAGCTGGCTTGCAGGCATGCTTCCTTCTACGAGCTGAGGTCAGGGCAGGACCCTCCCGCATCCTGACTGCCCGTAGACATAGTACCCAGCATCCTAATGTTATTCGCCCTAGGAGGTTTTGTGCATAGCATGTGGAAGTGACAGGATTCTCCTCAAGTGTATCTGAAAATACAGACATTGCAAACGTCCTTGTACAATGAGAGTGTAGCTAGGTCCTAGCTCCCATCAAAGTGTCTAGCAGACAACTGCCTGCAAAGCATACACATTTCCGAGAGTTGAGCTTATGGACTGTCCCTCCCACATCCTGCCTGCAGGTACACCGCGCTCCTAACAGGCCTAGCCCTGATGGTTGCCTGAAGTGTTGTGAGAGCTAAGTGGAAAGTCCCGGCCAACAAGACTAGTGCATCCGAGCTCAATCCAGCGATTTCCTAGTTTTTCCCGTGCGATCCAGGTGCTACATCCTAAGTGCCATACGAGAGAAGCTAGCTGAACGCCTTGTCCAAAAGCAACTTACTTCGGAGAGTTGAGCTCACCCTCATTCCCTCACAGTTGCACACTGCCTGCAGAAAGAGTTTCCAACATCTGCACCACAGCCGTTTGTCAGAGGCTTGTGAGACGCAAGTGGAATAAGCAGACCTGGATGGTGTCTCCAGCTGCCGTGGAGTGGTATTCTGGGTACCTCCTGGCTTAGAGTACTGCTACGTTCTCAGAGCCCTAAGAACGCAGCTGGTTGAAAGCTGGCTTGTAGGCATGCTTCCTTCTACGAGCTGAGGTCAGGGCAGGACCCTCCCGCATCCTGACTGCCCGTAGACATAGTACCCAGCATCCTAATGTTATTCGCCCTAGGAGTTTTTGTGCATAGCATGTGGAAGTGACAGGATTCTCCTCAAGTGTATCTGAAAATACAGACATTGCAAACGTCCTTGTTCAATGAGAGTGTAGCTAGGTCCTAGCTCCCATCAAAGTGTCTAGCAGACATCTGCCTGCAAAGCATACACACTTCCGAGAGTTGAGCTTATGGACTGTCCCTCCCACATCCTGCCTGCAGGTACACCGCGCTCCTAACAGGCCTAGCCCTGATGGTTGCCTGAAGTGTTGTGAGAGCTAAGTGGAAAGTCCCGGCCAACAAGACTAGTGCATCCGAGCTCAATCCAGCGATTTCCTAGTTTTTCCCATGCCACCCAGGTGCTACATCCTAAGTGCCATACGAGAGAAGCTAGCTGAACGCCTTGTCCAAAAGCAACTTACTTCGGAGAGTTGAGCTCACCCTCAGTCCCTCGCAGTTGCACACTGCCTGTAGAAAGAGTTTCCAACATCTGCACCACAGCCGTTTGTCAGAGGCTTGTGAGACGCAAGTGGAATAAGCAGACCTGGATGGTGTCTCCAGCTGCAGTGGAGTGGTATTCTGGGTACCTCCTGGCTTAGAACACTGTTACGTTCTCAGTGCCCGAGGAACGCAGCTAGTTGAAAGCTGGCTTGTAGGCGTGCTTCCTTGTGCGAACTGACGTCAGGGCAGGATCCTCCCGCATCCTGACTGCCCGTTGACGTAGGTCCCAGCATCTTTATGTTAGGTGCCGAAGCGGTTCTGTGAAAACCTTGTGGAAGTGCCAGGATTCTCCTCAAGTGTATCTGAAAATACAGACATTGCAAACGTCCTTCTTCAATGAGAGTGTAGCTAGGTCCTAGCTCCCATCAAAGTGTCTAGCAGTCATCTGCCTGCAAAGCATACACACTTCCGAGAGTTGAGCTTATGGACTGTCCCTCCCACATCCTGCCTGCAGGTACACCGCGCTCCTAACAGGCCTAGCCCTGATGGTTGCCTGAAGTGTTGTGAGAGCTAAGTGGAAAGTCCCGGCCAACAAGACTAGTGCATCCGAGCTCAATCCAGCGATTTCCGAGTTTTTCGCGTGCGAACCAGGTGCTACATCCTAAGTGCCATACGAGAGAAGCTAGCTGAACGCCTTGTCCAAAAGCAACTTACTTCGGAGAGTTGAGCTCACCCTCAGTCCCTCACAGTTGCACACTGCCTGCAGAAAGAGTTTCCAACATCTGCACCACAGCCGTTTGTCAGAGGCTTGTGAGACGCAAGTGGAATAAGCAGACCTGGATGGTGTCTCCAGCTGCAGTGGAGTGGTATTCTGGGTACCTCCTGGCTTAGAGTACTGCTACGTTCTTAGTGCCCTAAGAACGCAGCTGGTTGATAGCTGGCTTGCAGGCATGCTTCCTTCTACGAGCTGAGGTCAGGGCAGGACCCTCCCGCATCCTGACTGCCCGTAGACATAGTACCCAGCATCCTAATGTTATTCGCCCTAGGAGGTTTTGTGCATAGCATGTGGAAATGACAGGATTCTCCTCAAGTGTATCTGAAAATACAGACATTGCAAACGTCCTTGTTCAATGAGAGTGTAGCTAGGTCCTAGCTCCCATCAAAGTGTCTAGCAGACATCTGCCTGCAAAGCATACACACTTCCGAGAGTTGAGCTTATGGACTGTCCCTCCCACATCCTGCCTGGAGGTACACCGCGCTCCTAACAGGCCTAGCCCTGATGGTTGCCTGAAGTGTTGTGAGAGCTACGTGGAAAGTCCCGGCCAACAAGACTAGTGCATCCGAGCTCAATCCAGCGATTTCCTAGTTTTTCCCGTGCGAACCAGGTGCTACATCCTAAGTGCCATACGAGAGAAGCTAGCTGAACGCCTTGTCCAAAAGCAACTTACTTCGGAGAGTTGAGCTCACCCTCAGTCCCTCACAGTTGCACACTGCCTGCAGAAAGAGTTTCCAACATCTGCACCACAGCCGTTTGTCAGAGGCTTGTGAGACGCAAGTGGAATAAGCAGACCTGGATGGTGTCTCCAGCTGCAGTGGAGTGGTATTCTGGGTACCTCCTGGCTTAGAGTACTGCTACGTTCTCAGTGCCCTATGAACGCAGCTGGTTGAAAGCTGGCTTGCAGGCATGCTTCCTTCTACGAGCTGAGGTTAGGGCAGGACCCTCCCGCATCCTGACTGCCCGTAGACATAGTACCCAGCATCCTAATGTTATTCGCCCTAGGAGGTTTTGTGCATAGCATGTGGAAGTGACAGGATTCTCCTCAAGTGTATCTGAAAATACAGACATTGCAAACGTCCTTGTACAATGAGAGTGTAGCTCGGTCCTAGCTCCCATCAAAGTGTCTAGCAGACATCTGCCTGCAAAGCATACACACTTCCGAGAGTTGAGCTTATGGACTGTCCCTCCCACATCCTGCCTGCAGGTACACCGCGCTCCAAACAGGCCTAGCCCTGATGGTTGCCTGAAGTGTTGTGAGAGCTAAGTGGAAAGTCCCGGCCAACAAGACTAGTGCATCCGAGCTCAATCCAGCGATTTCCTAGTTTTTCCCGTGCGAACCAGGTGCTACATCCTAAGTGCCATACGAGAGAAGCTAGCTGAACGCCTTGTCCAAAAGCAACTTACTTCGGAGAGTTGAGCTCACCCTCAGTCCCTCACAGTTGCACACTGCCTGCAGAAAGAGTTTCCAACATCTGCACCACAGCCGTTTGTCAGAGGCTTGTGAGACGCAAGTGGAATAAGCAGACCTGGATGGTGTCTCCAGCTGCAGTGGAGTGGTATTCTGGGTACCTCCTGGCTTAGAGTACTGCTACGTTCTCAGTGCCCTAAGAACGCAGCTGGTTGAAAGCTGGCTTGCAGGCATGCTTCCTTCTACGAGCTGAGGTCAGGGCAGGACCCTCCCGCATCCTGACTGCCCGTAGACATAGTACCCAGCATCCTAATGTTATTCGCCCTAGGAGTTTTTGTGCATAGCATGTGGAAGTGACAGGATTCTCCTCAAGTGTATCTGAAAATACAGACATTGCAAACGTCCTTGTTCAATGAGAGTGTAGCTAGGTCCTAGCTCCCATCAAAGTGTCTAGCCGTCATCTGCCTGCAAAGCATACACACTTCCGAGAGTTGAGCTTATGGACTGTCCCTCCCACATCCTGCCTGCAGGTACACCGCGCTCCTAACAGGCCTAGCCCTGATGGTTGCCTGAAGTGTTGTGAGAGCTAAGTGGAAAGTCCCGGCCAACAAGACTAATGCATCCGAGCTCAATCCAGCGATTTCCTAGTTTTTCCCATGCGAACCAGGTGCTACATCCTAAGTGCCATACGAGAGAAGCTAGCTGAACGCCTTGTCCAAAAGCAACTTACTTCGGAGAGTTGAGCTCACCCTCAGTCCCTCGCAGTTGCACACTGCCTGTAGAAAGAGTTTCCAACATCTGCACCACAGCCGTTTGTCAGAGGCTTGTGAGACGCAAGTGGAATAAGCAGACCTGGATGGTGTCTCCAGCTGCAGTGGAGTGGTATTCTGGGTACCTCCTGGCTTAGAACACTGTTACGTTCTCAGTGCCCGAGGAACGCAGCTAGTTGAAAGCTGGCTTGTAGGCGTGCTTCCTTGTGCGAACTGACGTCAGGGCAGGATCCTCCCGCATCCTGACTGCCCGTAGACGTAGGTCCCAGCATCCTTATGTTAGGTGCCGAAGCGGTTCTGTGAAAACCTTGTGGAAGTGCCAGGATTCTCCTCAAGTGTATCTGAAAATACAGACATTGCAAACGTCCTTGTTCAATGAGAGTGTAGCTCGGTCCTAGCTCCCATCAAAGTGTCTAGCAGACATCTGCCTGCAAAGCATACACACTTCCGAGAGTTGAGCTTATGGACTGTCCCTCCCACATCCTGCCTGCAGGTACACCGCGCTCCTAACAGGCCTAGCCCTGATGGTTGCCTGAAGTGTTGTGAGAGCTAAGTGGAAAGTCCCGGCCAACAAGACTAGTGCATCCGAGCTCAATCCAGCGATTTCCTAGTTTTTCCCATGCGAACCAGGTGCTACATCCTAAGTGCCATACGAGAGAAGCTAGCTGAACGCCTTGTCCAAAAGCAACTTACTTCGGAGAGTTGAGCTCACCCTCAGTCCCTCGCAGTTGCACACTGCCTGTAGAAAGAGTTTCCAACATCTGCACCACAGCCGTTTGTCAGAGGCTTGTGAGACGCAAGTGGAATAAGCAGACCTGGATGGTGTCTCCAGCTGCAGTGGAGTGGTATTCTGGGTACCTCCTGGCTTAGAACACTGTTACGTTCTCAGTGCCCGAGGAACGCAGCTAGTTGAAAGCTGGCTTGTAGGCGTGCTTCCTGTGCGAACTGACGTCAGGGCAGGATCCTCCCGCATCCTGACTGCCCGTAGACGTAGGTCCCAGCATCCTTATGTTAGGTGCCGAAGCGGTTCTGTGAAAACCTTGTGGAAGTGCCAGGATTCTCCTCAAGTGTATCTGAAAATACAGACATTGCAAACGTCCTTGTTCAATGAGAGTGTAGCTCGGTCCTAGCTCCCATCAAAGTGTCTAGCAGACATCTGCCTGCAAAGCATACACACTTCCGAGAGTTGAGCTTATGGACTGTCCCTCCCACATCCTGCCTGCAGGTACACCGCGCTCCTAACAGGCCTAGCCCTGATGGTTGCCTGAAGTGTTGTGAGAGCTAAGTGGAAAGTCCCGGCCAACAAGACTAGTGCATCCGAGCTCAATCCAGCGATTTCCTAGTTTTTCCCGTGCGAACCAGGTGCTACATCCTAAGTGCCATACGAGAGAAGCTAGCTGAACGCCTTGTCCAAAAGCAACTTACTTCGGAGAGTTGAGCTCACCCTCAGTCCCTCACAGTTGCACACTGCCTGCAGAAAGAGTTTCCAACATCTGCACCACAGCCGTTTGTCAGAGGCTTGTGAGACGCAAGTGGAATAAGCAGACCTGGATGGTGTCTCCAGCTGCAGTGGAGTGGTATTCTGGGTACCTCCTGGCTTAGAGTACTGCTACGTTCTCAGTGCCCTAAGAACGCAGCTGGTTGAAAGCTGGCTTGCAGGCATGCTTCCTTCTACGAGCTGAGGTCAGGGCAGGACCCTCCCGCATCCTGACTGCCCGTAGACATAGTACCCAGCATCCTAATGTTATTCGCCCTAGGAGGTTTTGTGCATAGCATGTGGAAGTGACAGGATTCTCCTCAAGTGTATCTGAAAATACAGACATTGCAAACGTCCTTGTTCAATGAGAGTGTAGCTAGGTCCTAGCTCCCATCAAAGTGTCTAGCAGACATCTGCCTGCAAAGCATACACACTTCCGAGAGTTGAGCTTATGGACTGTCCCTCCCACATCCTGCCTGCAGGTACACCGCGCTCCTAACAGGCCTAGCCCTGATGGTTGCCTGAAGTGTTGTGAGAGCTAAGTGGAAAGTCCCGGCCAACAAGACTAGTGCATCCGAGCTCAATCCAGCGATTTCCTAGTTTTTCCCGTGCGAACCAGGTGCTACATCCTAAGTGCCATACGAGAGAAGCTAGCTGAACGCCTTGTCCAAAAGCAACTTACTTCGGAGAGTTGAGCTCACCCTCAGTCCCTCACAGTTGCACACTGCCTGCAGAAAGAGTTTCCAACATCTGCACCACAGCCGTTTGTCAGAGGCTTGTGAGACGCAAGTGGAATAAGCAGACCTGGATGGTGTCTCCAGCTGCAGTGGAGTGGTATTCTGGGTACCTCCTGGCTTAGAGTACTGCTACCTTCTCACTGCCCTAAGAACGCAGCTGGTTGAAAGCTGGCTTGTAGGCATGCTTCCTTCTACGAGCTGAGGTCAGGGCAGGACCCTCCCGCATCCTGACTGCCCGTAGACATAGTACCCAGCATCCTAATGTTAGGTGCCGAAGAGGTTCTGTGAAAACCTTGTGGAAGTGCCAGGATTCTCCTCAAGTGTATCTGATCTCAATACAGACACTGCAAACGTCCTTGTTCAATGAGAGTGTAGCTAGGTCCTAGCTCCCATCAAAGTGTCTAGCAGACATCTGCCTGCAAAGCATACACACTCCCGAGAGTTGAGCTTATGGACGGTCCCTCCCACATCCTGCCTGCAGGTACACCGCGCTCCTAACAGGCCTAGCCCTGATGGTTGCCTGAAGTGTTGTGAGAGCTAAGTGGAAAGTCCCGGCCAACAAGACTAGTGCATCCGAGCTCAATCCAGCGATTTCCTAGTTTTTCCCGTGCGAACCAGGTGCTACATCCTAAGTGCCATACGAGAGAAGCTAGCTGAACACCTTGTCCAAAAGCAACTTACTTCGGAGAGTTGAGCTCACCCTCAGTCCCTCACAGTTGCACACTGCCTGCAGAAAGAGTTTCCAACATCTGCACCACAGCCGTTTGTCAGAGGCTTGTGAGACGCAAGTGGAATAAGCAGACCTGGATGGTGTCTCCAGCTGCAGTGGAGTGGTATTCTGGGTACCTCCTGGCTTAGAGTACTGCTACGTTCTCAGTGCCCTAAGAACGCAGCTGGTTGAAAGCTGGCTTGCAGGCATGCTTCCTTCTACGAGCTGAGGTCAGGGCAGGACCCTCCCGCATCCTGACTGCCCGTAGACATAGTACCCAGCATCCTAATGTTATTCGCCCTAGGAGGTTTTGTGCATAGCATGTGGAAGTGACAGGATTCTCCTCAAGTGTATCTGAAAATACAGACATTGCAAACGTCCTTGTTCAATGAGAGTGTAGCTCGGTCCTAGCTCCCATCAAAGTGTCTAGCAGACATCTGCCTGCAAAGCATACACACTTCCGAGAGTTGAGCTTATGGACTGTCCCTCCCACATCCTGCCTGCAGGTACACCGCGCTCCTAACAGGCCTAGCCCTGATGGTTGCCTGAAGTGTTGTGAGAGCTAAGTGGAAAGTCCCGGCCAACAAGACTAGTGCATCCGAGCTCAATCAGGCGATTTCCTAGTTTTTCCCGTGCGAACCAGGTGCTACATCCTAAGTGCCATACGAGAGAAGCTAGCTGAACGCCTTGTCCAAAAGCAACTTACTTCGGAGAGTTGAGCTCACCCTCAGTCCCTCACAGTTGCACACTGCCTGCAGAAAGAGTTTCCAACATCTGCACCACAGCCGTTTGTCAGAGGCTTGTGAGACGCAAGTGGAATAAGCAGACCTGGATGGTGTCTCCAGCTGCAGTGGAGTGGTATTCTGGGTACCTCCTGGCTTAGAGTACTGCTACGTTCTCAGTGCCCTAAGAACGCAGCTGGTTGAAAGCTGGCTTGCAGGCATGCTTCCTTCTACGAGCTGAGGTCAGGGCAGGACCCTCCCGCATCCTGACTGCCCGTAGACATAGTACCCAGCATCCTAATGTTATTCGCCCTAGGAGGTTTTGTGCATAGCATGTGGAAGTGACAGGATTCTCCTCAAGTGTATCTGAAAATACAGACATTGCAAACGTCCTTGTACAATGAGAGTGTAGCTAGGTCCTAGCTCCCATCAAAGTGTCTAGCAGACAACTGCCTGCAAAGCATACACATTTCCGAGAGTTGAGCTTATGGACTGTCCCTCCCACATCCTGCCTGCAGGTACACCGCGCTCCTAACAGGCCTAGCCCTGATGGTTGCCTGAAGTGTTGTGAGAGCTAAGTGGAAAGTCCCGGCCAACAAGACTAGTGCATCCGAGCTCAATCCAGCGATTTCCTAGTTTTTCCCGTGCGAACCAGGTGCTACATCCTAAGTGCCATACGAGAGAAGCTAGCTGAACGCCTTGTCCAAAAGCAACTTACTTCGGAGAGTTGAGCTCACCCTCAGTCCCTCACAGTTGCACACTGCCTGCAGAAAGAGTTTCCAACATCTGCACCACAGCCGTTTGTCAGAGGCTTGTGAGACGCAAGTGGAATAAGCAGACCTGGATGGTGTCTCCAGCTGCAGTGGAGTGGTATTCTGGGTACCTCCTGGCTTAGAGTACTGCTACGTTCTCAGTGCCCTAAGAACACAGCTGGTTGAAAGCTGGCTTGTAGGCATGCTTCCTTCTACGAGCTGAGGTCAGGGCAGGACCCTCCCGCATCCTGACTGCCCTTAGACATAGTACCCAGCATCCTAATGTTATTCGCCCTAGGAGTTTTTGTGCATAGCATGTGGAAGTGACAGGATTCTCCTCAAGTGTATCTGAAAATACAGACATTGCAAACGTCCTTGTTCAATGAGAGTGTAGCTAGGTCCTAGCTCCCATCAAAGTGTCTAGCAGACATCTGCCTGCAAAGCATACACACTTCCGAGAGTTGAGCTTATGGACTGTCCCTCCCACATCCTGCCTGCAGGTACACCGCGCTCCTAACAGGCCTAGCCCTGATGGTTGCCTGAAGTGTTGTGAGAGCTACGTGGAAAGTCCCGGCCAACAAGACTAGTGCATCCGAGCTCAATCCAGCGATTTCCTAGTTTTTCCCATGCGAACCAGGTGCTACATCCTAAGTGCCATACGAGAGAAGCTAGCTGAACGCCTTGTCCAAAAGCAACTTACTTCGGAGAGTTGAGCTCACCCTCAGTCCCTCGCAGTTGCACACTGCCTGTAGAAAGAGTTTCCAACATCTGCACCACAGCCGTTTGTCAGAGGCTTGTGAGACGCAAGTGGAATAAGCAGACCTGGATGGTGTCTCCAGCTGCAGTGGAGTGGTATTCTGGGTACCTCCTGGCTTAGAACACTGTTACGTTCTCAGTGCCCGAGGAACGCAGCTAGTTGAAAGCTGGCTTGTAGGCGTGCTTCCTTGTGCGAACTGACGTCAGGGCAGGATCCTCCCGCATCCTGACTGCCCGTAGACGTAGGTCCCAGCATCCTTATGTTAGGTGCCGAAGCGGTTCTGTGAAAACCTTGTGGAAGTGCCAGGATTCTCCTCAAGTGTATCTGAAAATACAGACATTGCAAACGTCCTTCTTCAATGAGAGTGTAGCTAGGTCCTAGCTCCCATCAAAGTGTCTAGCAGACATCTGCCTGCAAAGCATACACACTTCCGAGAGTTGAGCTTATGGACTGTCCCTCCCACATCCTGCCTGCAGGTACACCGCGCTCCTAACAGGCCTAGCCCTGATGGTTGCCTGAAGTGTTGTGAGAGCTAAGTGGAAAGTCCCGGCCAACAAGACTAGTGCATCCGAGCTCAATCCAGCGATTTCCTAGTTTTTCCCGTGCGATCCAGGTGCTACATCCTAAGTGCCATACGAGAGAAGCTAGCTGAACGCCTTGTCCAAAAGCAACTTACTTCGGAGAGTTGAGCTCACCCTCATTCCCTCACAGTTGCACACTGCCTGCAGAAAGAGTTTCCAACATCTGCACCACAGCCGTTTGTCAGAGGCTTGTGAGACGCAAGTGGAATAAGCAGACCTGGATGGTGTCTCCAGCTGCCGTGGAGTGGTATTCTGGGTACCTCCTGGCTTAGAGTACTGCTACGTTCTCAGTGCCCTAAGAACGCAGCTGGTTGAAAGCTGGCTTGTAGGCATGCTTCCTTCTACGAGCTGAGGTCAGGGCAGGACCCTCCCGCATCCTGACTGCCCGTAGACATAGTACCCAGCATCCTAATGTTATTCGCCCTAGGAGTTTTTGTGCATAGCATGTGGAAGTGACAGGATTCTCCTCAAGTGTATCTGAAAATACAGACATTGCAAACGTCCTTGTTCAATGAGAGTGTAGCTAGGTCCTAGCTCCCATCAAAGTGTCTAGCAGACATCTGCCTGCAAAGCATACACACTTCCGAGAGTTGAGCTTATGGACTGTCCCTCCCACATCCTGCCTGCGGGTACACCGCGCTCCTAACAGGCCTAGCCCTGATGGTTGCCTGAAGTGTTGTGAGAGCTAAGTGGAAAGTCCCGGCCAACAAGACTAGTGCATCCGAGCTCAATCCAGCGATTTCCTAGTTTTTCCCATGCCACCCAGGTGCTACATCCTAAGTGCCATACGAGAGAAGCTAGCTGAACGCCTTGTCCAAAAGCAACTTACTTCGGAGAGTTGAGCTCACCCTCAGTCCCTCGCAGTTGCACACTGCCTGTAGAAAGAGTTTCCAACATCTGCACCACAGCCGTTTGTCAGAGGCTTGTGAGACGCAAGTGGAATAAGCAGACCTGGATGGTGTCTCCAGCTGCAGTGGAGTGGTATTCTGGGTACCTCCTGGCTTAGAACACTGTTACGTTCTCAGTGCCCGAGGAACGCTGCTAGTTGAAAGCTGGCTTGTAGGCGTGCTTCCTTGTGCGAACTGACGTCAGGGCAGGATCCTCCCGCATCCTGACTGCCCGTTGACGTAGGTCCCAGCATCTTTATGTTAGGTGCCGAAGCGGTTCTGTGAAAACCTTGTGGAAGTGCCAGGATTCTCCTCAAGTGTATCTGAAAATACAGACATTGCAAACGTCCTTCTTCAATGAGAGTGTAGCTAGGTCCTAGCTCCCATCAAAGTGTCTAGCAGTCATCTGCCTGCAAAGCATACACACTTCCGAGAGTTGAGCTTATGGACTGTCCCTCCCACATCCTGCCTGCAGGTACACCGCGCTCCTAACAGGCCTAGCCCTGATGGTTGCCTGAAGTGTTGTGAGAGCTAAGTGGAAAGTCCCGGCCAACAAGACTAGTGCATCCGAGCTCAATCCAGCGATTTCCGAGTTTTTCCCGTGCGAACCAGGTGCTACATCCTAAGTGCCATACGAGAGAAGCTAGCTGAACGCCTTGTCCAAAAGCAACTTACTTCGGAGAGTTGAGCTCACCCTCAGTCCCTCACAGTTGCACACTGCCTGCAGAAAGAGTTTCCAACATCTGCACCACAGCCGTTTGTCAGAGGCTTGTGAGACGCAAGTGGAATAAGCAGACCTGGATGGTGTCTCCAGCTGCAGTGGAGTGGTATTCTGGGTACCTCCTGGCTTAGAGTACTGCTACGTTCTCAGTGCCCTAAGAACGCAGCTGGTTGATAGCTGGCTTGCAGGCATGCTTCCTTCTACGAGCTGAGGTCAGGGCAGGACCCTCCCGCATCCTGACTGCCCGTAGACATAGTACCCAGCATCCTAATGTTATTCGCCCTAGGAGGTTTTGTGCATAGCATGTGGAAATGACAGGATTCTCCTCAAGTGTATCTGAAAATACAGACATTGCAAACGTCCTTGTTCAATGAGAGTGTAGCTAGGTCCTAGCTCCCATCAAAGTGTCTAGCAGACATCTGCCTGCAAAGCATACACACTTCCGAGAGTTGAGCTTATGGACTGTCCCTCCCACATCCTGCCTGGAGGTACACCGCGCTCCTAACAGGCCTAGCCCTGATGGTTGCCTGAAGTGTTGTGAGAGCTAAGTGGAAAGTCCCGGCCAACAAGACTAGTGCATCCGAGCTCAATCCAGCGATTTCCTAGTTTTTCCCGTGCGAACCAGGTGCTACATCCTAAGTGCCATACGAGAGAAGCTAGCTGAACGCCTTGTCCAAAAGCAACTTACTTCGGAGAGTTGAGCTCACCCTCAGTCCCTCACAGTTGCACACTGCCTGCAGAAAGAGTTTCCAACATCTGCACCACAGCCGTTTGTCAGAGGCTTGTGAGACGCAAGTGGAATAAGCAGACCTGGATGGTGTCTCCAGCTGCAGGGGAGTGGTATTCTGGGTACCTCCTGGCTTAGAGTACTGCTACGTTCTCAGTGCCCTATGAACGCAGCTGGTTGAAAGCTGGCTTGCAGGCATGCTTCCTTCTACGAGCTGAGGTTAGGGCAGGACCCTCCCGCATCCTGACTGCCCGTAGACATAGTACCCAGCATCCTAATGTTATTCGCCCTAGGAGGTTTTGTGCATAGCATGTGGAAGTGACAGGATTCTCCTCAAGTGTATCTGAAAATACAGACATTGCAAACGTCCTTGTACAATGAGAGTGTAGCTCGGTCCTAGCTCCCATCAAAGTGTCTAGCAGACATCTGCCTGCAAAGCATACACACTTCCGAGAGTTGAGCTTATGGACTGTCCCTCCCACATCCTGCCTGCAGGTACACCGCGCTCCTAACAGGCCTAGCCCTGATGGTTGCCTGAAGTGCTGTGAGAGCTAAGTGGAAAGTCCCGGCCAACAAGACTAGTGCATCCGAGCTCAATCCAGCGATTTCCTAGTTTTTCCCGTGCGAACCAGGTGCTACATCCTAAGTGCCATACGAGAGAAGCTAGCTGAACGCCTTGTCCAAAAGCAACTTACTTCGGAGAGTTGAGCTCACCCTCAGTCCCTCACAGTTGCACACTGCCTGCAGAAAGAGTTTCCAACATCTGCACCACAGCCGTTTGTCAGAGGCTTGTGAGACGCAAGTGGAATAAGCAGACCTGGATGGTGTCTCCAGCTGCAGTGGAGTGGTATTCTGGGTACCTCCTGGCTTAGAGTACTGCTACGTTCTCAGTGCCCTAAGAACGCAGCTGGTTGAAAGCTGGCTTGTAGGCATGCTTCCTTCTACGAGCTGAGGTCAGGGCAGGACCCTCCCGCATCCTGACTGCCCGTAGACATAGTACCCAGCATCCTAATGTTATTCGCGCTAGGAGTTTTTGTGCATAGCATGTGGAAGTGACAGGATTCTCCTCAAGTGTATCTGAAAATACAGACATTGCAAACGTCCTTGTTCAATGAGAGTGTAGCTAGGTCCTAGCTCCCATCAAAGTGTCTAGCCGTCATCTGCCTGCAAAGCATACACACTTCCGAGAGTTGAGTTTATGGACTGTCCCTCCCACATCCTGCCTGCAGGTACACCGCGCTCCTAACAGGCCTAGCCCTGATGGTTGCCTGAAGTGTTGTGAGAGCTAAGTGGAAAGTCCCGGCCAACAAGACTAGTGCATCCGAGCTCAATCCAGCGATTTCCTAGTTTTTCCCATGCGAACCAGGTGCTACATCCTAAGTGCCATACGAGAGAAGCTAGCTGAACGCCTTGTCCAAAAGCAACTTACTTCGGAGAGTTGAGCTCACCCTCAGTCCCTCGCAGTTGCACACTGCCTGTAGAAAGAGTTTCCAACATCTGCACCACAGCCGTTTGTCAGAGGCTTGTGAGACGCAAGTGGAATAAGCAGACCTGGATGGTGTCTCCAGCTGCAGTGGAGTGGTATTCTGGGTACCTCCTGGCTTAGAACACTGTTACGTTCTCAGTGCCCGAGGAACGCAGCTAGTTGAAAGCTGGCTTGTAGGCGTGCTTCCTTGTGCGAACTGACGTCAGGGCAGGATCCTCCCGCATCCTGACTGCCCGTAGACGTAGGTCACAGCATCCTTATGTTAGGTGCCGAAGCGGTTCTGTGAAAACCTTGTGGAAGTGCCAGGATTCTCCTCAAGTGTATCTGAAAATACAGACATTGCAAACGTCCTTGTTCAATGAGAGTGTAGCTCGGTCCTAGCTCCCATCAAAGTGTCTAGCAGACATCTGCCTGCAAAGCATACACACTTCCGAGAGTTGAGCTTATGGACTGTCCCTCCCACATCCTGTCTGCAGGTACACCGCGCTCCTAACAGGCCTAGCCCTGATGGTTGCCTGAAGTGTTGTGAGAGCTAAGTGGAAAGTCCCGGCCAACAAGACTAGTGCATCCGAGCTCAATCCAGCGATTTCCTAGTTTTTCCCATGCGAACCAGGTGCTACATCCTAAGTGCCATACGAGAGAAGCTAGCTGAACGCCTTGTCCAAAAGCAACTTACTTCGGAGAGTTGAGCTCACCCTCAGTCCCTCGCAGTTGCACACTGCCTGTAGAAAGAGTTTCCAACATCTGCACCACAGCCGTTTGTCAGAGGCTTGTGAGACGCAAGTGGAATAAGCAGACCTGGATGGTGTCTCCAGCTGCAGTGGAGTGGTATTCTGGGTACCTCCTGGCTTAGAACACTGTTACGTTCTCAGTGCCCGAGGAACGCAGCTAGTTGAAAGCTGGCTTGTAGGCGTGCTTCCTGTGCGAACTGACGTCAGGGCAGGATCCTCCCGCATCCTGACTGCCCGTAGACGTAGGTCCCAGCATCCTTATGTTAGGTGCCGAAGCGGTTCTGTGAAAACCTTGTGGAAGTGCCAGGATTCTCCTCAAGTGTATCTGAAAATACAGACATTGCAAACGTCCTTGTTCAATGAGAGTGTAGCTCGGTCCTAGCTCCCATCAAAGTGTCTAGCAGACATCTGCCTGCAAAGCATACACACTTCCGAGAGTTGAGCTTATGGACTGTCCCTCCCACATCCTGCCTGCAGGTACACCGCGCTCCTAACAGGCCTAGCCCTGATGGTTGCCTGAAGTGTTGTGAGAGCTAAGTGGAAAGTCCCGGCCAACAAGACTAGTGCATCCGAGCTCAATCCAGCGATTTCCTAGTTTTTCCCGTGCGAACCAGGTGCTACATCCTAAGTGCCATACGAGAGAAGCTAGCTGAACGCCTTGTCCAAAAGCAACTTACTTCGGAGAGTTGAGCTCACCCTCAGTCCCTCACAGTTGCACACTGCCTGCAGAAAGAGTTTCCAACATCTGCACCACAGCCGTTTGTCAGAGGCTTGTGAGACGCAAGTGGAATAAGCAGACCTGGATGGTGTCTCCAGCTGCAGTGGAGTGGTATTCTGGGTACCTCCTGGCTTAGAGTACTGCTACGTTCTCAGTGCCCTAAGAACGCAGCTGGTTGAAAGCTGGCTTGCAGGCATGCTTCCTTCTACGAGCTGAGGTCAGGGCAGGACCCTCCCGCATCCTGACTGCCCGTAGACATAGTACCCAGCATCCTAATGTTATTCGCCCTAGGAGGTTTTGTGCATAGCATGTGGAAGTGACAGGATTCTCCTCAAGTGTATCTGAAAATACAGACATTGCAAACGTCCTTGTTCAATGAGAGTGTAGCTAGGTCCTAGCTCCCATCAAAGTGTCTAGCAGACATCTGCCTGCAAAGCATACACACTTCCGAGAGTTGAGCTTATGGACTGTCCCTCCCACATCCTGCCTGCAGGTACACCGCGCTCCTAACAGGCCTAGCCCTGATTGTTGCCTGAAGTGTTGTGAGAGCTAAGTGGAAAGTCCCGGCCAACAAGACTAGTGCATCCGAGCTCAATCCAGCGATTTCCTAGTTTTTCCCGTGCGAACCAGGTGCTACATCCTAAGTGCCATACGAGAGAAGCTAGCTGAACGCCTTGTCCAAAAGCAACTTACTTCGGAGAGTTGAGCTCACCCTCAGTCCCTCACAGTTGCACACTGCCTGCAGAAAGAGTTTCCAACATCTGCACCACAGCCGTTTGTCAGAGGCTTGTGAGACGCAAGTGGAATAAGCAGACCTGGATGGTGTCTCCAGCTGCAGTGGAGTGGTATTCTGGGTACCTCCTGGCTTAGAGTACTGCTACCTTCTCACTGCCCTAAGAACGCAGCTGGTTGAAAGCTGGCTTGTAGGCATGCTTCCTTCTACGAGCTGAGGTCAGGGCAGGACCCTCCCGCATCCTGACTGCCCGTAGACATAGTACCCAGCATCCTAATGTTAGGTGCCGAAGAGGTTCTGTGAAAACCTTGTGGAAGTGCCAGGATTCTCCTCAAGTGTATCTGATCTCAATACAGACACTGCAAACGTCCTTGTTCAATGAGAGTGTAGCTAGGTCCTAGCTCCCATCAAAGTGTCTAGCAGACATCTGCCTGCAAAGCATACACACTCCCGAGAGTTGAGCTTATGGACGGTCCCTCCCACATCCTGCCTGCAGGTACACCGCGCTCCTAACAGGCCTAGCCCTGATGGTTGCCTGAAGTGTTGTGAGAGCTAAGTGGAAAGTCCCGGCCAACAAGACTAGTGCATCCGAGCTCAATCCAGCGATTTCCTAGTTTTTCCCGTGCGAACCAGGTGCTACATCCTAAGTGCCATACGAGAGAAGCTAGCTGAACGCCTTGTCCAAAAGCAACTTACTTCGGAGAGTTGAGCTCACCCTCAGTCCCTCACAGTTGCACACTGCCTGCAGAAAGAGTTTCCAACATCTGCACCACAGCCGTTTGTCAGAGGCTTGTGAGACGCAAGTGGAATAAGCAGACCTGGATGGTGTCTCCAGCTGCAGTGGAGTGGTATTCTGGGTACCTCCTGGCTTAGAGTACTGCTACGTTCTCAGTGCCCTAAGAACGCAGCTGGTTGAAAGCTGGCTTGCAGGCATGCTTCCTTCTACGAGCTGAGGTCAGGGCAGGACCCTCCCGCATCCTGACTGCCCGTAGACATAGTACCCAGCATCCTAATGTTATTCGCCCTAGGAGGTTTTGTGCATAGCATGTGGAAGTGACAGGATTCTCCTCAAGTGTATCTGAAAATACAGACATTGCAAACGTCCTTGTTCAATGAGAGTGTAGCTCGGTCCTAGCTCCCATCAAAGTATCTAGCAGACATCTGCCTGCAAAGCATACACACTTCCGAGAGTTGAGCTTATGGACTGTCCCTCCCACATCCTGCCTGCAGGTACACCGCGCTCCTAACAGGCCTAGCCCTGATGGTTGCCTGAAGTGTTGTGAGAGCTAAGTGGAAAGTCCCGGCCAACAAGACTAGTGCATCCGAGCTCAATCCAGCGATTTCCTAGTTTTTCCCGTGCGAACCAGGTGCTACATCCTAAGTGCCATACGAGAGAAGCTAGCTGAACGCCTTGTCCAAAAGCAACTTACTTCGGAGAGTTGAGCTCACCCTCAGTCCCTCACAGTTGCACACTGCCTGCAGAAAGAGTTTCCAACATCTGCACCACAGCCGTTTGTCAGAGGCTTGTGAGACGCAAGTGGAATAAGCAGACCTGGATGGTGTCTCCAGCTGCAGTGGAGTGGTATTCTGGGTACCTCCTGGCTTAGAGTACTGCTACGTTCTCAGTGCCCTAAGAACGCAGCTGGTTGAAAGCTGGCTTGCAGGCATGCTTCCTTCTACGAGCTGAGGTCAGGGCAGGACCCTCCCGCATCCTGACTGCCCGTAGACATAGTACCCAGCATCCTAATGTTATTCGCCCTAGGAGGTTTTGTGCATAGCATGTGGAAGTGACAGGATTCTCCTCAAGTGTATCTGAAAATACAGACATTGCAAACGTCCTTGTTCAATGAGAGTGTAGCTAGGTCCTAGCTCCCATCAAAGTGTCTAGCAGACATCTGCCTGCAAAGCATACACACTTCCGAGAGTTGAGCTTATGGACTGTCCCTCCCACATCCTGCCTGCAGGTACACCGCGCTCCTAACAGGCCTAGCCCTGATTGTTGCCTGAAGTGTTGTGAGAGCTAAGTGGAAAGTCCCGGCCAACAAGACTAGTGCATCCGAGCTCAATCCAGCGATTTCCTAGTTTTTCCCGTGCGAACCAGGTGCTACATCCTAAGTGCCATACGAGAGAAGCTAGCTGAACGCCTTGTCCAAAAGCAACTTACTTCGGAGAGTTGAGCTCACCCTCAGTCCCTCACAGTTGCACACTGCCTGCAGAAAGAGTTTCCAACATCTGCACCACAGCCGTTTGTCAGAGGCTTGTGAGACGCAAGTGGAATAAGCAGACCTGGATGGTGTCTCCAGCTGCAGTGGAGTGGTATTCTGGGTACCTCCTGGCTTAGAGTACTGCTACCTTCTCACTGCCCTAAGAACGCAGCTGGTTGAAAGCTGGCTTGTAGGCATGCTTCCTTCTACGAGCTGAGGTCAGGGCAGGACCCTCCCGCATCCTGACTGCCCGTAGACATAGTACCCAGCATCCTAATGTTAGGTGCCGAAGAGGTTCTGTGAAAACCTTGTGGAAGTGCCAGGATTCTCCTCAAGTGTATCTGATCTCAATACAGACACTGCAAACGTCCTTGTTCAATGAGAGTGTAGCTAGGTCCTAGCTCCCATCAAAGTGTCTAGCAGACATCTGCCTGCAAAGCATACACACTCCCGAGAGTTGAGCTTATGGACGGTCCCTCCCACATCCTGCCTGCAGGTACACCGCGCTCCTAACAGGCCTAGCCCTGATGGTTGCCTGAAGTGTTGTGAGAGCTAAGTGGAAAGTCCCGGCCAACAAGACTAGTGCATCCGAGCTCAATCCAGCGATTTCCTAGTTTTTCCCGTGCGAACCAGGTGCTACATCCTAAGTGCCATACGAGAGAAGCTAGCTGAACGCCTTGTCCAAAAGCAACTTACTTCGGAGAGTTGAGCTCACCCTCAGTCCCTCACAGTTGCACACTGCCTGCAGAAAGAGTTTCCAACATCTGCACCACAGCCGTTTGTCAGAGGCTTGTGAGACGCAAGTGGAATAAGCAGACCTGGATGGTGTCTCCAGCTGCAGTGGAGTGGTATTCTGGGTACCTCCTGGCTTAGAGTACTGCTACGTTCTCAGTGCCCTAAGAACGCAGCTGGTTGAAAGCTGGCTTGCAGGCATGCTTCCTTCTACGAGCTGAGGTCAGGGCAGGACCCTCCCGCATCCTGACTGCCCGTAGACATAGTACCCAGCATCCTAATGTTATTCGCCCTAGGAGGTTTTGTGCATAGCATGTGGAAGTGACAGGATTCTCCTCAAGTGTATCTGAAAATACAGACATTGCAAACGTCCTTGTTCAATGAGAGTGTAGCTCGGTCCTAGCTCCCATCAAAGTATCTAGCAGACATCTGCTTGCAAAGCATACACACTTCCGAGAGTTGAGCTTATGGACTGTCCCTCCCACATCCTGCCTGCAGGTACACCGCGCTCCTAACAGGCCTAGCCCTGATGGTTGCCTGAAGTGTTGTGAGAGCTAAGTGGAAAGTCCCGGCCAACAAGACTAGTGCATCCGAGCTCAATCCAGCGATTTCCTAGTTTTTCCCGTGCGAACCAGGTGCTACATCCTAAGTGCCATACGAGAGAAGCTAGCTGAACGCCTTGTCCAAAAGCAACTTACTTCGGAGAGTTGAGCTCACCCTCAGTCCCTCACAGTTGCACACTGCCTGCAGAAAGAGTTTCCAACATCTGCACCACAGCCGTTTGTCAGAGGCTTGTGAGACGCAAGTGGAATAAGCAGACCTGGATGGTGTCTCCAGCTGCAGTGGAGTGGTATTCTGGGTACCTCCTGGCTTAGAACACTGTTACGTTCTCAGTGCCCGAGGAACGCAGCTAGTTGAAAGCTGGCTTGTAGGCGTGCTTCCTTGTGCGAACTGACGTCAGGGCAGGATCCTCCCGCATCCTGACTGCCCGTAGACGTAGGTCCCAGCATCCTTATGTTAGGTGCCGAAGCGGTTCTGTGAAAACCTTGTGGAAGTGCCAGGATTCTCCTCAAGTGTATCTGAAAATACAGACATTGCAAACGTCCTTGTTCAATGAGAGTGTAGCTCGGTCCTAGCTCCCATCAAAGTGTCTAGCAGACATCTGCCTGCAAAGCATACACACTTCCGAGAGTTGAGCTTATGGACTGTCCCTCCCACATCCTGCCTGGAGGTACACCGCGCTCCTAACAGGCCTAGCCCTGATGGTTGCCTGAAGTGTTGTGAGAGCTAAGTGGAAAGTCCCGGCCAACAAGACTAGTGCATCCGAGCTCAATCCAGCGATTTCCTAGTTTTTCCCGTGCGAACCAGGTGCTACATCCTAAGTGCCATACGAGAGAAGCTAGCTGAACGCCTTGTCCAAAAGCAACTTACTTCGGAGAGTTGAGCTCACCCTCAGTCCCTCACAGTTGCACACTGCCTGCAGAAAGAGTTTCCAACATCTGCACCACAGCCGTTTGTCAGAGGCTTGTGAGACGCAAGTGGAATAAGCAGACCTGGATGGTGTCTCCAGCTGCAGTGGAGTGGTATTCTGGGTACCTCCAGGCTTAGAGTACTGCTACGTTCTCAGTGCCCTAAGAACGCAGCTGGTTGAAAGCTGGCTTGCAGGCATGCTTCCTTCTACGAGCTGAGGTTAGGGCAGGACCCTCCCGCATCCTGACTGCCCGTAGACATAGTACCCAGCATCCTAATGTTATTCGCCCTAGGAGGTTTTGTGCATAGCATGTGGAAGTGACAGGATTCTCCTCAAGTGTATCTGAAAATACAGACATTGCAAACGTCCTTGTACAATGAGAGTGTAGCTCGGTCCTAGCTCCCATCAAAGTGTCTAGCAGACATCTGCCTGCAAAGCATACACACTTCCGAGAGTTGAGCTTATGGACTGTCCCTCCCACATCCTGCCTGCAGGTACACCGCGCTCCTAACAGGCCTAGCCCTGATGGTTGCCTGAAGTGCTGTGAGAGCTAAGTGGAAAGTCCCGGCCAACAAGACTAGTGCATCCGAGCTCAATCCAGCGATTTCCTAGTTTTTCCCGTGCGAACCAGGTGCTACATCCTAAGTGCCATACGAGAGAAGCTAGCTGAACGCCTTGTCCAAAAGCAACTTACTTCGGAGAGTTGAGCTCACCCTCAGTCCCTCACAGTTGCACACTGCCTGCAGAAAGAGTTTCCAACATCTGCACCACAGCTGTTTGTCAGAGGCTTGTGAGACGCAAGTGGAATAAGCAGACCTGGATGGTGTCTCCAGCTGCAGTGGAGTGGTATTCTGGGTACCTCCTGGCTTAGAGTACTGCTACGTTCTCAGTGCCCTAAGAACGCAGCTGGTTGAAAGCTGGCTTGTAGGCATGCTTCCTTCTACGAGCTGAGGTCAGGGCAGGACCCTCCCGCATCCTGACTGCCCGTAGACATAGTACCCAGCATCCTAATGTTATTCGCCCTAGGAGTTTTTGTGCATAGCATGTGGAAGTGACAGGATTCTCCTCAAGTGTATCTGAAAATACAGACATTGCAAACGTCCTTGTTCAATGAGAGTGTAGCTAGGTCCTAGCTCCCATCAAAGTGTCTAGCCGTCATCTGCCTGCAAAGCATACACACTTCCGAGAGTTGAGCTTATGGACTGTCCCTCCCACATCCTGCCTGCAGGTACACCGCGCTCCTAACAGGCCTAGCCCTGATGGTTGCCTGAAGTGTTGTGAGAGCTAAGTGGAAAGTCCCGGCCAACAAGACTAGTGCATCCGAGCTCAATCCAGCGATTTCCTAGTTTTTCCCATGCGAACCAGGTGCTACATCCTAAGTGCCATACGAGAGAAGCTAGCTGAACGCCTTGTCCAAAAGCAACTTACTTCGGAGAGTTGAGCTCACCCTCAGTCCCTCGCAGTTGCACACTGCCTGTAGAAAGAGTTTCCAACATCTGCACCACAGCCGTTTGTCAGAGGCTTGTGAGACGCAAGTGGAATAAGCAGACCTGGATGGTGTCTCCAGCTGCAGTGGAGTGGTATTCTGGGTACCTCCTGGCTTAGAACACTGTTACGTTCTCAGTGCCCGAGGAACGCAGCTAGTTGAAAGCTGGCTTGTAGGCGTGCTTCCTTGTGCGAACTGACGTCAGGGCAGGATCCTCCCGCATCCTGACTGCCCGTAGACGTAGGTCACAGCATCCTTATGTTAGGTGCCGAAGCGGTTCTGTGAAAACCTTGTGGAAGTGCCAGGATTCTCCTCAAGTGTATCTGAAAATACAGACATTGCAAACGTCCTTGTTCAATGAGAGTGTAGCTCGGTCCGAGCTCCCATCAAAGTGTCTAGCAGACATCTGCCTGCAAAGCATACACACTTCCGAGAGTTGAGCTTATGGACTGTCCCTCCCACATCCTGCCTGCAGGTACACCGCGCTCCTAACAGGCCTAGCCCTGATGGTTGCCTGAAGTGTTGTGAGAGCTAAGTGGAAAGTCCCGGCCAACAAGACTAGTGCATCCGAGCTCAATCCAGCGATTTCCTAGTTTTTCCCATGCGAACCAGGTGCTACATCCTAAGTGCCATACGAGAGAAGCTAGCTGAACGCCTTGTCCAAAAGCAACTTACTTCGGAGAGTTGAGCTCACCCTCAGTCCCTCGCAGTTGCACACTGCCTGTAGAAAGAGTTTCCAACATCTGCACCACAGCCGTTTGTCAGAGGCTTGTGAGACGCAAGTGGAATACCAGACCTGGATGGTGTCTCCAGCTGCAGTGGAGTGGTATTCTGGGTACCTCCTGGCTTAGAACACTGTTACGTTCTCAGTGCCCGAGGAACGCAGCTAGTTGAAAGCTGGCTTGTAGGCGTGCTTCCTGTGCGAACTGACGTCAGGGCAGGATCCTCCCGCATCCTGACTGCCCGTAGACGTAGGTCCCAGCATCCTTATGTTAGGTGCCGAAGCGGTTCTGTGAAAACCTTGTGGAAGTGCCAGGATTCTCCTCAAGTGTATCTGATCTCAATACAGACACTGCAAACGTCCTTGTACAATGAGAGTGTAGCTAGGTCCTAGCTCCCATCAAAGTGTCTAGCAGACAACTGCCTGCAAAGCATACACATTTCCGAGAGTTGAGCTTATGGACTGTCCCTCCCACATCCTGCCTGCAGGTACACCGCGCTCCTAACAGGCCTAGCCCTGATGGTTGCCTGAAGTGTTGTGAGAGCTAAGTGGAAAGTCCCGGCCAACAAGACTAGTGCATCCGAGCTCAATCCAGCGATTTCCTAGTTTTTCCCGTGCGAACCAGGTGCTACATCCTAAGTGCCATACGAGAGAAGCTAGCTGAACGCCTTGTCCAAAAGCAACTTACTTCGGAGAGTTGAGCTCACCCTCAGTCCCTCACAGTTGCACACTGCCTGCAGAAAGAGTTTCCAACATCTGCACCACAGCCGTTTGTCAGAGGCTTGTGAGACGCAAGTGGAATAAGCAGACCTGGATGGTGTCTCCAGCTGCAGTGGAGTGGTATTCTGGGTACCTCCTGGCTTAGAGTACTGCTACGTTCTCAGTGCCCTAAGAACGCAGCTGGTTGAAAGCTGGCTTGCAGGCATGCTTCCTTCTACGAGCTGAGGTCAGGGCAGGACCCTCCCGCATCCTGACTGCCCGTAGACATAGTACCCAGCATCCTAATGTTATTCGCCCTAGGAGGTTTTGTGCATAGCATGTGGAAGTGACAGGATTCTCCTCAAGTGTATCTGAAAATACAGACATTGCAAACGTCCTTGTACAATGAGAGTGTAGCTAGGTCCTAGCTCCCATCAAAGTGTCTAGCAGACAACTGCCTGCAAAGCATACACATTTCCGAGAGTTGAGCTTATGGACTGTCCCTCCCACATCCTGCCTGCAGGTACACCGCGCTCCTAACAGGCCTAGCCCTGATGGTTGCCTGAAGTGTTGTGAGAGCTAAGTGGAAAGTCCCGGCCAACAAGACTAGTGCATCCGAGCTCAATCCAGCGATTTCCTAGTTTTTCCCGTGCGATCCAGGTGCTACATCCTAAGTGCCATACGAGAGAAGCTAGCTGAACGCCTTGTCCAAAAGCAACTTACTTCGGAGAGTTGAGCTCACCCTCATTCCCTCACAGTTGCACACTGCCTGCAGAAAGAGTTTCCAACATCTGCACCACAGCCGTTTGTCAGAGGCTTGTGAGACGCAAGTGGAATAAGCAGACCTGGATGGTGTCTCCAGCTGCCGTGGAGTGGTATTCTGGGTACCTCCTGGCTTAGAGTACTGCTACGTTCTCAGAGCCCTAAGAACGCAGCTGGTTGAAAGCTGGCTTGTAGGCATGCTTCCTTCTACGAGCTGAGGTCAGGGCAGGACCCTCCCGCATCCTGACTGCCCGTAGACATAGTACCCAGCATCCTAATGTTATTCGCCCTAGGAGTTTTTGTGCATAGCATGTGGAAGTGACAGGATTCTCCTCAAGTGTATCTGAAAATACAGACATTGCAAACGTCCTTGTTCAATGAGAGTGTAGCTAGGTCCTAGCTCCCATCAAAGTGTCTAGCAGACATCTGCCTGCAAAGCATACACACTTCCGAGAGTTGAGCTTATGGACTGTCCCTCCCACATCCTGCCTGCAGGTACACCGCGCTCCTAACAGGCCTAGCCCTGATGGTTGCCTGAAGTGTTGTGAGAGCTAAGTGGAAAGTCCCGGCCAACAAGACTAGTGCATCCGAGCTCAATCCAGCGATTTCCTAGTTTTTCCCATGCCACCCAGGTGCTACATCCTAAGTGCCATACGAGAGAAGCTAGCTGAACGCCTTGTCCAAAAGCAACTTACTTCGGAGAGTTGAGCTCACCCTCAGTCCCTCGCAGTTGCACACTGCCTGTAGAAAGAGTTTCCAACATCTGCACCACAGCCGTTTGTCAGAGGCTTGTGAGACGCAAGTGGAATAAGCAGACCTGGATGGTGTCTCCAGCTGCAGTGGAGTGGTATTCTGGGTACCTCCTGGCTTAGAACACTGTTACGTTCTCAGTGCCCGAGGAACGCAGCTAGTTGAAAGCTGGCTTGTAGGCGTGCTTCCTTGTGCGAACTGACGTCAGGGCAGGATCCTCCCGCATCCTGACTGCCCGTTGACGTAGGTCCCAGCATCTTTATGTTAGGTGCCGAAGCGGTTCTGTGAAAACCTTGTGGAAGTGCCAGGATTCTCCTCAAGTGTATCTGAAAATACAGACATTGCAAACGTCCTTCTTCAATGAGAGTGTAGCTAGGTCCTAGCTCCCATCAAAGTGTCTAGCAGTCATCTGCCTGCAAAGCATACACACTTCCGAGAGTTGAGCTTATGGACTGTCCCTCCCACATCCTGCCTGCAGGTACACCGCGCTCCTAACAGGCCTAGCCCTGATGGTTGCCTGAAGTGTTTTGAGAGCTAAGTGGAAAGTCCCGGCCAACAAGACTAGTGCATCCGAGCTCAATCCAGCGATTTCCGAGTTTTTCCCGTGCGAACCAGGTGCTACATCCTAAGTGCCATACGAGAGAAGCTAGCTGAACGCCTTGTCCAAAAGCAACTTACTTCGGAGAGTTGAGCTCACCCTCAGTCCCTCACAGTTGCACACTGCCTGCAGAAAGAGTTTCCAACATCTGCACCACAGCCGTTTGTCAGAGGCTTGTGAGACGCAAGTGGAATAAGCAGACCTGGATGGTGTCTCCAGCTGCAGTGGAGTGGTATTCTGGGTACCTCCTGGCTTAGAGTACTGCTACGTTCTCAGTGCCCTAAGAACGCAGCTGGTTGATAGCTGGCTTGCAGGCATGCTTCCTTCTACGAGCTGAGGTCAGGGCAGGACCCTCCCGCATCCTGACTGCCCGTAGACATAGTACCCAGCATCCTAATGTTATTCGCCCTAGGAGGTTTTGTGCATAGCATGTGGAAATGACAGGATTCTCCTCAAGTGTATCTGAAAATACAGACATTGCAAACGTCCTTGTTCAATGAGAGTGTAGCTAGGTCCTAGCTCCCATCAAAGTGTCTAGCAGACATCTGCCTGCAAAGCATACACACTTCCGAGAGTTGAGCTTATGGACTGTCCCTCCCACATCCTGCCTGGAGGTACACCGCGCTCCTAACAGGCCTAGCCCTGATGGTTGCCTGAAGTGTTGTGAGAGCTAAGTGGAAAGTCCCGGCCAACAAGACTAGTGCATCCGAGCTCAATCCAGCGATTTCCTAGTTTTTCCCGTGCGAACCAGGTGCTACATCGTAAGTGCCATACGAGAGAAGCTAGCTGAACGCCTTGTCCAAAAGCAACTTACTTCGGAGAGTTGAGCTCACCCTCAGTCCCTCACAGTTGCACACTGCCTGCAGAAAGAGTTTCCAACATCTGCACCACAGCCGTTTGTCAGAGGCTTGTGAGACGCAAGTGGAATAAGCAGACCTGGATGGTGTCTCCAGCTGCAGTGGAGTGGTATTCTGGGTACCTCCTGGCTTAGAGTACTGCTACGTTCTCAGTGCCCTATGAACGCAGCTGGTTGAAAGCTGGCTTGCAGGCATGCTTCCTTCTACGAGCTGAGGTTAGGGCAGGACCCTCCCGCATCCTGACTGCCCGTAGACATAGTACCCAGCATCCTAATGTTATTCGCCCTAGGAGGTTTTGTGCATAGCATGTGGAAGTGACAGGATTCTCCTCAAGTGTATCTGAAAATACAGACATTGCAAACGTCCTTGTACAATGAGAGTGTAGCTCGGTCCTAGCTCCCATCAAAGTGTCTAGCAGACATCTGCCTGCAAAGCATACACACTTCCGAGAGTTGAGCTTATGGACTGTCCCTCCCACATCCTGCCTGCAGGTACACCGCGCTCCAAACAGGCCTAGCCCTGATGGTTGCCTGAAGTGTTGTGAGAGCTAAGTGGAAAGTCCCGGCCAACAAGACTAGTGCATCCGAGCTCAATCCAGCGATTTCCTAGTTTTTCCCGTGCGAACCAGGTGCTACATCCTAAGTGCCATACGAGAGAAGCTAGCTGAACGCCTTGTCCAAAAGCAACTTACTTCGGAGAGTTGAGCTCACCCTCAGTCCCTCACAGTTGCACACTGCCTGCAGAAAGAGTTTCCAACATCTGCACCACAGCCGTTTGTCAGAGGCTTGTGAGACGCAAGTGGAATAAGCAGACCTGGATGGTGTCTCCAGCTGCAGTGGAGTGGTATTCTGGGTACCTCCTGGCTTAGAGTACTGCTACGTTCTCAGTGCCCTAAGAACGCAGCTGGTTGAAAGCTGGCTTGCAGGCATGCTTCCTTCTACGAGCTGAGGTCAGGGCAGGACCCTCCCGCATCCTGACTGCCCGTAGACATAGTACCCAGCATCCTAATGTTATTCGCCCTAGGAGTTTTTGTGCATAGCATGTGGAAGTGACAGGATTCTCCTCAAGTGTATCTGAAAATACAGACATTGCAAACGTCCTTGTTCAATGAGAGTGTAGCTAGGTCCTAGCTCCCATCAAAGTGTCTAGCCGTCATCTGCCTGCAAAGCATACACACTTCCGAGAGTTGAGCTTATGGACTGTCCCTCCCACATCCTGCCTGCAGGTACACCGCGCTCCTAACAGGCCTAGCCCTGATGGTTGCCTGAAGTGTTGTGAGAGCTAAGTGGAAAGTCCCGGCCAACAAGACTAATGCATCCGAGCTCAATCCAGCGATTTCCTAGTTTTTCCCATGCGAACCAGGTGCTACATCCTAAGTGCCATACGAGAGAAGCTAGCTGAACGCCTTGTCCAAAAGCAACTTACTTCGGAGAGTTGAGCTCACCCTCAGTCCCTCGCAGTTGCACACTGCCTGTAGAAAGAGTTTCCAACATCTGCACCACAGCCGTTTGTCAGAGGCTTGTGAGACGCAAGTGGAATAAGCAGACCTGGATGGTGTCTCCAGCTGCAGTGGAGTGGTATTCTGGGTACCTCCTGGCTTAGAACACTGTTACGTTCTCAGTGCCCGAGGAACGCAGCTAGTTGAAAGCTGGCTTGTAGGCGTGCTTCCTTGTGCGAACTGACGTCAGGGCAGGATCCTCCCGCATCCTGACTGCCCGTAGACGTAGGTCCCAGCATCCTTATGTTAGGTGCCGAAGCGGTTCTGTGAAAACCTTGTGGAAGTGCCAGGATTCTCCTCAAGTGTATCTGAAAATACAGACATTGCAAACGTCCTTGTTCAATGAGAGTGTAGCTCGGTCCTAGCTCCCATCAAAGTGTCTAGCAGACATCTGCCTGCAAAGCATACACACTTCCGAGAGTTGAGCTTATGGACTGTCCCTCCCACATCCTGCCTGCAGGTACACCGCGCTCCTAACAGGCCTAGCCCTGATGGTTGCCTGAAGTGTTGTGAGAGCTAAGTGGAAAGTCCCGGCCAACAAGACTAGTGCATCCGAGCTCAATCCAGCGATTTCCTAGTTTTTCCCATGCGAACCAGGTGCTACATCCTAAGTGCCATACGAGAGAAGCTAGCTGAACGCCTTGTCCAAAAGCAACTTACTTCGGAGAGTTGAGCTCACCCTCAGTCCCTCGCAGTTGCACACTGCCTGTAGAAAGAGTTTCCAACATCTGCACCACAGCCGTTTGTCAGAGGCTTGTGAGACGCAAGTGGAATAAGCAGACCTGGATGGTGTCTCCAGCTGCAGTGGAGTGGTATTCTGGGTACCTCCTGGCTTAGAACACTGTTACGTTCTCAGTGCCCGAGGAACGCAGCTAGTTGAAAGCTGGCTTGTAGGCGTGCTTCCTGTGCGAACTGACGTCAGGGCAGGATCCTCCCGCATCCTGACTGCCCGTAGACGTAGGTCCCAGCATCCTTATGTTAGGTGCCGAAGCGGTTCTGTGAAAACCTTGTGGAAGTGCCAGGATTCTCCTCAAGTGTATCTGAAAATACAGACATTGCAAACGTCCTTGTTCAATGAGAGTGTAGCTCGGTCCTAGCTCCCATCAAAGTGTCTAGCAGACATCTGCCTGCAAAGCATACACACTTCCGAGAGTTGAGCTTATGGACTGTCCCTCCCACATCCTGCCTGCAGGTACACCGCGCTCCTAACAGGCCTAGCCCTGATGGTTGCCTGAAGTGTTGTGAGAGCTAAGTGGAAAGTCCCGGCCAACAAGACTAGTGCATCCGAGCTCAATCCAGCGATTTCCTAGTTTTTCCCGTGCGAACCAGGTGCTACATCCTAAGTGCCATACGAGAGAAGCTAGCTGAACGCCTTGTCCAAAAGCAACTTACTTCGGAGAGTTGAGCTCACCCTCAGTCCCTCACAGTTGCACACTGCCTGCAGAAAGAGTTTCCAACATCTGCACCACAGCCGTTTGTCAGAGGCTTGTGAGACGCAAGTGGAATAAGCAGACCTGGATGGTGTCTCCAGCTGCAGTGGAGTGGTATTCTGGGTACCTCCTGGCTTAGAGTACTGCTACGTTCTCAGTGCCCTAAGAACGCAGCTGGTTGAAAGCTGGCTTGCAGGCATGCTTCCTTCTACGAGCTGAGGTCAGGGCAGGACCCTCCCGCATCCTGACTGCCCGTAGACATAGTACCCAGCATCCTAATGTTATTCGCCCTAGGAGGTTTTGTGCATAGCATGTGGAAGTGACAGGATTCTCCTCAAGTGTATCTGAAAATACAGACATTGCAAACGTCCTTGTTCAATGAGAGTGTAGCTAGGTCCTAGCTCCCATCAAAGTGTCTAGCAGACATCTGCCTGCAAAGCATACACACTTCCGAGAGTTGAGCTTATGGACTGTCCCTCCCACATCCTGCCTGCAGGTACACCGCGCTCCTAACAGGCCTAGCCCTGATGGTTGCCTGAAGTGTTGTGAGAGCTAAGTGGAAAGTCCCGGCCAACAAGACTAGTGCATCCGAGCTCAATCCAGCGATTTCCTAGTTTTTCCCGTGCGAACCAGGTGCTACATCCTAAGTGCCATACGAGAGAAGCTAGCTGAACGCCTTGTCCAAAAGCAACTTACTTCGGAGAGTTGAGCTCACCCTCAGTCCCTCACAGTTGCACACTGCCTGCAGAAAGAGTTTCCAACATCTGCACCACAGCCGTTTGTCAGAGGCTTGTGAGACGCAAGTGGAATAAGCAGACCTGGAAGGTGTCTCCAGCTGCAGTGGAGTGGTATTCTGGGTACCTCCTGGCTTAGAGTACTGCTACGTTCTCAGTGCCCTAAGAACGCAGCTGGTTGAAAGCTGGCTTGCAGGCATGCTTCCTTCTACGAGCTGAGGTCAGGGCAGGACCCTCCCGCATCCTGACTGCCCGTAGACATAGTACCCAGCATCCTAATGTTATTCGCCCTAGGAGGTTTTGTGCATAGCATGTGGAAGTGACAGGATTCTCCTCAAGTGTATCTGAAAATACAGACATTGCAAACGTCCTTGTTCAATGAGAGTGTAGCTAGGTCCTAGCTCCCATCAAAGTGTCTAGCAGTCATCTGCCTGCAAAGCATACACACTTCCGAGAGTTGAGCTTATGGACTGTCCCTCCCACATCCTGCCTGCAGGTACACCGCGCTCCTAACAGGCCTAGCCCTGATGGTTGCCTGAAGTGTTGTGAGAGCTAAGTGGAAAGTCCCGGCCAACAAGACTAGTGCATCCGAGCTCAATCCAGCGATTTCCTAGTTTTTCCCGTGCGAACCAGGTGCTACATCCTAAGTGCCATACGAGAGAAGCTAGCTGAACGCCTTGTCCAAAAGCAACTTACTTCGGAGAGTTGAGCTCAACCTCAGTCCCTCACAGTTGCACACTGCCTGCAGAAAGAGTTTCCAACATCTGCACCACAGCCGTTTGTCAGAGGCTTGTGAGACGCAAGTGGAATAAGCAGACCTGGATGGTGTCTCCAGCTGCAGTGGAGTGGTATTCTGGGTACCTCCTGGCTTAGAGTACTGCTACGTTCTCAGTGCACTAAGAACGCAGCTGGTTTAAAGCTGGCTTGCAGGCATGCTTCCTTCTACGAGCTGAGGTCAGGGCAGGACCCTCCCGCATCCTGATTGCCCGTAGACATAGTACCCAGCATCCTAATGTTATTCGCCCTAGGAGGTTTTGTGCATAGCATGTGGAAGTGACAGGATTCTCCTCAAGTGTATCTGAAAATACAGACATTGCAAACGTCCTTGTTCAATGAGAGTGTAGCTCGGTCCTAGCTCCCATCAAAGTGTCTAGCAGACATCTGCCTGCAAAGCATACACACTTCCGAGAGTTGAGCTTATGGACTGTCCCTCCCACATCCTGCCTGCAGGTACACCGCGCTCCTAACAGGCCTAGCCCTGATGGTTGCCTGAAGTGTTGTGAGAGCTAAGTGGAAAGTCCCGGCCAACAAGACTAGTGCATCCGAGCTCAATCCAGCGATTTCCTAGTTTTTCCCGTGCGAACCAGGTGCTACATCCTAAGTGCCATACGAGAGAAGCTAGCTGAACGCCTTGTCCAAAAGCAACTTACTTCGGAGAGTTGAGCTCACCCTCAGTCCCTCACAGTTGCACACTGCCTGCAGAAAGAGTTTCCAACATCTGCACCACAGCCGTTTGTCAGAGGCTTGTGAGACGCAAGTGGAATAAGCAGACCTGGATGGTGTCTCCAGCTGCAGTGGAGTGGTATTCTGGGTACCTCCTGGCTTAGAGTACTGCTACGTTCTCAGTGCCCTAAGAACGCAGCTGGTTGAAAGCTGGCTTGCAGGCATGCTTCCTTCTACGAGCTGAGGTCAGGGCAGGACCCTCCCGCATCCTGACTGCCCGTAGACATGGTACCCAGCATCCTAATGTTATTCGCCCTAGGAGGTTTTGTGCATAGCATGTGGAAGTGACAGGATTCTCCTCAAGTGTATCTGAAAATACAGACATTGCAAACGTCCTTGTTCAATGAGAGTGTAGCTCGGTCCTAGCTCCCATCAAAGTATCTAGCAGACATCTGCCTGCAAAGCATACACACTTCCGAGAGTTGAGCTTATGGACTGTCCCTCCCACATCCTGCCTGCAGGTACACCGCGCTCCTAACAGGCCTAGCCCTGATGGTTGCCTGAAGTGTTGTGAGAGCTAAGTGGAAAGTCCCGGCCAACAAGACTAGTGCATCCGAGCTCAATCCAGCGATTTCCTAGTTTTTCCCGTGCGAACCAGTTGCTATATCCTAAGTGCCATACGAGAGAAGCTAGCTGAACGCCTTGTCCAAAAGCAACTTACTTCGGAGAGTTGAGCTCACCCTCAGTCCCTCGCAGTTGTACACTGCCTGTAGAAAGAGTTTCCAACATCTGCACCACAGCCGTTTGTCAGAGGCTTGTGAGACGCAAGTGGAATAAGCAGACCTGGATGGTGTCTCCAGCTGCAGTGGACTGGTATTCTGGGTACCTCCTGGCTTAGAACACTGTTACGTTCTCAGTGCCCGAGGAACGCAGCTAGTTGAAAGCTGGCTTGTAGGCGTGCTTCCTTGTGCGAACTGACGTCAGGGCAGGATCCTCCCGCATCCTGACTGCCCGTAGACGTAGGTCCCAGCATCCTTATGTTAGGTGCCGAAGCTGTTCTGTGAAAACCTTGTGGAAGTGACAGGATTCTCAAGTGTATCTGAAAATACAGACATTGCAAACGTCCTTGTTCAATGAGAGTGTAGCTAGGTCCTAGCTCCCATCAAAGTGTCTAGCAGACATCTGCCTGCAAAGCATACACACTTCTGAGAGTTGAGCTTATGGACTGTCCCTCCCACATCCTGCCTGCAGGTACACCGCGCTCCTAACAGGCCTAGCCCTGATGGTTGCCTGAAGTGTTGTGAGAGCTAAGTGGAAAGTCCCGGCCAACAAGACTAGTGCATCCGAGCTCAATCCAGCGATTTCCTAGTTTTTCCCGTGCGAACCAGGTGCTACATCCTTAGTGCCATACGAGAGAAGCTAGCTGAACGCCTTGTCCAAAAGCAACTTACTTCGGAGAGTTGAGCTCACCCTCAGTCCCTCACAGTTGCACACTGCCTGCAGAAAGAGTTTCCAACATCTGCACCACAGCCGTTTGTCAGAGGCTTGTGAGACGCAAGTGGAATAAGCAGACCTGGATGGTGTCTCCAGCTGCAGTGGAGTGGTATTCTGGGTACCTCCTGGCTTAGAGTACTGCTACGTTCTCAGTGCCCTAAGAACGCAGCTGGTTGAAAGCTGGCTTGTAGGCATGCTTCCTTCTACGAGCTGAGGTCAGGGCAGGACCCTCCCGCATCCTGACTGCCCGTAGACATAGTACCCAGCATCCTAATGTTATTCGCCCTAGGAGTTTTTGTGCATAGCATGTGGAAGTGACAGGATTCTCCTCAAGTGTATCTGAAAATACAGACATTGCAAACGTCCTTGTTCAATGAGAGTGTAGCTAGGTCCTAGCTCCCATCAAAGTGTCTAGCAGACATCTGCCTGCAAAGCATACACACTTCCGAGAGTTGAGCTTATGGACTGTCCCTCCCACATCCTGCCTGCAGGTACACCGCGCTCCTAACAGGCCTAGCCCTGATGGTTGCCTGACGTGTTGTGAGAGCTAAGTGGAAAGTCCCGGCCAACAAGACTAGTGCATCCGAGCTCAATCCAGCGATTTCCTAGTTTTTCCCGTGCGAACCAGGTGCTACATCCTAAGTGCCATACGAGAGAAGCTAGCTGAACGCCTTGTCCAAAAGCAACTTACTTCGGAGAGTTGAGCTCACCCTCAGTCCCTCGCAGTTGCACACTGCCTGTAGAAAGAGTTTCCAACATCTGCACCACAGCCGTTTGTCAGAGGCTTGTGAGACGCAAGTGGAATAAGCAGACCTGGATGGTGTCTCCAGCTGCAGTGGAGTGGTATTCTGGGTACCTCCTGGCTTAGAACACTGTTACGTTCTCAGTGCCCGAGGAACGCAGCTAGTTGAAAGCTGGCTTGTAGGCGTGCTTCCTTGTGCGAACTGACGTCAGGGCAGGATCCTCCCGCATCCTGACTTCCCGTAGACGTAGGTCCCAGCATCCTTATGTTAGGTGCCGAAGCGGTTCTGTGAAAACCTTGTGGAAGTGCCAGGATTCTCCTCAAGTGTATCTGAAAATACAGACATTGCAAACGTCCTTGTTCAATGAGAGTGTAGCTCGGTCCTAGCTCCCATCAAAGTGTCTAGCAGACATCTGCCTGCAAAGCATACACACTTCCGAGAGTTGAGCTTATGGACTGTCCCTCCCACATCCTGCCTGCAGGTACACCGCGCTCCTAACAGGCCTAGCCCTGATGGTTGCCTGAAGTGTTGTGAGAGCTAAGTGGAAAGTCCCGGCCAACAAGACTAGTGCATCCGAGCTCAATCCAGCGATTTCCTAGTTTTTCCCGTGCGAACCAGGTGCTACATCCTAAGTGCCATACGAGAGAAGCTAGCTGAACGCCTTGTCCAAAAGCAACTTACTTCGGAGAGTTGAGCTCACCCTCAGTCCCTCACAGTTGCACACTGCCTGCAGAAAGAGTTTCCAACATCTGCACCACAGCCGTTTGTCAGAGGCTTGTGAGACGCAAGTGGAATAAGCAGACCTGGATGGTGTCTCCAGCTGCAGTGGAGTGGTATTCTGGGTACCTCCTGGCTTAGAGTACTGCTACGTTCTCAGTGCCCTAAGAACGCAGCTGGTTGAAAGCTGGCTTGCAGGCATGCTTCCTTCTACGAGCTGAGGTCAGGGCAGGACCCTCCCGCATCCTGACTGCCCGTAGACATAGTACCCAGCATCCTAATGTTATTCGCCCTAGGAGGTTTTGTGCATAGCATGTGGAAGTGACAGGATTCTCCTCAAGTGTATCTGAAAATACAGACATTGCAAACGTCCTTGTTCAATGAGAGTGTAGCTAGGTCCTACCTCCCATCAAAGTGTCTAGCAGACATCTGCCTGCAAAGCATACACACTTCCGAGAGTTGAGCTTATGGACTGTCCCTCCCACATCCTGCCTGCAGGTACACCGCGCTCCTAACAGGCCTAGCCCTGATGGTTGCCTGAAGTGTTGTGAGAGCTAAGTGGAAAGTCCCGGCCAACAAGACTAGTGCATCCGAGCTCAATCCAGCGATTTCCTAGTTTTTCCCGTGCGAACCAGGTGCTACATCCTAAGTGCCATACGAGAGAAGCTAGCTGAACGCCTTGTCCAAAAGCAACTTACTTCGGAGAGTTGAGCTCACCCTCAGTCCCTCACAGTTGCACACTGCCTGCAGAAAGAGTTTCCAACATCTGCACCACAGCCGTTTGTCAGAGGCTTGTGAGACGCAAGTGGAATAAGCAGACCTGGATGGTGTCTCCAGCTGCAGTGGAGTGGTATTCTGGGTACCTCCTGGCTTAGAGTACTGCTACCTTCTCACTGCCCTAAGAACGCAGCTGGTTGAAAGCTGGCTTGTAGGCATGCTTCCTTCTACGAGCTGAGGTCAGGGCAGGACCCTCCCGCATCCTGACTGCCCGTAGACATAGTACCCAGCATCCTAATGTTAGGTGCCGAAGAGGTTCTGTGAAAACCTTGTGGAAGTGCCAGGATTCTCCTCAAGTGTATCTGATCTCAATACAGACACTGCAAACGTCCTTGTTCAATGAGAGTGTAGCTAGGTCCTAGCTCCCATCAAAGTGTCTAGCAGACATCTGCCTGCAAAGCATACACACTCCCGAGAGTTGAGCTTATGGACGGTCCCTCCCACATCCTGCCTGCAGGTACACCGCGCTCCTAACAGGCCTAGCCCTGATGGTTGCCTGAAGTGTTGTGAGAGCTAAGTGGAAAGTCCCGGCCAACAAGACTAGTGCATCCGAGCTCAATCCAGCGATTTCCTAGTTTTTCCCGTGCGAACCAGGTGCTACATCCTAAGTGCCATACGAGAGAAGCTAGCTGAACGCCTTGTCCAAAAGCAACTTACTTCGGAGAGTTGAGCTCACCCTCAGTCCCTCACAGTTGCACACTGCCTGCAGAAAGAGTTTCCAACATCTGCACCACAGCCGTTTGTCAGAGGCTTGTGAGACGCAAGTGGAATAAGCAGACCTGGATGGTGTCTCCAGCTGCAGTGGAGTGGTATTCTGGGTACCTCCTGGCTTAGAGTACTGCTACGTTCTCAGTGCCCTAAGAACGCAGCTGGTTGAAAGCTGGCTTGCAGGCATGCTTCCTTCTACGAGCTGAGGTCAGGGCAGGACCCTCCCGCATCCTGACTGCCCGTAGACATAGTACCCAGCATCCTAATGTTATTCGCCCTAGGAGGTTTTGTGCATAGCATGTGGAAGTGACAGGATTCTCCTCAAGTGTATCTGAAAATACAGACATTGCAAACGTCCTTGTTCAATGAGAGTGTAGCTCGGTCCTAGCTCCCATCAAAGTATCTAGCAGACATCTGCCTGCAAAGCATACACACTTCCGAGAGTTGAGCTTATGGACTGTCCCTCCCACATCCTGCCTGCAGGTACACCGCGCTCCTAACAGGCCTAGCCCTGATGGTTGCCTGAAGTGTTGTGAGAGCTAAGTGGAAAGTCCCGGCCAACAAGACTAGTGCATCCGAGCTCAATCCAGCGATTTCCTAGTTTTTCCCATGCGAACCAGGTGCTACATCCTAAGTGCCATACGAGAGAAGCTAGCTGAACGCCTTGTCCAAAAGCAACTTACTTCGGAGAGTTGAGCTCACCCTCAGTCCCTCACAGTTGCACACTGCCTGCAGAAAGAGTTTCCAACATCTGCACCACAGCCGTTTGTCAGAGGCTTGTGAGACGCAAGTGGAATAAGCAGACCTGGAAGGTGTCTCCAGCTGCAGTGGAGTGGTATTCTGGGTACCTCCTGGCTTAGAGTACTGCTACGTTCTCAGTGCCCTAAGAACGCAGCTGGTTGAAAGCTGGCTTGCAGGCATGCTTCCTTCTACGAGCTGAGGTCAGGGCAGGACCCTCCCGCATCCTGACTGCCCGTAGACATAGTACCCAGCATCCTAATGTTATTCGCCCTAGGAGGTTTTGTGCATAGCATGTGGAAGTGACAGGATTCTCCTCAAGTGTATCTGAAAATACAGACATTGCAAACGTCCTTGTTCAATGAGAGTGTAGCTAGGTCCTAGCTCCCATCAAAGTGTCTAGCAGTCATCTGCCTGCAAAGCATACACACTTCCGAGAGTTGAGCTTATGGACTGTCCCTCCCACATCCTGCCTGCAGGTACACCGCGCTCCTAACAGGCCTAGCCCTGATGGTTGCCTGAAGTGTTGTGAGAGCTAAGTGGAAAGTCCCGGCCAACAAGACTAGTGCATCCGAGCTCAATCCAGCGATTTCCTAGTTTTTCCCGTGCGAACCAGGTGCTACATCCTAAGTGCCATACGAGAGAAGCTAGCTGAACGCCTTGTCCAAAAGCAACTTACTTCGGAGAGTTGAGCTCAACCTCAGTCCCTCACAGTTGCACACTGCCTGCAGAAAGAGTTTCCAACATCTGCACCACAGCCGTTTGTCAGAGGCTTGTGAGACGCAAGTGGAATAAGCAGACCTGGATGGTGTCTCCAGCTGCAGTGGAGTGGTATTCTGGGTACCTCCTGGCTTAGAGTACTGCTACGTTCTCAGTGCACTAAGAACGCAGCTGGTTGAAAGCTGGCTTGCAGGCATGCTTCCTTCTACGAGCTGAGGTCAGGGCAGGACCCTCCCGCATCCTGACTGCCCGTAGACATAGTACCCAGCATCCTAATGTTATTCGCCCTAGGAGGTTTTGTGCATAGCATGTGGAAGTGACAGGATTCTCCTCAAGTGTATCTGAAAATACAGACATTGCAAACGTCCTTGTTCAATGAGAGTGTAGCTCGGTCCTAGCTCCCATCAAAGTGTCTAGCAGACATCTGCCTGCAAAGCATACACACTTCCGAGAGTTGAGCTTATGGACTGTCCCTCCCACATCCTGCCTGCAGGTACACCGCGCTCCTAACAGGCCTAGCCCTGATGGTTGCCTGAAGTGTTGTGAGAGCTAAGTGGAAAGTCCCGGCCAACAAGACTAGTGCATCCGAGCTCAATCCAGCGATTTCCTAGTTTTTCCCGTGCGAACCAGGTGCTACATCCTAAGTGCCATACGAGAGAAGCTAGCTGAACGCCTTGTCCAAAAGCAACTTACTTCGGAGAGTTGAGCTCACCCTCAGTCCCTCACAGTTGCACACTGCCTGCAGAAAGAGTTTCCAACATCTGCACCACAGCCGTTTGTCAGAGGCTTGTGAGACGCAAGTGGAATAAGCAGACCTGGATGGTGTCTCCAGCTGCAGTGGAGTGGTATTCTGGGTACCTCCTGGCTTAGAGTACTGCTACGTTCTCAGTGCCCTAAGAACGCAGCTGGTTGAAAGCTGGCTTGCAGGCATGCTTCCTTCTACGAGCTGAGGTCAGGGCAGGACCCTCCCGCATCCTGACTGCCCGTAGACATAGTACCCAGCATCCTAATGTTATTCGCCCTAGGAGGTTTTGTGCATAGCATGTGGAAGTGACAGGATTCTCCTCAAGTGTATCTGAAAATACAGACATTGCAAACGTCCTTGTTCAATGAGAGTGTAGCTCGGTCCTAGCTCCCATCAAAGTATCTAGCAGACATCTGCCTGCAAAGCATACACACTTCCGAGAGTTGAGCTTATGGACTGTCCCTCCCACATCCTGCCTGCAGGTACACCGCGCTCCTAACAGGCCTAGCCCTGATGGTTGCCTGAAGTGTTGTGAGAGCTAAGTGGAAAGTCCCGGCCAACAAGACTAGTGCATCCGAGCTCAATCCAGCGATTTCCTAGTTTTTCCCGTGCGAACCAGGTGCTACATCCTAAGTGCCATACGAGAGAAGCTAGCTGAACGCCTTGTCCAAAAGCAACTTACTTCGGAGAGTTGAGCTCACCCTCAGTCCCTCGCAGTTGTACACTGCCTGTAGAAAGAGTTTCCAACATCTGCACCACAGCCGTTTGTCAGAGGCTTGTGAGACGCAAGTGGAATAAGCAGACCTGGATGGTGTCTCCAGCTGCAGTGGACTGGTATTCTGGGTACCTCCTGGCTTAGAACACTGTTACGTTCTCAGTGCCCGAGGAACGCAGCTAGTTGAAAGCTGGCTTGTAGGCGTGCTTCCTTGTGCGAACTGACGTCAGGGAAGGATCCTCCCGCATCCTGACTGCCCGTAGACGTAGGTCCCAGCATCCTTATGTTAGGTGCCGAAGCTGTTCTGTGAAAACCTTGTGGAAGTGACAGGATTCTCAAGTGTATCTGAAAATACAGACATTGCAAACGTCCTTGTTCAATGAGAGTGTAGCTAGGTCCTAGCTCCCATCAAAGTGTCTAGCAGACATCTGCCTGCAAAGCATACACACTTCTGAGAGTTGAGCTTATGGACTGTCCCTCCCACATCCTGCCTGCAGGTACACCGCGCTCCTAACAGGCCTAGCCCTGATGGTTGCCTGAAGTGTTGTGAGAGCTAAGTGGAAAGTCCCGGCCAACAAGACTAGTGCATCCGAGCTCAATCCAGCGATTTCCTAGTTTTTCCCGTGCGAACCAGGTGCTACATCCTTAGTGCCATACGAGAGAAGCTAGCTGAACGCCTTGTCCAAAAGCAACTTACTTCGGAGAGTTGAGCTCACCCTCAGTCCCTCACAGTTGCACACTGCCTGCAGAAAGAGTTTCCAACATCTGCACCACAGCCGTTTGTCAGAGGCTTGTGAGACGCAAGTGGAATAAGCAGACCTGGATGGTGTCTCCAGCTGCAGTGGAGTGGTATTCTGGGTACCTCCTGGCTTAGAGTACTGCTACGTTCTCAGTGCCCTAAGAACGCAGCAGGTTGAAAGCTGGCTTGTAGGCATGCTTCCTTCTACGAGCTGAGGTCAGGGCAGGACCCTCCCGCATCCTGACTGCCCGTAGACATAGTACCCAGCATCCTAATTTTATTCGCCCTAGGAGTTTTTGTGCATAGCATGTGGAAGTGACAGGATTCTCCTCAAGTGTATCTGAAAATACAGACATTGCAAACGTCCTTGTTCAATGAGAGTGTAGCTAGGTCCTAGCTCCCATCAAAGTGTCTAGCAGACATCTGCCTGCAAAGCATACACACTTCCGAGAGTTGAGCTTATGGACTGTCCCTCCCACATCCTGCCTGCAGGTACACCGCGCTCCTAACAGGCCTAGCCCTGATGGTTGCCTGAAGTGTTGTGAGAGCTAAGTGGAAAGTCCCGGCCAACAAGACTAGTGCATCCGAGCTCAATCCAGCGATTTCCTAGTTTTTCCCGTGCGAACCAGGTGCTACATCCTAAGTGCCATACGAGAGAAGCTACCTGAACGCCTTGTCCAAAAGCAACTTACTTCGGAGAGTTGAGCTCACCCTCAGTCCCTCGCAGTTGCACACTGCCTGTAGAAAGAGTTTCCAACATCTGCACCACAGCCGTTTGTCAGAGGCTTGTGAGACGCAAGTGGAATAAGCAGACCTGGATGGTGTCTCCAGCTGCAGTGGAGTGGTATTCTGGGTACCTCCTGGCTTAGAACACTGTTACGTTCTCAGTGCCCGAGGAACGCAGCTAGTTGAAAGCTGGCTTGTAGGCGTGCTTCCTTGTGCGAACTGACGTCAGGGCAGGATCCTCCCGCATCCTGACTGCCCGTAGACGTAGGTCCCAGCATCCTTATGTTAGGTGCCGAAGCGGTTCTGTGAAAACCTTGTGGAAGTGCCAGGATTCTCCTCAAGTGTATCTGAAAATACAGACATTGCAAACGTCCTTGTTCAATGAGAGTGTAGCTCGGTCCTAGCTCCCATCAAAGTGTCTAGCAGACATCTGCCTGCAAAGCATACACACTTCCGAGAGTTGAGCTTATGGACTGTCCCTCCCACATCCTGCCTGCAGGTACACCGCGCTCCTAACAGGCCTAGCCCTGATGGTTGCCTGAAGTGTTGTGAGAGCTAAGTGGAAAGTCCCGGCCAACAAGACTAGTGCATCCGAGCTCAATCCAGCGATTTCCTAGTTTTTCCCGTGCGAACCAGGTGCTACATCCTAAGTGCCATACGAGAGAAGCTAGCTGAACGCCTTGTCCAAAAGCAACTTACTTCGGAGAGTTGAGCTCACCCTCAGTCCCTCACAGTTGCACACTGCCTGCAGAAAGAGTTTCCAACATCTGCACCACAGCCGTTTGTCAGAGGCTTGTGAGACGCAAGTGGAATAAGCAGACCTGGATGGTGTCTCCAGCTGCAGTGGAGTGGTATTCTGGGTACCTCCTGGCTTAGAGTACTGCTACGTTCTCAGTGCCCTAAGAACGCAGCTGGTTGAAAGCTGGCTTGCAGGCATGCTTCCGTCTACGAGGTGAGGTCAGGGCAGGACCCTCCCGCATCCTGACTGCCTGTAGACATAGTACCCAGCATCCTAATGTTATTCGCCCTAGGAGGTTTTGTGCATAGCATGTGGAAGTGACAGGATTCTCCTCAAGTGTATCTGAAAATACAGACATTGCAAACGTCCTTGTTCAATGAGAGTGTAGCTAGGTCCTAGCTCCCATCAAAGTGTCTAGCAGACATCTGCCTGCAAAGCATACACACTTCCCAGAGTTGAGCTTATGGACTGTCCCTCCCACATCCTGCCTGCAGGTACACCGCGCTCCTAACAGGCCTAGCCCTGATTGTTGCCTGAAGTGTTGTGAGAGCTAAGTGGAAAGTCCCGGCCAACAAGACTAGTGCATCCGAGCTCAATCCAGCGATTTCCTAGTTTTTCCCGTGCGAACCAGGTGCTACATCCTAAGTGCCATACGAGAGAAGCTAGCTGAACGCCTTGTCCAAAAGCAACTTACTTCGGAGAGTTGAGCTCACCCTCAGTCCCTCACAGTTGCACACTGCCTGCAGAAAGAGTTTCCAACATCTGCACCACAGCCGTTTGTCAGAGGCTTGTGAGACGCAAGTGGAATAAGCAGACCTGGATGGTGTCTCCAGCTGCAGTGGAGTGGTATTCTGGGTACCTCCTGGCTTAGAGTACTGCTACGTTCTCAGTGCCCTAAGAACGCAGCTGGTTGAAAGCTGGCTTGTAGGCATGCTTCCTTCTACGAGCTGAGGTCAGGGCAGGACCCTCCCGCATCCTGACTGCCCGTAGACATAGTACCCAGCATCCTAATGTTATTCGCCCTAGGAGGTTTTGTGCATAGCATGTGGAAGTGACAGGATTCTCCTCAAGTGTATCTGAAAATACAGACATTGCAAACGTCCTTGTTCAATGAGAGTGTAGCTAGGTCCTAGCTCCCATCAAAGTGTCTAGCAGTCATCTGCCTGCAAAGCATACACACTTCCGAGAGTTGAGCTTATGGACTGTCCCTCCCACATCCTGCCTGCAGGTACACCGCGCTCCTAACAGGCCTAGCCCTGATGGTTGCCTGAAGTGTTGTGAGAGCTAAGTGGAAAGTCCCGGCCAACAAGACTAGTGCATCCGAGCTCAATCCAGCGATTTCCTAGTTTTTCCCGTGCGAACCAGGTGCTACATCCTAAGTGCCATACGAGAGAAGCTAGCTGAACGCCTTGTCCAAAAGCAACTTACTTCGGAGAGTTGAGCTCATCCTCAGTCCCTCACAGTTGCACACTGCCTGCAGAAAGATTTTCCAACATCTGCACCACAGCCGTTTGTCAGAGGCTTGTGAGACGCAAGTGGAATAAGCAGACCTGGATGGTGTCTCCAGCTGCAGTGGAGTGGTATTCTGGGTACCTCCTGGCTTAGAGTACTGCTACGTTCTCAGTGCCCTAAGAACGCAGCTGGTTGATAGCTGGCTTGCAAGCATGCTTCCTTCTACGAGCTGAGGTCAGGGCAGGACCCTCCCGCATCCTGACTGCCCGTACACATAGTACCCAGCATCCTAATGTTATTCGCCCTAGGAGGTTTTGTGCATAGCATGTGGAAGTGACAGGATTCTCCTCAAGTGTATCTGAAAATACAGACATTGCAAACGTCCTTGTTCAATGAGAGTGTAGCTAGGTCCTAGCTCCCATCAAAGTGTCTAGCAGTCATCTGCCTGCAAAGCATACACACTTCCGAGAGTTGAGCTTATGGACTGTCCCTCCCACATCCTGCCTGCAGGTACACCGCGCTCCTAACAGGCCTAGCCCTGATGGTTGCCTGAAGTGTTGTGAGAGCTAAGTGGAAAGTCCCGGCCAACAAGACTAGTGCATCCGAGCTCAATCCAGCGATTTCCTAGTTTTTCCCGTGCGAACCAGGTGCTACGTCCTAAGTGCCTTACGAGAGAAGCTAGCTGAACGCCTTGTCCAAAAGCAACTTACTTCGGAGAGTTGAGCTCACCCTCAGTCCCTCACAGTTGCACACTGCCTGCAGAAAGAGTTTCCAACATCTGCACCACAGCCGTTTGTCAGAGGCTTGTGAGACGCAAGTGGAATAAGCAGACCTGGATGGTGTCTCCAGCTGCAGTGGAGTGGTATTCTGGGTACCTCCTGGCTTAGAGTACTGCTACGTTCTCAGTGCCCTAAGAACGCAGCTGGTTGAAAGCTGGCTTGCAGGCATGCTTCCTTCTACGAGCTGAGGTCAGGGCAGGACCCTCCCGCATCCTGACTGCCCGTAGACATAGTACCCAGCATCCTAATGTTATTCGCCCTAGGAGGTTTTGTGCATAGCATGTGGAAGTGACAGGATTCGCCTCAAGTGTATCTGAAAATACAGACATTGCAAACGTCCTTGTTCAATGAGAGTGTAGCTAGGTCCTAGCTCCCATCAAAGTGTCTAGCAGTCATCTGCCTGCAAAGCATACACACTTCCGAGAGTTGAGCTTATGGACTGTCCCTCCCACATCCTGCCTGCAGGTACACCGCGCTCCTAACAGGCCTAGCCCTGATGGTTGCCTGAAGTGTTGTGAGAGCTAAGTGGAAAGTCCCGGCCAACAAGACTAGTGCATCCGAGCTCAATCCAGCGATTTCCTAGTTTTTCCCATGCGAACCAGGTGCTACATCCTAAGTGCCATACGAGAGAAGCTAGCTGAACGCCTTGTCCAAAAGCAACTTACTTCGGAGAGTTGAGCTCACCCTCAGTCCCTCGCAGTTGCACACTGCCTGTAGAAAGAGTTTCCAACATCTGCACCACAGCCGTTTGTCAGAGGCTTGTGAGACGCAAGTGGAATAAGCAGACCTGGATGGTGTCTCCAGCTGCAGTGGAGTGGTATTCTGGGTACCTCCTGGCTTAGAACACTGTTACGTTCTCAGTGCCCGAGGAACGCAGCTAGTTGAAAGCTGGCTTGTAGGCGTGCTTCCTTGTGCGAACTGACGTCAGGGCAGGATCCTCCCACATCCTGACTGCCCGTAGACGTAGGTCCCAGCATCCTTATGTTAGGTGCCGAAGCGGTTCTGTGAAAACCTTGTGGAAGTGCCAGGATTCTCCTCAAGTGTATCTGAAAATACAGACATTGCAAACGTCCTTGTTCAATGAGAGTGTAGCTCGGTCCTAGCTCCCATCAAAGTGTCTAGCAGACATCTGCCTGCAAAGCATACACACTTCCGAGAGTTGAGCTTATGGACTGTCCCTCCCACATCCTGCCTGCAGGTACACCGCGCTCCTAACAGGCCTAGCCCTGATGGTTGCCTGAAGTGTTGTGAGAGCTAAGTGGAAAGTCCCGGCCAACAAGACTAGTGCATCCGAGCTCAATCCAGCGATTTCCTAGTTTTTCCCATGCGAACCAGGTGCTACATCCTAAGTGCCATACGAGAGAAGCTAGCTGAACGCCTTGTCCAAAAGCAACTTACATCGGAGAGTTGAGCTCACCCTCAGTCCCTCGCAGTTGCACACTGCCTGTAGAAAGAGTTTCCAACATCTGCACCACAGCCGTTTGTCAGAGGCTTGTGAGACGCAAGTGGAATAAGCAGACCTGGATGGTGTCTCCAGCTGCAGTGGAGTGGTATTCTGGGTACCTCCTGGCTTAGAACACTGTTACGATCTCAGTTCCCGAGGAACGCAGCTAGTTGAAAGCTGGCTTGTAGGCGTGCTTCCTTGTGCGAACTGACGTCAGGGCAGGATCCTCCCGCATCCTGACTGCCCGTAGACGTAGGTCCCAGCATCCTTATGTTATTCGCCCTAGGAGGTTTTGTGCATAGCATGTGGAAGTGACAGGATTCTCCTCAAGTGTATCTGAAAATACAGACATTGCAAACGTCCTTGTTCAATGAGAGTGTAGCTAGGTCCTAGCTCCCATCAAAGTGTCTAGCAGTCATCTGCCTGCAAAGCATACACACTTCCGAGAGTTGAGCTTATGGACTGTCCCTCCCACATCCTGCCTGCAGCAACACCGCGCTCCTAACAGGCCTAGCCCTGATGGTTGCCTGAAGTGTTGTGAGAGCTAAGTGGAAAGTCCCGGCCAACAAGACTAGTGCATCCGAGCTGAATCCAGCGATTTCCTAGTTTTTCCCGTGCGAACCAGGTGCTACATCCTAAGTGCCATACGAGAGAAGCTAGCTGAACGCCTTGTCCAAAAGCAACTTACTTCGGAGAGTTGAGCTCATCCTCAGTCCCTCACAGTTGCACACTGCCTGCAGAAAGATTTTCCAACATCTGCACCACAGCCGTTTGTCAGAGGCTTGTGAGACGCAAGTGGAATAAGCAGACCTGGATGGTGTCTCCAGCTGCAGTGGAGTGGTATTCTGGGTACCTCCTGGCTTAGAGTACTGCTACGTTCTCAGTGCCCTAAGAACGCAGCTGGTTGATAGCTGGCTTGCAAGCATGCTTCCTTCTACGAGCTGAGGTCAGGGCAGGACCCTCCCGCATCCTGACTGCCTGTACACATAGTACCCAGCATCCTAATGTTATTCGCCCTAGGAGGTTTTGTGAATAGCATGTGGAAGTGACAGGATTCTCCTCAAGTGTATCTGAAAATACAGACATTGCAAACGTCCTTGTTCAATGAGAGTGTAGCTCGGTCCTAGCTCCCATCAAAGTGTCTAGCAGACATCTGCCTGCAAAGCATACACACTTCCGAGAGTTGAGCTTATGGACTGTCCCTCCCACATCCTGCCTGCAGGTACACCGCGCTCCTAACAGGCCTAGCCCTGATGGTTGCCTGAAGTGTTGTGAGAGCTAAGTGGAAAGTCCCGGCCAACAAGACTAGTGCATCCGAGCTCAATCCAGCGATTTCCTAGTTTTTCCCGTGCGAACCAGGTGCTACATCCTAAGTGCCATACGAGAGAAGCTAGCTGAAAGCCTTGTCCAAAAGCAACTTACTTCGGAGAGTTGAGCTCACCCTCAGTCCCTCACAGTTGCACACTGCCTGCAGAAAGAGTTTCCAACATCTGCACCACAGCCGTTTGTCAGAGGCTTGTGAGACGCAAGTGGAATAAGCAGACCTGGATGGTGTCTCCAGCTGCAGTGGAGTGGTATTCTGGGTACCTCCTGGCTTAGAACACTGTTACGTTCTCAGTGCCCGAGGAACGCAGCTAGTTGAAAGCTGGCTTGTAGGCGTGCTTCCTTGTGCGAACTGACGTCAGGGCAGGATCCTCCCGCATCCTGACTGCCCGTAGACGTAGGTCCCAGCATCCTTATGTTAGGTGCCGAAGCGGTTCTGTGAAAACCTTGTGGAAGTGCCAGGATTCTCCTCAAGTGTATCTGAAAATACAGACATTGCAAACGTCCTTGTTCAATGAGAGTGTAGCTCGGTCCTAGCTCCCATCAAAGTGTCTAGCAGACATCTGCCTGCAAAGCATACACACTTCCGAGAGTTGAGCTTATGGACTGTCCCTCCCACATCCTGCCTGCAGGTACACCGCGCTCCTAACAGGCCTAGCCCTGATGGTTGCCTGAAGTGTTGTGAGAGCTAAGTGGAAAGTCCCGGCCAACAAGACTAGTGCATCCGAGCTCAATCCAGCGATTTCCTAGTTTTTCCCGTGCGAACCAGGTGCTACATCCTAAGTGCCATACGAGAGAAGCTAGCTGAACGCCTTGTCCAAAAGCAACTTACTTCGGAGAGTTGAGCTCACCCTCAGTCCCTCACAGTTGCACACTGCCTGCAGAAAGAGTTTCCAACATCTGCACCACAGCCGTTTGTCAGAGGCTTGTGAGACGCAAGTGGAATAAGCAGACCTGGATGGTGTCTCCAGCTGCAGTGGAGTGGTATTCTGGGTACCTCCTGGCTTAGAGTACTGCTACGTTCTCAGTGCCCTAAGAACGCAGCTGGTGGAAAGCTGGCTTGCAGGCATGCTTCCTTCTACGAGCTGAGGTCAGGGCAGGACCCTCCCGCATCCTGACTGCCCGTAGACCTAGTACCCAGCATCCTAATGTTATTCGCCCTAGGAGGTTTTGTGCATAGCATGTGGAAGTGACAGGATTCTCCTCAAGTGTATCTGAAAATACAGACATTGCAAACGTCCTTGTTCAATGAGACTGTAGCTCGGTCCTAGCTCCCATCAAAGTGTCTAGCAGACATCTGCCTGCAAAGCATACACACTTCCGAGAGTTGAGCTTATGGACTGTCCCTCCCACATCCTGCCTGCAGGTACACCGCGCTCCTAACAGGCCTAGCCCTGATGGTTGCCTGAAGTGTTGTGAGAGCTAAGTGGAAAGTCCCGGCCAACAAGACTAGTGCATCCGAGCTCAATCCAGCGATTTCCTAGTTTTTCCCGTGCGAACCAGGTGCTACATCCTAAGTGCCATACGAGAGAAGCTAGCTGAACGCCTTGTCCAAAAGCAACTTACTTCTGAGAGTTGAGCTCACCCTCAGTCCCTCACAGTTGCACACTGCCTGCAGAAAGACTTTCCAACATCTGCACCACAGCCGTTTGTCAGAGGCTTGTGAGACGCAAGTGGAATAAGCAGACCTGGATGGTGTCTCCAGCTGCAGTGGAGTGGTATTCTGGGTACCTCCTGGCTTAGAGTACGGCTACGTTCTCAGTGCCCTAAGAACGCAGCTGGTTGAAAGCTGGCTTGCAGGCATGCTTCCTTCCACAGGCTGAGGTCAGGGCAGGACCCTCCCGCATCCTGACTGCCCGTAGACATAGTACCCAGCATCCTAATGTTATTCGCCCTAGGAGATTTTGTGCATAGCATGTGGAAGTGACAGGATTCTCCTCAAGTGTATCTGAAAATACAGACATTGCAAACGTCCTTGTTCAATGAGAGTGTAGCTCGGTCCTAGCTCCCATCAAAGTGTCTAGCAGACATCTGCCTGCAAAGCATACACACTTCCGAGAGTTGAGCTTATGGACTGTCCCTCCCACATCCTGCCTGCAGGTACACTGCGCTCCTAACAGGCCTAGCCCTGATGGTTGCCTGAAGTGTTGTGAGAGCTAAGTGGAAAGTCCCGGCCAACAAGACTAGTGCATCCGAGCTCAATCCAGCGATTTCCTAGTTTTTCCCATGCGAACCAGGTGCTACATCCTAAGTGCCATACGAGAGAAGCAAGCTGAACGCCTTGTCCAAAAGCAACTTACTTCGGAGAGTTGAGCTCACCCTCAGTCCCTCGCAGTTGCACACTGCCTGTAGAAAGAGTTTCCAACATCTGCACCACAGCCGTTTGTCAGAGGCTTGTGAGACGCAAGTGGAATAAGCAGACCTGGATGGTGTCTCCAGCTGCAGTGGAGTGGTATTCTGGGTACCTCCTGGCTTAGAACACTGTTACGATCTCAGTTCCCGAGGAACGCAGCTAGTTGAAAGCTGGCTTGTAGGCGTGCTTCCTTGTGCGAACTGACGTCAGGGCAGGATCCTCCCGCATCCTGACTGCCCGTAGACGTAGGTCCCAGCATCCTTATGTTAGGTGCCGAAGCGGTTCTGTGAAAACCTTGTGGAAGTGCCAGGATTCTCCTCAAGTGTATCTGAAAATACAGACATTGCAAACGTCCTTGTTCAATGAGAGTGTAGCTCGGTCCTAGCTCCCATCAAAGTGTCTAGCAGACATCTGCCTGCAAAGCATACACACTTCCGAGAGTTGAGCTTATGGACTGTCCCTCCCACATCCTGCCTGCAGGTACACCGCGCTCCTAACAGGCCTAGCCCTGATGGTTGCCTGAAGTGTTGTGAGAGCTAAGTGGAAAGTCCCGGCCAACAAGACTAGTGCATCCGAGCTCAATCCAGCGATTTCCTAGTTTTTCCCGTGCGAACCAGGTGCTACATCCTAAGTGCCATACGAGAGAAGCTAGCTGAACGCCTTGTCCAAAAGCAACTTACTTCGGAGAGTTGAGCTCACCCTCAGTCCCTCACAGTTGCACACTGCCTGCAGAAAGAGTTTCCAACATCTGCACCACAGCCGTTTGTCAGAGGCTTGTGAGACGCAAGTGGAATAAGCAGACCTGGATGGTGTCTCCAGCTGCAGTGGAGTGGTATTCTGGGTACCTCCTGGCTTAGAGTACTGCTACGTTCTCAGTGCCCTAAGAACGCAGCTGGTTGAAAGCTGGCTTGCAGGCATGCTTCCTTCTACGAGCTGAGGTCAGGGCAGGACCCTCCCGCATCCTGACTGCCCGTAGACATAGTACCCAGCATCCTAATGTTATTCGCCCTAGGAGGTTTTGTGCATAGCATGTGGAAGTGACAGGATTCTCCTCAAGTGTATCTGAAAATACAGACATTGCAAACGTCCTTGTTCAATGAGAGTGTAGCTAGGTCCTACCTCCCATCAAAGTGTCTAGCAGACATCTGCCTGCAAAGCATACACACTTCCGAGAGTTGAGCTTATGGACTGTCCCTCCCACATCCTGCCTGCAGGTACACCGCGCTCCTAACAGGCCTAGCCCTGATGGTTGCCTGAAGTGTTGTGAGAGCTAAGTGGAAAGTCCCGGCCAACAAGACTAGTGCATCCGAGCTCAATCCAGCGATTTCCTAGTTTTTCCCGTGCGAACCAGGTGCTACATCCTAAGTGCCATACGAGAGAAGCTAGCTGAACGCCTTGTCCAAAAGCAACTTACTTCGGAGAGTTGAGCTCACCCTCAGTCCCTCACAGTTGCACACTGCCTGCAGAAAGAGTTTCCAACATCTGCACCACAGCCGTTTGTCAGAGGCTTGTGAGACGCAAGTGGAATAAGCAGACCTGGATGGTGTCTCCAGCTGCAGTGGAGTGGTATTCTGGGTACCTCCTGGCTTAGAGTACTGCTACCTTCTCACTGCCCTAAGAACGCAGCTGGTTGAAAGCTGGCTTGTAGGCATGCTTCCTTCTACGAGCTGAGGTCAGGGCAGGACCCTCCCGCATCCTGACTGCCCGTAGACATAGTACCCAGCATCCTAATGTTAGGTGCCGAAGAGGTTCTGTGAAAACCTTGTGGAAGTGCCAGGATTCTCCTCAAGTGTATCTGATCTCAATACAGACACTGCAAACGTCCTTGTTCAATGAGAGTGTAGCTAGGTCCTAGCTCCCATCAAAGTGTCTAGCAGACATCTGCCTGCAAAGCATACACACTCCCGAGAGTTGAGCTTATGGACGGTCCCTCCCACATCCTGCCTGCAGGTACACCGCGCTCCTAACAGGCCTAGCCCTGATGGTTGCCTGAAGTGTTGTGAGAGCTAAGTGGAAAGTCCCGGCCAACAAGACTAGTGCATCCGAGCTCAATCCAGCGATTTCCTAGTTTTTCCCGTGCGAACCAGGTGCTACATCCTAAGTGCCATACGAGAGAAGCTAGCTGAACGCCTTGTCCAAAAGCAACTTACTTCGGAGAGTTGAGCTCACCCTCAGTCCCTCACAGTTGCACACTGCCTGCAGAAAGAGTTTCCAACATCTGCACCACAGCCGTTTGTCAGAGGCTTGTGAGACGCAAGTGGAATAAGCAGACCTGGATGGTGTCTCCAGCTGCAGTGGAGTGGTATTCTGGGTACCTCCTGGCTTAGAGTACTGCTACGTTCTCAGTGCCCTAAGAACGCAGCTGGTTGAAAGCTGGCTTGCAGGCATGCTTCCTTCTACGAGCTGAGGTCAGGGCAGGACCCTCCCGCATCCTGACTGCCCGTAGACATAGTACCCAGCATCCTAATGTTATTCGCCCTAGGAGGTTTTGTGCATAGCATGTGGAAGTGACAGGATTCTCCTCAAGTGTATCTGAAAATACAGACATTGCAAACGTCCTTGTTCAATGAGAGTGTAGCTCGGTCCTAGCTCCCATCAAAGTATCTAGCAGACATCTGCCTGCAAAGCATACACACTTCCGAGAGTTGAGCTTATGGACTGTCCCTCCCACATCCTGCCTGCAGGTACACCGCGCTCCTAACAGGCCTAGCCCTGATGGTTGCCTGAAGTGTTGTGAGAGCTAAGTGGAAAGTCCCGGCCAACAAGACTAGTGCATCCGAGCTCAATCCAGCGATTTCCTAGTTTTTCCCATGCGAACCAGGTGCTACATCCTAAGTGCCATACGAGAGAAGCTAGCTGAACGCCTTGTCCAAAAGCAACTTACTTCGGAGAGTTGAGCTCACCCTCAGTCCCTCACAGTTGCACACTGCCTGCAGAAAGAGTTTCCAACATCTGCACCACAGCCGTTTGTCAGAGGCTTGTGAGACGCAAGTGGAATAAGCAGACCTGGAAGGTGTCTCCAGCTGCAGTGGAGTGGTATTCTGGGTACCTCCTGGCTTAGAGTACTGCTACGTTCTCAGTGCCCTAAGAACGCAGCTGGTTGAAAGCTGGCTTGCAGGCATGCTTCCTTCTACGAGCTGAGGTCAGGGCAGGACCCTCCCGCATCCTGACTGCCCGTAGACATAGTACCCAGCATCCTAATGTTATTCGCCCTAGGAGGTTTTGTGCATAGCATGTGGAAGTGACAGGATTCTCCTCAAGTGTATCTGAAAATACAGACATTGCAAACGTCCTTGTTCAATGAGAGTGTAGCTAGGTCCTAGCTCCCATCAAAGTGTCTAGCAGTCATCTGCCTGCAAAGCATACACACTTCCGAGAGTTGAGCTTATGGACTGTCCCTCCCACATCCTGCCTGCAGGTACACCGCGCTCCTAACAGGCCTAGCCCTGATGGTTGCCTGAAGTGTTGTGAGAGCTAAGTGGAAAGTCCCGGCCAACAAGACTAGTGCATCCGAGCTCAATCCAGCGATTTCCTAGTTTTTCCCGTGCGAACCAGGTGCTACATCCTAAGTGCCATACGAGAGAAGCTAGCTGAACGCCTTGTCCAAAAGCAACTTACTTCGGAGAGTTGAGCTCAACCTCAGTCCCTCACAGTTGCACACTGCCTGCAGAAAGAGTTTCCAACATCTGCACCACAGCCGTTTGTCAGAGGCTTGTGAGACGCAAGTGGAATAAGCAGACCTGGATGGTGTCTCCAGCTGCAGTGGAGTGGTATTCTGGGTACCTCCTGGCTTAGAGTACTGCTACGTTCTCAGTGCACTAAGAACGCAGCTGGTTGAAAGCTGGCTTGCAGGCATGCTTCCTTCTACGAGCTGAGGTCAGGGCAGGACCCTCCCGCATCCTGACTGCCCGTAGACATAGTACCCAGCATCCTAATGTTATTCGCCCTAGGAGGTTTTGTGCATAGCATGTGGAAGTGACAGGATTCTCCTCAAGTGTATCTGAAAATACAGACATTGCAAACGTCCTTGTTCAATGAGAGTGTAGCTCGGTCCTAGCTCCCATCAAAGTGTCTAGCAGACATCTGCCTGCAAAGCATACACACTTCCGAGAGTTGAGCTTATGGACTGTCCCTCCCACATCCTGCCTGCAGGTACACCGCGCTCCTAACAGGCCTAGCCCTGATGGTTGCCTGAAGTGTTGTGAGAGCTAAGTGGAAAGTCCCGGCCAACAAGACTAGTGCATCCGAGCTCAATCCAGCGATTTCCTAGTTTTTCCCGTGCGAACCAGGTGCTACATCCTAAGTGCCATACGAGAGAAGCTAGCTGAACGCCTTGTCCAAAAGCAACTTACTTCGGAGAGTTGAGCTCACCCTCAGTCCCTCACAGTTGCACACTGCCTGCAGAAAGAGTTTCCAACATCTGCACCACAGCCGTTTGTCAGAGGCTTGTGAGACGCAAGTGGAATAAGCAGACCTGGATGGTGTCTCCAGCTGCAGTGGAGTGGTATTCTGGGTACCTCCTGGCTTAGAGTACTGCTACGTTCTCAGTGCCCTAAGAACGCAGCTGGTTGAAAGCTGGCTTGCAGGCATGCTTCCTTCTACGAGCTGAGGTCAGGGCAGGACCCTCCCGCATCCTGACTGCCCGTAGACATAGTACCCAGCATCCTAATGTTATTCGCCCTAGGAGGTTTTGTGCATAGCATGTGGAAGTGACAGGATTCTCCTCAAGTGTATCTGAAAATACAGACATTGCAAACGTCCTTGTTCAATGAGAGTGTAGCTCGGTCCTAGCTCCCATCAAAGTATCTAGCAGACATCTGCCTGCAAAGCATACACACTTCCGAGAGTTGAGCTTATGGACTGTCCCTCCCACATCCTGCCTGCAGGTACACCGCGCTCCTAACAGGCCTAGCCCTGATGGTTGCCTGAAGTGTTGTGAGAGCTAAGTGGAAAGTCCCGGCCAACAAGACTAGTGCATCCGAGCTCAATCCAGCGATTTCCTAGTTTTTCCCGTGCGAACCAGGTGCTACATCCTAAGTGCCATACGAGAGAAGCTAGCTGAACGCCTTGTCCAAAAGCAACTTACTTCGGAGAGTTGAGCTCACCCTCAGTCCCTCGCAGTTGTACACTGCCTGTAGAAAGAGTTTCCAACATCTGCACCACAGCCGTTTGTCAGAGGCTTGTGAGACGCAAGTGGAATAAGCAGACCTGGATGGTGTCTCCAGCTGCAGTGGACTGGTATTCTGGGTACCTCCTGGCTTAGAACACTGTTACGTTCTCAGTGCCCGAGGAACGCAGCTAGTTGAAAGCTGGCTTGTAGGCGTGCTTCCTTGTGCGAACTGACGTCAGGGAAGGATCCTCCCGCATCCTGACTGCCCGTAGACGTAGGTCCCAGCATCCTTATGTTAGGTGCCGAAGCTGTTCTGTGAAAACCTTGTGGAAGTGACAGGATTCTCAAGTGTATCTGAAAATACAGACATTGCAAACGTCCTTGTTCAATGAGAGTGTAGCTAGGTCCTAGCTCCCATCAAAGTGTCTAGCAGACATCTGCCTGCAAAGCATACACACTTCCGAGAGTTGAGCTTATGGACTGTCCCTCCCACATCCTGCCTGCAGGTACACCGCGCTCCTAACAGGCCTAGCCCTGATGGTTGCCTGAAGTGTTGTGAGAGCTAAGTGGAAAGTCCCGGCCAACAAGACTAGTGCATCCGAGCTCAATCCAGCGATTTCCTAGTTTTTCCCGTGCGAACCAGGTGCTACATCCTTAGTGCCATACGAGAGAAGCTAGCTGAACGCCTTGTCCAAAAGCAACTTACTTCGGAGAGTTGAGCTCACCCTCAGTCCCTCACAGTTGCACACTGCCTGCAGAAAGAGTTTCCAACATCTGCACCACAGCCGTTTGTCAGAGGCTTGTGAGACGCAAGTGGAATAAGCAGACCTGGATGGTGTCTCCAGCTGCAGTGGAGTGGTATTCTGGGTACCTCCTGGCTTACAGTACTGCTACGTTCTCAGTGCCCTAAGAACGCAGCTGGTTGAAAGCTGGCTTGTAGGCATGCTTCCTTCTACGAGCTGAGGTCAGGGCAGGACCCTCCCGCATCCTGACTGCCCGTAGACATAGTACCCAGCATCCTAATTTTATTCGCCCTAGGAGTTTTTGTGCATAGCATGTGGAAGTGACAGGATTCTCCTCAAGTGTATCTGAAAATACAGACATTGCAAACGTCCTTGTTCAATGAGAGTGTAGCTAGGTCCTAGCTCCCATCAAAGTGTCTAGCAGACATCTGCCTGCAAAGCATACACACTTCCGAGAGTTGAGCTTATGGACTGTCCCTCCCACATCCTGCCTGCAGGTACACCGCGCTCCTAACAGGCCTAGCCCTGATGGTTGCCTGAAGTGTTGTGAGAGCTAAGTGGAAAGTCCCGGCCAACAAGACTAGTGCATCCGAGCTCAATCCAGCGATTTCCTAGTTTTTCCCGTGCGAACCAGGTGCTACATCCTAAGTGCCATACGAGAGAAGCTACCTGAACGCCTTGTCCAAAAGCAACTTACTTCGGAGAGTTGAGCTCACCCTCAGTCCCTCGCAGTTGCACACTGCCTGTAGAAAGAGTTTCCAACATCTGCACCACAGCCGTTTGTCAGAGGCTTGTGAGACGCAAGTGGAATAAGCAGACCTGGATGGTGTCTCCAGCTGCAGTGGAGTGGTATTCTGGGTACCTCCTGGCTTAGAACACTGTTACGTTCTCAGTGCCCGAGGAACGCAGCTAGTTGAAAGCTGGCTTGTAGGCGTGCTTCCTTGTGCGAACTGACGTCAGGGCAGGATCCTCCCGCATCCTGACTGCCCGTAGACGTAGGTCCCAGCATCCTTATGTTAGGTGCCGAAGCGGTTCTGTGAAAACCTTGTGGAAGTGCCAGGATTCTCCTCAAGTGTATCTGAAAATACAGACATTGCAAACGTCCTTGTTCAATGAGAGTGTAGCTCGGTCCTAGCTCCCATCAAAGTGTCTAGCAGACATCTGCCTGCAAAGCATACACACTTCCGAGAGTTGAGCTTATGGACTGTCCCTCCCACATCCTGCCTGCAGGTACACCGCGCTCCTAACAGGCCTAGCCCTGATGGTTGCCTGAAGTGTTGTGAGAGCTAAGTGGAAAGTCCCGGCCAACAAGACTAGTGCATCCGAGCTCAATCCAGCGATTTCCTAGTTTTTCCCGTGCGAACCAGGTGCTACATCCTAAGTGCCATACGAGAGAAGCTAGCTGAACGCCTTGTCCAAAAGCAACTTACTTCGGAGAGTTGAGCTCACCCTCAGTCCCTCACAGTTGCACACTGCCTGCAGAAAGAGTTTCCAACATCTGCACCACAGCCGTTTGTCAGAGGCTTGTGAGACGCAAGTGGAATAAGCAGACCTGGATGGTGTCTCCAGCTGCAGTGGAGTGGTATTCTGGGTACCTCCTGGCTTAGAGTACTGCTACGTTCTCAGTGCCCTAAGAACGCAGCTGGTTGAAAGCTGGCTTGCAGGCATGCTTCCGTCTACGAGGTGAGGTCAGGGCAGGACCCTCCCGCATCCTGACTGCCTGTAGACATAGTACCCAGCATCCTAATGTTATTCGCCCTAGGAGGTTTTGTGCATAGCATGTGGAAGTGACAGGATTCTCCTCAAGTGTATCTGAAAATACAGACATTGCAAACGTCCTTGTTCAATGAGAGTGTAGCTAGGTCCTAGCTCCCATCAAAGTGTCTAGCAGACATCTGCCTGCAAAGCATACACACTTCCCAGAGTTGAGCTTATGGACTGTCCCTCCCACATCCTGCCTGCAGGTACACCGCGCTCCTAACAGGCCTAGCCCTGATTGTTGCCTGAAGTGTTGTGAGAGCTAAGTGGAAAGTCCCGGCCAACAAGACTAGTGCATCCGAGCTCAATCCAGCGATTTCCTAGTTTTTCCCGTGCGAACCAGGTGCTACATCCTAAGTGCCATACGAGAGAAGCTAGCTGAACGCCTTGTCCAAAAGCAACTTACTTCGGAGAGTTGAGCTCACCCTCAGTCCCTCACAGTTGCACACTGCCTGCAGAAAGAGTTTCCAACATCTGCACCACAGCCGTTTGTCAGAGGCTTGTGAGACGCAAGTGGAATAAGCAAACCTGGATGGTGTCTCCAGCTGCAGTGGAGTGGTATTCTGGGTACCTCCTGGCTTAGAGTACTGCTACGTTCTCAGTGCCCTAAGAACGCAGCTGGTTGAAAGCTGGCTTGTAGGCATGCTTCCTTCTACGAGCTGAGGTCAGGGCAGGACCCTCCCGCATCCTGACTGCCCGTAGACATAGTACCCAGCATCCTAATGTTATTCGCCCTAGGAGGTTTTGTGCATAGCATGTGGAAGTGACAGGATTCTCCTCAAGTGTATCTGAAAATACAGACATTGCAAACGTCCTTGTTCAATGAGAGTGTAGCTAGGTCCTAGCTCCCATCAAAGTGTCTAGCAGTCATCTGCCTGCAAAGCATACACACTTCCGAGAGTTGAGCTTATGGACTGTCCCTCCCACATCCTGCCTGCAGGTACACCGCGCTCCTAACAGGCCTAGCCCTGATGGTTGCCTGAAGTGTTGTGAGAGCTAAGTGGAAAGTCCCGGCCAACAAGACTAGTGCATCCGAGCTCAATCCAGCGATTTCCTAGTTTTTCCCGTGCGAACCAGGTGCTACATCCTAAGTGCCATACGAGAGAAGCTAGCTGAACGCCTTGTCCAAAAGCAACTTACTTCGGAGAGTTGAGCTCATCCTCAGTCCCTCACAGTTGCACACTGCCTGCAGAAAGATTTTCCAACATCTGCACCACAGCCGTTTGTCAGAGGCTTGTGAGACGCAAGTGGAATAAGCAGACCTGGATGGTGTCTCCAGCTGCAGTGGAGTGGTATTCTGGGTACCTCCTGGCTTAGAGTACTGCTACGTTCTCAGTGCCCTAAGAACGCAGCTGGTTGATAGCTGGCTTGCAAGCATGCTTCCTTCTACGAGCTGAGGTCAGGGCAGGACCCTCCCGCATCCTGACTGCCCGTACACATAGTACCCAGCATCCTAATGTTATTCGCCCTAGGAGGTTTTGTGCATAGCATGTGGAAGTGACAGGATTCTCCTCAAGTGTATCTGAAAATACAGACATTGCAAACGTCCTTGTTCAATGAGAGTGTAGCTAGGTCCTAGCTCCCATCAAAGTGTCTAGCAGTCATCTGCCTGCAAAGCATACACACTTCCGAGAGTTGAGCTTATGGACTGTCCCTCCCACATCCTGCCTGCAGGTACACCGCGCTCCTAACAGGCCTAGCCCTGATGGTTGCCTGAAGTGTTGTGAGAGCTAAGTGGAAAGTCCCGGCCAACAAGACTAGTGCATCCGAGCTCAATCCAGCGATTTCCTAGTTTTTCCCGTGCGAACCAGGTGCTACGTCCTAAGTGCCTTACGAGAGAAGCTAGCTGAACGCCTTGTCCAAAAGCAACTTACTTCGGAGAGTTGAGCTCACCCTCAGTCCCTCACAGTTGCACACTGCCTGCAGAAAGAGTTTCCAACATCTGCACCACAGCCGTTTGTCAGAGGCTTGTGAGACGCAAGTGGAATAAGCAGACCTGGATGGTGTCTCCAGCTGCAGTGGAGTGGTATTCTGGGTACCTCCTGGCTTAGAGTACTGCTACGTTCTCAGTGCCCTAAGAACGCAGCTGGTTGAAAGCTGGCTTGCAGGCATGCTTCCTTCTACGAGCTGAGGTCAGGGCAGGACCCTCCCGCATCCTGACTGCCCGTAGACATAGTACCCAGCATCCTAATGTTATTCGCCCTAGGAGGTTTTGTGCATAGCATGTGGAAGTGACAGGATTCGCCTCAAGTGTATCTGAAAATACAGACATTGCAAACGTCCTTGTTCAATGAGAGTGTAGCTAGGTCCTAGCTCCCATCAAAGTGTCTAGCAGTCATCTGCCTGCAAAGCATACACACTTCCGAGAGTTGAGCTTATGGACTGTCCCTCCCACATCCTGCCTGCAGGTACACCGCGCTCCTAACAGGCCTAGCCCTGATGGTTGCCTGAAGTGTTGTGAGAGCTAAGTGGAAAGTCCCGGCCAACAAGACTAGTGCATCCGAGCTCAATCCAGCGATTTCCTAGTTTTTCCCATGCGAACCAGGTGCTACATCCTAAGTGCCATACGAGAGAAGCTAGCTGAACGCCTTGTCCAAAAGCAACTTACTTCGGAGAGTTGAGCTCACCCTCAGTCCCTCGCAGTTGCACACTGCCTGTAGAAAGAGTTTCCAACATCTGCACCACAGCCGTTTGTCAGAGGCTTGTGAGACGCAAGTGGAATAAGCAGACCTGGATGGTGTCTCCAGCTGCAGTGGAGTGGTATTCTGGGTACCTCCTGGCTTAGAACACTGTTACGTTCTCAGTGCCCGAGGAACGCAGCTAGTTGAAAGCTGGCTTGTAGGCGTGCTTCCTTGTGCGAACTGACGTCAGGGCAGGATCCTCCCACATCCTGACTGCCCGTAGACGTAGGTCCCAGCATCCTTATGTTAGGTGCCGAAGCGGTTCTGTGAAAACCTTGTGGAAGTGCCAGGATTCTCCTCAAGTGTATCTGAAAATACAGACATTGCAAACGTCCTTGTTCAATGAGAGTGTAGCTCGGTCCTAGCTCCCATCAAAGTGTCTAGCAGACATCTGCCTGCAAAGCATACACACTTCCGAGAGTTGAGCTTATGGACTGTCCCTCCCACATCCTGCCTGCAGGTACACCGCGCTCCTAACAGGCCTAGCCCTGATGGTTGCCTGAAGTGTTGTGAGAGCTAAGTGGAAAGTCCCGGCCAACAAGACTAGTGCATCCGAGCTCAATCCAGCGATTTCCTAGTTTTTCCCATGCGAACCAGGTGCTACATCCTAAGTGCCATACGAGAGAAGCTAGCTGAACGCCTTGTCCAAAAGCAACTTACATCGGAGAGTTGAGCTCACCCTCAGTCCCTCGCAGTTGCACACTGCCTGTAGAAAGAGTTTCCAACATCTGCACCACAGCCGTTTGTCAGAGGCTTGTGAGACGCAAGTGGAATAAGCAGACCTGGATGGTGTCTCCAGCTGCAGTGGAGTGGTATTCTGGGTACCTCCTGGCTTAGAACACTGTTACGATCTCAGTTCCCGAGGAACGCAGCTAGTTGAAAGCTGGCTTGTAGGCGTGCTTCCTTGTGCGAACTGACGTCAGGGCAGGATCCTCCCGCATCCTGACTGCCCGTAGACGTAGGTCCCAGCATCCTTATGTTATTCGCCCTAGGAGGTTTTGTGCATAGCATGTGGAAGTGACAGGATTCTCCTCAAGTGTATCTGAAAATACAGACATTGCAAACGTCCTTGTTCAATGAGAGTGTAGCTAGGTCCTAGCTCCCATCAAAGTGTCTAGCAGTCATCTGCCTGCAAAGCATACACACTTCCGAGAGTTGAGCTTATGGACTGTCCCTCCCACATCCTGCCTGCAGCAACACCGCGCTCCTAACAGGCCTAGCCCTGATGGTTGCCTGAAGTGTTGTGAGAGCTAAGTGGAAAGTCCCGGCCAACAAGACTAGTGCATCCGAGCTGAATCCAGCGATTTCCTAGTTTTTCCCGTGCGAACCAGGTGCTACATCCTAAGTGCCATACGAGAGAAGCTAGCTGAACGCCTTGTCCAAAAGCAACTTACTTCGGAGAGTTGAGCTCATCCTCAGTCCCTCACAGTTGCACACTGCCTGCAGAAAGATTTTCCAACATCTGCACCACAGCCGTTTGTCAGAGGCTTGTGAGACGCAAGTGGAATAAGCAGACCTGGATGGTGTCTCCAGCTGCAGTGGAGTGGTATTCTGGGTACCTCCTGGCTTAGAGTACTGCTACGTTCTCAGTGCCCTAAGAACGCAGCTGGTTGATAGCTGGCTTGCAAGCATGCTTCCTTCTACGAGCTGAGGTCAGGGCAGGACCCTCCCGCATCCTGACTGCCTGTACACATAGTACCCAGCATCCTAATGTTATTCGCCCTAGGAGGTTTTGTGCATAGCATGTGGAAGTGACAGGATTCTCCTCAAGTGTATCTGAAAATACAGACATTGCAAACGTCCTTGTTCAATGAGAGTGTAGCTAGGTCCTAGCTCCCATCAAAGTGTCTAGCAGTCATCTGCCTGCAAAGCATACACACTTCCGAGAGTTGAGCTTATGGACTGTCCCTCCCACATCCTGCCTGCAGGTACACCGCGCTCCTAACAGGCCTAGCCCTGATGGTTGCCTGAAGTGTTGTGAGAGCTAAGTGGAAAGTCCCGGCCAACAAGACTAGTGCATCCGAGCTCAATCCAGCGATTTCCTAGTTTTTCCCGTGCAAACCAGGTGCTACATCCTAAGTGCCATACGAGAGAAGCTAGCTGAACGCCTTGTCCAAAAGCAACTTACTTCGGAGAGTTGAGCTCACCCTCAGTCCCTCACAGTTGCACACTGCCTGCAGAAAGAGTTTCCAACATCTGCACCACAGCCGTTTGTCAGAGGCTTGTGAGACGCAAGTGGAATAAGCAGACCTGGATGGTGTCTCCAGCTGCAGTGGAGTGGTATTCTGGGTACCTCCTGGCTTAGAGTACTGCTACGTTCTCAGTGCCCTAAGAACGCAGCTGGTTGAAAGCTGGCTTGTAGGCATGCTTCCTTCTACGAGCTGAGGTCAGGGCAGGACCCTCCCGCATCCTGACTGCCCGTAGACATAGTACCCAGCATCCTAATGTTATTCGCCCTAGGAGGTTTTGTGCATAGCATGTGGAAGTGACAGGATTCTCCTCAAGTGTATCTGAAAATACAGACATTGCAAACGTCCTTGTTCAATGAGAGTGTAGCTAGGTCCTAGCTCCCATCAAAGTGTCTAGCAGACATCTGCCTGCAAAGCATACACACTTCCGAGAGTTGAGCTTAGGGACTGTCCCTCCCACATCCTGCCTGCAGGTACACCGCGCTCCTAACAGGCCTAGCCCTGATGGTTGCCTGAAGTGTTGTGAGAGCTAAGTGGAAAGTCCCGGCCAACAAGACTAGTGCATCCGAGCTCAATCCAGCGATTTCCTAGTTTTTCCCATGCGAACCAGGTGCTACATCCTAAGTGCCATACGAGAGAAGCTAGCTGAACGCCTTGTCCAAAAGCAACTTACTTCGGAGAGTTGAGCTCACCCTCAGTCCCTCGCAGTTGCACACTGCCTGTAGAAAGAGTTTCCAACATCTGCACCACAGCCGTTTGTCAGAGGCTTGTGAGACGCAAGTGGAATAAGCAGACCTGGATGGTGTCTCCAGCTGCAGTGGAGTGGTATTCTGGGTACCTCCTGGCTTAGAACACTGTTACGTTCTCAGTGCCCTAGGAACGCAGCTAGTTGAAAGCTGGCTTGTAGGCGTGCTTCCTTGTGCGAACTGACGTCAGGGCAGGATCCTCCCGCATCCTGACTGCCCGTAGACGTAGGTCCCAGCATCCTTATGTTAGGTGCCGAAGCGGTTCTGTGAAATTCTTGTGGAAGTGCCAGGATTCTCCTCAAGTGTATCTGAAAATACAGACATTGCAAACGTCCTTGTTCAATGAGAGTGTAGCTCGGTCCTAGCTCCCATCAAAGTGTCTAGCAGACATCTGCCTGCAAAGCATACACACTTCCGAGAGTTGAGCTTATGGACTGTCCCTCCCACATCCTGCCTGCAGGTACACCGCGCTCCTAACAGGCCTAGCCCTGATGGTTGCCTGAAGTGTTGTGAGAGCTAAGTGGAAAGTCCCGGCCAACAAGACTAGTGCATCCGAGCTCAATCCAGCGATTTCCTAGTTTTTCCCGTGCGAACCAGGTGCTACATCCTAAGTGCCATACGAGAGAAGCTAGCTGAAAGCCTTGTCCAAAAGCAACTTACTTCGGAGAGTTGAGCTCACCCTCAGTCCCTCACAGTTGCACACTGCCTGCAGAAAGAGTTTCCAACATCTGCACCACAGCCGTTTGTCAGAGGCTTGTGAGACGCAAGTGGAATAAGCAGACCTGGATGGTGTCTCCAGCTGCAGTGGAGTGGTATTCTGGGTACCTCCTGGCTTAGAACACTGTTACGTTCTCAGTGCCCGAGGAACGCAGCTAGTTGAAAGCTGGCTTGTAGGCGTGCTTCCTTGTGCGAACTGACGTCAGGGCAGGATCCTCCCGCATCCTGACTGCCCGTAGACGTAGGTCCCAGCATCCTTATGTTAGGTGCCGAAGCGGTTCTGTGAAAACCTTGTGGAAGTGCCAGGATTCTCCTCAAGTGTATCTGAAAATACAGACATTGCAAACGTCCTTGTTCAATGAGAGTGTAGCTCGGTCCTAGCTCCCATCAAAGTGTCTAGCAGACATCTGCCTGCAAAGCATACACACTTCCGAGAGTTGAGCTTATGGACTGTCCCTCCCACATCCTGCCTGCAGGTACACCGCGCTCCTAACAGGCCTAGCCCTGATGGTTGCCTGAAGTGTTGTGAGAGCTAAGTGGAAAGTCCCGGCCAACAAGACTAGTGCATCCGAGCTCAATCCAGCGATTTCCTAGTTTTTCCCGTGCGAACCAGGTGCTACATCCTAAGTGCCATACGAGAGAAGCTAGCTGAACGCCTTGTCCAAAAGCAACTTACTTCGGAGAGTTGAGCTCACCCTCAGTCCCTCACAGTTGCACACTGCCTGCAGAAAGAGTTTCCAACATCTGCACCACAGCCGTTTGTCAGAGGCTTGTGAGACGCAAGTGGAATAAGCAGACCTGGATGGTGTCTCCAGCTGCAGTGGAGTGGTATTCTGGGTACCTCCTGGCTTAGAGTACTGCTACGTTCTCAGTGCCCTAAGAACGCAGCTGGTGGAAAGCTGGCTTGCAGGCATGCTTCCTTCTACGAGCTGAGGTCAGGGCAGGACCCTCCCGCATCCTGACTGCCCGTAGACCTAGTACCCAGCATCCTAATGTTATTCGCCCTAGGAGGTTTTGTGCATAGCATGTGGAAGTGACAGGATTCTCCTCAAGTGTATCTGAAAATACAGACATTGCAAACGTCCTTGTTCAATGAGACTGTAGCTCGGTCCTAGCTCCCATCAAAGTGTCTAGCAGACATCTGCCTGCAAAGCATACACACTTCCGAGAGTTGAGCTTATGGACTGTCCCTCCCACATCCTGCCTGCAGGTACACCGCGCTCCTAACAGGCCTAGCCCTGATGGTTGCCTGAAGTGTTGTGAGAGCTAAGTGGAAAGTCCCGGCCAACAAGACTAGTGCATCCGAGCTCAATCCAGCGATTTCCTAGTTTTTCCCGTGCGAACCAGGTGCTACATCCTAAGTGCCATACGAGAGAAGCTAGCTGAACGCCTTGTCCAAAAGCAACTTACTTCTGAGAGTTGAGCTCACCCTCAGTCCCTCACAGTTGCACACTGCCTGCAGAAAGACTTTCCAACATCTGCACCACAGCCGTTTGTCAGAGGCTTGTGAGACGCAAGTGGAATAAGCAGACCTGGATGGTGTCTCCAGCTGCAGTGGAGTGGTATTCTGGGTACCTCCTGGCTTAGAGTACGGCTACGTTCTCAGTGCCCTAAGAACGCAGCTGGTTGAAAGCTGGCTTGCAGGCATGCTTCCTTCTACAGGCTGAGGTCAGGGCAGGACCCTCCCGCATCCTGACTGCCCGTAGACATAGTACCCAGCATCCTAATGTTATTCGCCCTAGGAGATTTTGTGCATAGCATGTGGAAGTGACAGGATTCTCCTCAAGTGTATCTGAAAATACAGACATTGCAAACGTCCTTGTTCAATGAGAGTGTAGCTCGGTCCTAGCTCCCATCAAAGTGTCTAGCAGACATCTGCCTGCAAAGCATACACACTTCCGAGAGTTGAGCTTATGGACTGTCCCTCCCACATCCTGCCTGCAGGTACACTGCGCTCCTAACAGGCCTAGCCCTGATGGTTGCCTGAAGTGTTGTGAGAGCTAAGTGGAAAGTCCCGGCCAACAAGACTAGTGCATCCGAGCTCAATCCAGCGATTTCCTAGTTTTTCCCATGCGAACCAGGTGCTACATCCTAAGTGCCATACGAGAGAAGCTAGCTGAACGCCTTGTCCAAAAGCAACTTACTTCGGAGAGTTGAGCTCACCCTCAGTCCCTCGCAGTTGCACACTGCCTGTAGAAAGAGTTTCCAACATCTGCACCACAGCCGTTTGTCAGAGGCTTGTGAGACGCAAGTGGAATAAGCAGACCTGGATGGTGTCTCCAGCTGCAGTGGAGTGGTATTCTGGGTACCTCCTGGCTTAGAACACTGTTACGATCTCAGTTCCCGAGGAACGCAGCTAGTTGAAAGCTGGCTTGTAGGCGTGCTTCCTTGTGCGAACTGACGTCAGGGCAGGATCCTCCCGCATCCTGACTGCCCGTAGACGTAGGTCCCAGCATCCTTATGTTAGGTGCCGAAGCGGTTCTGTGAAAACCTTGTGGAAGTGCCAGGATTCTCCTCAAGTGTATCTGAAAATACAGACATTGCAAACGTCCTTGTTCAATGAGAGTGTAGCTCGGTCCTAGCTCCCATCAAAGTGTCTAGCAGACATCTGCCTGCAAAGCATACACACTTCCGAGAGTTGAGCTTATGGACTGTCCCTCCCACATCCTGCCTGCAGGTACACCGCGCTCCTAACAGGCCTAGCCCTGATGGTTGCCTGAAGTGTTGTGAGAGCTAAGTGGAAAGTCCCGGCCAACAAGACTAGTGCATCCGAGCTCAATCCAGCGATTTCCTAGTTTTTCCCGTGCGAACCAGGTGCTACATCCTAAGTGCCATACGAGAGAAGCTAGCTGAACGCCTTGTCCAAAAGCAACTTACTTCGGAGAGTTGAGCTCACCCTCAGTCCCTCACAGTTGCACACTGCCTGCAGAAAGAGTTTCCAACATCAGCACCACAGCCGTTTGTCAGAGGCTTGTGAGACACAAGTGGAATAAGCAGACCTGGATGGTGTCTCCAGCTGCAGTGGAGTGGTATTCTGGGTACCTCCTGGCTTAGAGTACTGCTATGTTCTCAGTGCCCTAAGAACGCAGCTGGTTGAAAGCTGGCTTGTAGGCATGCTTCCTTCTACGAGCTGAGGTCAGGGCAGGACCCTCCCGCATCCTGACTGCCCGTAGACATAGTACCCAGCATCCTAATGTTATTCGCCCTAGGAGGTTTTGTGCATAGCATGTGGAAGTGACAGGATTCTCCTCAAGTGTATCTGAAAATACAGACATTGCAAACGTCCTTGTTCAATGAGAGTGTAGCTAGGTCCTAGCTCCCATCAAAGTGTCTAGCAGTCATCTGCCTGCAAAGCATACACACTTCCGAGAGTTGAGCTTATGGACTGTCCCTCCCACATCCTGCCTGCAGGTACACCGCGCTCCTAACAGGCCTAGCCCTGATGGTTGCCTGAAGTGTTGTGAGAGCTAAGTGGAAAGTCCCGGCCAACAAGACTAGTGCATCCGAGCTGAATCCAGCGATTTCCTAGTTTTTCCCGTGCGAACCAGGTGCTACATCCTAAGTGCCATACGAGAGAAGCTAGCTGAACGCCTTGTCCAAAAGCAACTTACTTCGGAGAGTTGAGCTCACCATCAGTCCCTCACAGTTGCACACTGCCTGCAGAAAGATTTTCCAACATCTGCACCACAGCCGTTTGTCAGAGGCTTGTGAGACGCAAGTGGAATAAGCAGACCTGGATGGTGTCTCCAGCTGCAGTGGAGTGGTATTCTGGGTACCTCCTGGCTTAGAGTACTGCTACGTTCTCAGTGCCCTAAGAACGCAGCTGGTTGATAGCTGGCTTGCAAGCATGCTTCCTTCTACGAGCTGAGGTCAGGGCAGGACCCTCCCGCATCCTGACTGCCCGTACACATAGTACCCAGCATCCTAATGTTATTCGCCCTAGGAGGTTTTGTGCATAGCATGTGGAAGTGACAGGATTCTCCTCAAGTGTATCTGAAAATACAGACATTGCAAACGTCCTTGTTCAATGAGAGTGTAGCTAGGTCCTAGCTCCCATCAAAGTGTCTAGCAGTCATCTGCCTGCAAAGCATACACACTTCCGAGAGTTGAGCTTATGGACTGTCCCTCCCACATCCTGCCTGCAGGTACACCGCGCTCCTAACAGGCCTAGCCCTGATGGTTGCCTGAAGTGTTGTGAGAGCTAAGTGGAAAGTCCCGGCCAACAAGACTAGTGCATCCGAGCTCAATCCAGCGATTTCCTAGTTTTTCCCGTGCGAACCAGGTGCTACATCCTAAGTGCCATACGAGAGAAGCTAGCTGAACGCCTTGTCCAAAAGCAACTTACTTCTGAGAGTTGAGCTCACCCTCAGTCCCTCACAGTTGCACACTGCCTGCAGAAAGACTTTCCAACATCTGCACCACAGCCGTTTGTCAGAGGCTTGTGAGACGCAAGTGGAATAAGCAGACCTGGATGGTGTCTCCAGCTGCAGTGGAGTGGTATTCTGGGTACCTCCTGGCTTAGAGTACGGCTACGTTCTCAGTGCCCTAAGAACGCAGCTGGTTGAAAGCTGGCTTGCAGGCATGCTTCCTTCTACAGGCTGAGGTCAGGGCAGGACCCTCCCGCATCCTGACTGCCCGTAGACATAGTACCCAGCATCCTAATGTTATTCGCCCTAGGAGATTTTGTGCATAGCATGTGGAAGTGACAGGATTCTCCTCAAGTGTATCTGAAAATACAGACATTGCAAACGTCCTTGTTCAATGAGAGTGTAGCTCGGTCCTAGCTCCCATCAAAGTGTCTAGCAGACATCTGCCTGCAAAGCATACACACTTCCGAGAGTTGAGCTTATGGACTGTCCCTCCCACATCCTGCCTGCAGGTACACTGCGCTCCTAACAGGCCTAGCCCTGATGGTTGCCTGAAGTGTTGTGAGAGCTAAGTGGAAAGTCCCGGCCAACAAGACTAGTGCATCCGAGCTCAATCCAGCGATTTCCTAGTTTTTCCCATGCGAACCAGGTGCTACATCCTAAGTGCCATACGAGAGAAGCTAGCTGAACGCCTTGTCCAAAAGCAACTTACTTCGGAGAGTTGAGCTCACCCTCAGTCCCTCGCAGTTGCACACTGCCTGTAGAAAGAGTTTCCAACATCTGCACCACAGCCGTTTGTCAGAGGCTTGTGAGACGCAAGTGGAATAAGCAGACCTGGATGGTGTCTCCAGCTGCAGTGGAGTGGTATTCTGGGTACCTCCTGGCTTAGAACACTGTTACGATCTCAGTTCCCGAGGAACGCAGCTAGTTGAAAGCTGGCTTGTAGGCGTGCTTCCTTGTGCGAACTGACGTCAGGGCAGGATCCTCCCGCATCCTGACTGCCCGTAGACGTAGGTCCCAGCATCCTTATGTTAGGTGCCGAAGCGGTTCTGTGAAAACCTTGTGGAAGTGCCAGGATTCTCCTCAAGTGTATCTGAATATACAGACATTGCAAACGTCCTTGTTCAATGAGAGTGTAGCTCGGTCCTAGCTCCCATCAAAGTGTCTAGCAGACATCTGCCTGCAAAGCATACACACTTCCGAGAGTTGAGCTTATGGACTGTCCCTCCCACATCCTGCCTGCAGGTACACCGCGCTCCTAACAGGCCTAGCCCTGATGGTTGCCTGAAGTGTTGTGAGAGCTAAGTGGAAAGTCCCGGCCAACAAGACTAGTGCATCCGAGCTCAATCCAGCGATTTCCTAGTTTTTCCCGTGCGAACCAGGTGCTACATCCTAAGTGCCATACGAGAGAAGCTAGCTGAACGCCTTGTCCAAAAGCAACTTACTTCGGAGAGTTGAGCTCACCCTCAGTCCCTCACAGTTGCACACTGCCTGCAGAAAGAGTTTCCAACATCTGCACCACAGCCGTTTGTCAGAGGCTTGTGAGACGCAAGTGGAATAAGCAGACCTGGATGGTGTCTCCAGCTGCAGTGGAGTGGTATTCTGGGTACCTCCTGGCTTAGAGTACTGCTACGTTCTCAGTGCCCTAAGAACGCAGCTGGTTGAAAGCTGGCTTGCAGGCATGCTTCCTTCTACGAGCTGAGGTCAGGGCAGGACCCTCCCGCATCCTGACTGCCCGTAGACATAGTACCCAGCATCCTAATGTTATTCGCCCTAGGAGGTTTTGTGCATAGCATGTGGAAGTGACAGGATTCTCCTCAAGTGTATCTGAAAATACAGACATTGCAAACGTCCTTGTTCAATGAGAGTGTAGCTCGGTCCTAGCTCCCATCAAAGTATCTAGCAGACATCTGCCTGCAAAGCATACACACTTCCGAGAGTTGAGCTTATGGACTGTCCCTCCCACATCCTGCCTGCAGGTACACCGCGCTCCTAACAGGCCTAGCCCTGATGGTTGCCTGAAGTGTTGTGAGAGCTAAGTGGAAAGTCCCGGCCAACAAGACTAGTGCATCCGAGCTCAATCCAGCGATTTCCTAGTTTTTCCCGTGCGAACCAGGTGCTACATCCTAAGTGCCATACGAGAGAAGCTAGCTGAACGCCTTGTCCAAAAGCAACTTACTTCGGAGAGTTGAGCTCACCCTCAGTCCCTCACAGTTGCACACTGCCTGCAGAAAGAGTTTCCAACATCTGCACCACAGCCGTTTGTCAGAGGCTTGTGAGACGCAAGTGGAATAAGCAGACCTGGATGGTGTCTCCAGCTGCAGTGGAGTGGTATTCTGGGTACCTCCTGGCTTAGAACACTGTTACGATCTCAGTTCCCGAGGAACGCAGCTAGTTGAAAGCTGGCTTGTAGGCGTGCTTCCTTGTGCGAACTGACGTCAGGGCAGGATCCTCCCGCATCCTGACTGCCCGTAGACGTAGGTCCCAGCATCCTTATGTTAGGTGCCGAAGCGGTTCTGTGAAAACCTTGTGGAAGTGCCAGGATTCTCCTCAAGTGTATCTGAATATACAGACATTGCAAACGTCCTTGTTCAATGAGAGTGTAGCTCGGTCCTAGCTCCCATCAAAGTGTCTAGCAGACATCTGCCTGCAAAGCATACACACTTCCGAGAGTTGAGCTTATGGACTGTCCCTCCCACATCCTGCCTGCAGGTACACCGCGCTCCTAACAGGCCTAGCCCTGATGGTTGCCTGAAGTGTTGTGAGAGCTAAGTGGAAAGTCCCGGCCAACAAGACTAGTGCATCCGAGCTCAATCCAGCGATTTCCTAGTTTTTCCCGTGCGAACCAGGTGCTACATCCTAAGTGCCATACGAGAGAAGCTAGCTGAACGCCTTGTCCAAAAGCAACTTACTTCGGAGAGTTGAGCTCACCCTCAGTCCCTCACAGTTGCACACTGCCTGCAGAAAGAGTTTCCAACATCTGCACCACAGCCGTTTGTCAGAGGCTTGTGAGACGCAAGTGGAATAAGCAGACCTGGATGGTGTCTCCAGCTGCAGTGGAGTGGTATTCTGGGTACCTCCTGGCTTAGAGTACTGCTACGTTCTCAGTGCCCTAAGAACGCAGCTGGTTGAAAGCTGGCTTGCAGGCATGCTTCCTTCTACGAGCTGAGGTCAGGGCAGGACCCTCCCGCATCCTGACTGCCCGTAGACATAGTACCCAGCATCCTAATGTTATTCGCCCTAGGAGGTTTTGTGCATAGCATGTGGAAGTGACAGGATTCTCCTCAAGTGTATCTGAAAATACAGACATTGCAAACGTCCTTGTTCAATGAGAGTGTAGCTCGGTCCTAGCTCCCATCAAAGTATCTAGCAGACATCTGCCTGCAAAGCATACACACTTCCGAGAGTTGAGCTTATGGACTGTCCCTCCCACATCCTGCCTGCAGGTACACCGCGCTCCTAACAGGCCTAGCCCTGATGGTTGCCTGAAGTGTTGTGAGAGCTAAGTGGAAAGTCCCGGCCAACAAGACTAGTGCATCCGAGCTCAATCCAGCGATTTCCTAGTTTTTCCCGTGCGAACCAGGTGCTACATCCTAAGTGCCATACGAGAGAAGCTAGCTGAACGCCTTGTCCAAAAGCAACTTACTTCGGAGAGTTGAGCTCACCCTCAGTCCCTCACAGTTGCACACTGCCTGCAGAAAGAGTTTCCAACATCAGCACCACAGCCGTTTGTCAGAGGCTTGTGAGACGCAAGTGGAATAAGCAGACCTGGATGGTGTCTCCAGCTGCAGTGGAGTGGTATTCTGGGTACCTCCTGGCTTAGAGTACTGCTTTGTTCTCAGTGCCCTAAGAACGCAGCTGGTTGAAAGCTGGCTTGTAGGCATGCTTCCTTCTACGAGCTGAGGTCAGGGCAGGACCCTCCCGCATCCTGACTGCCCGTAGACATAGTACCCAGCATCCTAATGTTATTCGCCCTAGGAGGTTTTGTGCATAGCATGTGGAAGTGACAGGATTCTCCTCAAGTGTATCTGAAAATACAGACATTGCAAACGTCCTTGTTCAATGAGAGTGTAGCTAGGTCCTAGCTCCCATCAAAGTGTCTAGCAGTCATCTGCCTGCAAAGCATACACACTTCCGAGAGTTGAGCTTATGGACTGTCCCTCCCACATCCTGCCTGCAGGTACACCGCGCTCCTAACAGGCCTAGCCCTGATGGTTGCCTGAAGTGTTGTGAGAGCTAAGTGGAAAGTCCCGGCCAACAAGACTAGTGCATCCGAGCTGAATCCAGCGATTTCCTAGTTTTTCCCGTGCGAACCAGGTGCTACATCCTAAGTGCCATACGAGAGAAGCTAGCTGAACGCCTTGTCCAAAAGCAACTTACTTCGGAGAGTTGAGCTCACCATCAGTCCCTCACAGTTGCACACTGCCTGCAGAAAGATTTTCCAACATCTGCACCACAGCCGTTTGTCAGAGGCTTGTGAGACGCAAGTGGAATAAGCAGACCTGGATGGTGTCTCCAGCTGCAGTGGAGTGGTATTCTGGGTACCTCCTGGCTTAGAGTACTGCTACGTTCTCAGTGCCCTAAGAACGCAGCTGGTTGATAGCTGGCTTGCAAGCATGCTTCCTTCTACGAGCTGAGGTCAGGGCAGGACCCTCCCGCATCCTGACTGCCCATACACATAGTACCCAGCATCCTAATGTTATTCGCCCTAGGAGGTTTTGTGCATAGCATGTGGAAGTGACAGGATTCTCCTCAAGTGTATCTGAAAATACAGACATTGCAAACGTCCTTGTTCAATGAGAGTGTAGCTAGGTCCTAGCTCCCATCAAAGTGTCTAGCAGTCATCTGCCTGCAAAGCATACACACTTCCGAGAGTTGAGCTTATGGACTGTCCCTCCCACATCCTGCCTGCAGGTACACCGCGCTCCTAACAGGCCTAGCCCTGATGGTTGCCTGAAGTGTTGTGAGAGCTAAGTGGAAAGTCCCGGCCAACAAGACTAGTGCATCCGAGCTCAATCCAGCGATTTCCTAGTTTTTCCCGTGCGAACCAGGTGCTACATCCTAAGTGCCATACGAGAGAAGCTAGCTGAACGCCTTGTCCAAAAGCAACTTACTTCGGAGAGTTGAGCTCACCCTCAGTCCCTCACAGTTGCACACTGCCTGCAGAAAGAGTTTCCAACATCTGCACCACAGCCGTTTGTCAGAGGCTTGTGAGACGCAAGTGGAATAAGCAGACCTGGATGGTGTCTCCAGCTGCAGTGGAGTGGTATTCTGGGTACCTCCTGGCTTAGAGTACTGCTACGTTCTCAGTGCCCTAAGAACGCAGCTGGTTGATAGCTGGCTTGCAGGCATGCTTCCTTCTACGAGCTGAGGTCAGGGCAGGACCCTCCCGCATCCAGACTGCCCGTAGACATAGTACCCAGCATCCTAATGTTATTCGCCCTAGGAGGTTTTGTGCATAGCATGTGGAAGTGACAGGATTCTCCTCAAGTGTATCTGAAAATACAGACATTGCAAACGTCCTTGTTCAATGAGAGTGTAGCTAGGTCCTAGCTCCCATCAAAGTGTCTAGCAGACATCTGCCTGCAAAGCATACACACTTCCGAGAGTTGAGCTTATGGACTGTCCCTCCCACATCCTGCCTGCAGGTACACCGCGCTCCTAACAGGCCTAGCCCTGATGGTTGCCTGAAGTGTTGTGAGAGCTAAGTGGAAAGTCCCGGCCAACAAGACTAGTGCATCCGAGCTCAATCCAGCGATTTCCTAGTTTTTCCCGTGCGAACCAGGTGCTACATCCTAAGTGCCATACGAGAGAAGCTAGCTGAACGCCTTGTCCAAAAGCAACTTACTTCGGAGAGTTGAGCTCACCCTCAGTCCCTCACAGTTGCACACTGCCTGCAGAAAGAGTTTCCAACATCTGCACCACAGCCGTTTGTCAGAGGCTTGTGAGACGCAAGTGGAATAAGCAGACCTGGATGGTGTCTCCAGCTGCAGTGGAGTGGTATTCTGGGTACCTCCTGGCTTAGAGTACTGCTACGTTCTCAGTGCCCTAAGAACGCAGCTGGTTGAAAGCTGGCTTGTAGGCATGCTTCCTTCTATGAGCTGAGGTCAGGGCAGGACCCTCCCGCATCCTGACTGCCCGTAGACATAGTACCCAGCATCCTAATGTTATTCGCCCTAGGAGGTTTTGTGCATAGCATGTGGAAGTGACAGGATTCTCCTCAAGTGTATCTGAAAATACAGACATTGCAAACGTCCTTGTTCAATGAGAGTGTAGCTAGGTCCTAGCTCCCATCAAAGTGTCTAGCAGACATCTGCCTGCAAAGCATACACACTTCCGAGAGTTGAGCTTATGGACTGTCCCTCCCACATCCTGCCTGCAGGTACACCGCGCTCCTAACAGGCCTAGCCCTGATGGTTGCCTGAAGTGTTGTGAGAGCTAAGTGGAAAGTCCCGGCCAACAAGACTAGTGCATCCGAGCTGAATCCAGCGATTTCCTAGTTTTTCCCGTGCGAACCAGGTGCTACATCCTAAGTGCCATACGAGAGAAGCTAGCTGAACGCCTTGTCCAAAAGCAACTTACTTCGGAGAGTTGAGCTCATCCTCAGTCCCTCACAGTTGCACACTGCCTGCAGAAAGATTTTCCAACATCTGCACCACAGCCGTTTGTCAGAGGCTTGTGAGACGCAAGTGGAATAAGCAGACCTGGATGGTGTCTACAGCTGCAGTGGAGTGGTATTCTGGGTACCTCCTGGCTTACAGTACTGCTACGTTCTCAGTGCCCTAAGAACGCAGCTGGTTGATAGCTGGCTTGCAAGCATGCTTCCTTCTACGAGCTGAGGTCAGGGCAGGACCCTCCCGCATCCTGACTGCCCGTACACATAGTACCCAGCATCCTAATGTTATTCGCCCTAGGAGGTTTTGTGCATAGCATGTGGAAGTGACAGGATTCTCCTCAAGTGTATCTGAAAATACAGACATTGCAAACGTCCTTGTTCAATGAGAGTGTAGCTAGGTCCTAGCTCCCATCAAAGTGTCTAGCAGTCATCTGCCTGCAAAGCATACACACTTCCGAGAGTTGAGCTTATGGACTGTCCCTCCCACATCCTGCCTGCAGGTACACCGCGCTCCTAACAGGCCTAGCCCTGATGGTTGCCTGAAGTGTTGTGAGAGCTAAGTGGAAAGTCCCGGCCAACAAGACTAGTGCATCCGAGCTCAATCCAGCGATTTCCTAGTTTTTCCCGTGCGAACCAGGTGCTACGTCCTAAGTGCCATACGAGAGAAGCTAGCTGAACGCCTTGTCCAAAAGCAACTTACTTCGGAGAGTTGAGCTCACCCTCAGTCCCTCACAGTTGCACACTGCCTGCAGAAAGAGTTTCCAACATCTGCACCACAGCCGTTTGTCAGAGGCTTGTGAGACGCAAGTGGAATAAGCAGACCTGGATGGTGTCTCCAGCTGCAGTGGAGTGGTATTCTGGGTACCTCCTGGCTTAGAGTACTGCTACGTTCTCAGTGCCCTAAGAACGCAGCTGGTTGATAGCTGGCTTGCAGGCATGCTTCCTTCTACGAGCTGAGGTCAGGGCAGGACCCTCCCGCATCCAGACTGCCCGTAGACATAGTACCCAGCATCCTAATGTTATTCGCCCTAGGAGGTTTTGTGCATAGCATGTGGAAGTGACAGGATTCTCCTCAAGTGTATCTGAAAATACAGACATTGCAAACGTCCTTGTTCAATGAGAGTGTAGCTAGGTCCTAGCTCCCATCAAAGTGTCTAGCAGACATCTGCCTGCAAAGCATACACACTTCCGAGAGTTGAGCTTATGGACTGTCCCTCCCACATCCTGCCTGCAGGTACACCGCGCTCCTAACAGGCCTAGCCCTGATGGTTGCCTGAAGTGTTGTGAGAGCTAAGTGGAAAGTCCCGGCCAACAAGACTAGTGCATCCGAGCTCAATCCAGCGATTTCCTAGTTTTTCCCGTGCGAACCAGGTGCTACATCCTAAGTGCCATACGAGAGAAGCTAGCTGAACGCCTTGTCCAAAAGCAACTTACTTCGGAGAGTTGAGCTCACCATCAGTCCCTCACAGTTGCACACTGCCTGCAGAAAGAGTTTCCAACATCTGCACCACAGCCGTTTGTCAGAGGCTTGTGAGACGCAAGTGGAATAAGCAGACCTGGATGGTGTCTCCAGCTGCAGTGGAGTGGTATTCTGGGTACCTCCTGGCTTAGAGTACTGCTACGTTCTCAGTGCCCTAAGAACGCAGCTGGTTGAAAGCTGGCTTGTAGGCATGCTTCCTTCTACGAGCTGAGGTCAGGGCAGGACCCTCCCGCATCCTGACTGCCCGTAGACATAGTACCCAGCATCCTAATGTTATTCGCCCTAGGAGGTTTTGTGCATAGCATGTGGAAGTGACAGGATTCTCCTCAAGTATATCTGAAAATACAGACATTGCAAACGTCCTTGTTCAATGAGAGTGTAGCTAGGTCCTAGCTCCCATCAAAGATGTCTAGCAGACATCTGCCTGCAAAGCATACACACTTCCGAGAGTTGAGCTTATGGACTGTCCCTCCCACATCCTGCCTGCAGGTACACCGCGCTCCTAACAGGCCTAGCCCTGATGGTTGCCTGAAGTGTTGTGAGAGCTAAGTGGAAAGTCCCGGCCAACAAGACTAGTGCATCCGAGCTCAATCCAGCGATTTCCTAGTTTTTCCCATGCGAACCAGGTGCTACATCCTAAGTGCCATACGAGAGAAGCTAGCTGAACGCCTTGTCCAAAAGCAACTTACTTCGGAGAGTTGAGCTCACCCTCAGTCCCTCGCAGTTGCACACTGCCTGTAGAAAGAGTTTCCAACATCTGCACCACAGCCGTTTGTCAGAGGCTTGTGAGACGCAAGTGGAATAAGCAGACCTGGATGGTGTCTCCAGCTGCAGTGGAGTGGTATTCTGGGTACCTCCTGGCTTAGAACACTGTTACGTTCTCAGTGCCCGAGGAACGCAGCTAGTTGAAAGCTGGCTTGTAGGCGTGCTTCCTTGTGCGAACTGACGTCAGGGCAGGATCCTCCCGCATCCTGACTGCCCGTAGACGTAGGTCCCAGCATCCTTATGTTAGGTGCCGAAGCGGTTCTGTGAAAACCTTGTGGAAGTGCCAGGATTGTCCTCAACTGTATCTGAAAATACAGACATTGCAAACGTCCTTGTTCAATGAGAGTGTAGCTCGGTCCTAGCTCCCATCAAAGTGTCTAGCAGACATCTGCCTGCAAAGCATACACACTTCCGAGAGTTGAGCTTATGGACTGTCCCTCCCACATCCTGCCTGCAGGTACACCGCGCTCCTAACAGGCCTAGCCCTGATGGTTGCCTGAAGTGTTGTGAGAGCTAAGTGGAAAGTCCCGGCCAACAAGACTAGTGCATCCGAGCTCAATCCAGCGATTTCCTAGTTTTTCCCGTGCGAACCAGGTGCTACATCCTAAGTGCCATACGAGAGAAGCTAGCTGAACGCCTTGTCCAAAAGCAACTTACTTCGGAGAGTTGAGCTCACCCTCAGTCCCTCACAGTTGCACACTGCCTGCAGAAAGAGTTTCCAACATCTGCACCACAGCCGTTTGTCAGAGGCTTGTGAGACGCAAGTGGAATAAGCAGACCTGGATGGTGTCTCCAGCTGCAGTGGAGTGGTATTCTGGGTACCTCCTGGCTTAGAGTACTGCTACGTTCTCAGTGCCCTAAGAACGCAGCTGGTTGAAAGCTGGCTTGCAGGCATGCTTCCTTCTACGAGCTGAGGTCAGGGCAGGACCCTCCCGCATCCTGACTGCCCGTAGACATAGTACCCAGCATCCTAATGTTATTCGCCCTAGGAGGTTTTGTGCATAGCATGTGGAAGTGACAGGATTCTCCTCAAGTGTATCTGAAAATACAGACATTGCAAACGTCCTTGTTCAATGAGAGTGTAGCTCGGTCCTAGCTCCCATCAAAGTATCTAGCAGACATCTGCCTGCAAAGCATACACACTTCCGAGAGTTGAGCTTATGGACTGTCCCTCCCACATCCTGCCTGCAGGTACACCGCGCTCCTAACAGGCCTAGCCCTGATGGTTGCCTGAAGTGTTGTGAGAGCTAAGTGGAAAGTCCCGGCCAACAAGACTAGTGCATCCGAGCTCAATCCAGCGATTTCCTAGTTTTTCCCGTGCGAACCAGGTGCTACATCCTAAGTGCCATACGAGAGAAGCTAGCTGAACGCCTTGTCCAAAAGCAACTTACTTCGGAGAGTTGAGCTCACCCTCAGTCCCTCACAGTTGCACACTGCCTGCAGAAAGAGTTTCCAACATCAGCACCACAGCCGTTTGTCAGAGGCTTGTGAGACGCAAGTGGAATAAGCAGACCTGGATGGTGTCTCCAGCTGCAGTGGAGTGGTATTCTGGGTACCTCCTGGCTTAGAGTACTGCTATGTTCTCAGTGCCCTAAGAACGCAGCTGGTTGAAAGCTGGCTTGTAGGCATGCTTCCTTCTACGAGCTGAGGTCAGGGCAGGACCCTCCCGCATCCTGACTGCCCGTAGACATAGTACCCAGCATCCTAATGTTATTCGCCCTAGGAGGTTTTGTGCATAGCATGTGGAAGTGACAGGATTCTCCTCAAGTGTATCTGAAAATACAGACATTGCAAACGTCCTTGTTCAATGAGAGTGTAGCTCGGTCCTAGCTCCCATCAAAGTGTCTAGCAGTCATCTGCCTGCAAAGCATACACACTTCCGAGAGTTGAGCTTATGGACTGTCCCTCCCACATCCTGCCTGCAGGTACACCGCGCTCCTAACAGGCCTAGCCCTGATGGTTGCCTGAAGTGTTGTGAGAGCTAAGTGGAAAGTCCCGGCCAACAAGACTAGTGCATCCGAGCTGAATCCAGCGATTTCCTAGTTTTTCCCGTGCGAACCAGGTGCTACATCCTAAGTGCCATACGAGAGAAGCTAGCTGAACGCCTTGTCCAAAAGCAACTTACTTCGGAGAGTTGACCTCATCCTCAGTCCCTCACAGTTGCACACTGCCTGCAGAAAGATTTTCCAACATCTGCACCACAGCCGTTTGTCAGAGGCTTGTGAGACGCAAGTGGAATAAGCAGACCTGGATGGTGTCTCCAGCTGCAGTGGAGTGGTATTCTGGGTACCTCCTGGCTTAGAGTACTGCTACGTTCTCAGTGCCCTAAGAACGCAGCTGGTTGATAGCTGGCTTGCAAGCATGCTTCCTTCTACGAGCTGAGGTCAGGGCAGGACCCTCCCGCATCCTGACTGCCCGTACACATAGTACCCAGCATCCTAATGTTATTCGCCCTAGGAGGTTTTGTGCATAGCATGTGGAAGTGACAGGATTCTCCTCCAGTGTATCTGAAAATACAGACATTGCAAACGTCCTTGTTCAATGAGAGTGTAGCTAGGTCCTAGCTCCCATCAAAGTGTCTAGCAGTCATCTGCCTGCAAAGCATACACACTTCCGAGAGTTGAGCTTATGGACTGTCCCTCCCACATCCTGCCTGCAGGTACACCGCGCTCCTAACAGGCCTAGCCCTGATGGTTGCCTGAAGTGTTGTGAGAGCTAAGTGGAAAGTCCCGGCCAACAAGACTAGTGCATCCGAGCTCAATCCAGCGATTTCCTAGTTTTTCCCGTGCCAACCAGGTGCTACATCCTAAGTGCCATACGAGAGAAGCTAGCTGAACGCCTTGTCCAAAAGCAACTTACTTCGGAGAGTTGAGCTCACACTCAGTCCCTCACAGTTGCACACTGCCTGCAGAAAGAGTTTCCAATATCTGCACCACAGCCGTTTGTCAGAGGCTTGTGAGACGCAAGTGGAATAAGCAGACCTGGATGGTGTCTCCAGCTGCAGTGGAGTGGTATTCTGGGTACCTCCTGGCTTAGAGTACTGCTACGTTCTCAGTGCCCTAAGAACGCAGCTGGTTGATAGCTGGCTTGCAGGCATGCTTCCTTCTACGAGCTGAGGTCAGGGCAGGACCCTCCCGCATCCAGACTGCCCGTAGACATAGTACCCAGCATCCTAATGTTATTCGCCCTAGGAGGTTTTGTGCATAGCATGTGGAAGTGACAGGATTCTCCTCAAGTGTATCTGAAAATACAGACATTGCAAACGTCCTTGTTCAATGAGAGTGTAGCTAGGTCCTAGCTCCCATCAAAGTGTCTAGCAGACATCTGCCTGCAAAGCATACACACTTCCGAGAGTTGAGCTTATGGACTGTCCCTCCCACATCCTGCCTGCAGGTACACCGCGCTCCTAACAGGCCTAGCCCTGATGGTTGCCTGAAGTGTTGTGAGAGCTAAGTGGAAAGTCCCGGCCAACAAGACTAGTGCATCCGAGCTCAATCCAGCGATTTCCTAGTTTTTCCCGTGCGAACCAGGTGCTACATCCTAAGTGCCATACGAGAGAAGCTAGCTGAACGCCTTGTCCAAAAGCAACTTACTTCGGAGAGTTGAGCTCACCCTCAGTCCCTCACAGTTGCACACTGCCTGCAGAAAGAGTTTCCAACATCTGCACCACAGCCGTTTGTCAGAGGCTTGTGAGACGCAAGTGGAATAAGCAGACCTGGATGGTGTCTCCAGCTGCAGTGGAGTGGTATTCTGGGTACCTCCTGGCTTAGAGTACTGCTACGTTCTCAGTGCCCTAAGAACGCAGCTGGTTGAAAGCTGGCTTGTAGGCATGCTTCCTTCTACGAGCTGAGGTCAGGGCAGGACCCCCCCGCATCCTGACTGCCCGTAGACATAGTACCCAGCATCCTAATGTTATTCGCCCTAGGAGGTTTTGTGCATAGCATGTGGAAGTGACAGGATTCTCCTCAAGTGTATCTGAAAATACAGACATTGCAAACGTCCTTGTTCAATGAGAGTGTAGCTAGGTCCTAGCTCCCATCAAAGTGTCTAGCAGACATCTGCCTGCAAAGCATACACACTTCCGAGAGTTGAGCTTATGGACTGTCCCTCCCACATCCTGCCTGCAGGTACACCGCGCTCCTAACAGGCCTAGCCCTGATGGTTGCCTGAAGTGTTGTGAGAGCTAAGTGGAAAGTCCCGGCCAACAAGACTAGTGCATCCGAGCTCAATCCAGCGATTTCCTAGTTTTTCCCATGCGAACCAGGTGCTACATCCTAAGTGCCATACGAGAGAAGCTAGCTGAACGCCTTGTCCAAAAGCAACTTACTTCGGAGAGTTGAGCTCACCCTCAGTCCCTCGCAGTTGCACACTGCCTGTAGAAAGAGTTTCCAACATCTGCACCACAGCCGTTTGTCAGAGGCTTGTGAGACGCAAGTTGAATAAGCAGACCTGGATGGTGTCTCCAGCTGCAGTGGAGTGGTATTCTGGGTACCTCCTGGCTTAGAACACTGTTACGTTCTCAGTGCCCTAGGAACGCAGCTAGTTGAAAGCTGGCTTGTAGGCGTGCTTCCTTGTGCGAACTGACGTCAGGGCAGGATCCTCCCGCATCCTGACTGCCCGTAGACGTAGGTCCCAGCATCCTTATGTTAGGTGCCGAAGCGGTTCTGTGAAAACCTTGTGGAAGTGCCAGGATTCTCCTCAAGTGTATCTGAAAATACAGACATTGCAAACGTCCTTGTTCAATGAGAGTGTAGCTCGGTCCTAGCTCCCATCAAAGTGTCTAGCAGACATCTGCCTGCAAAGCATACACACTTCCGAGAGTTGAGCTTATGGACTGTCCCTCCCACATCCTGCCTGCAGGTACACCGCGCTCCTAACAGGCCTAGCCCTGATGGTTGCCTGAAGTGTTGTGAGAGCTAAGTGGAAAGTCCCGGCCAACAAGACTAGTGCATCCGAGCTCAATCCAGCGATTTCCTAGTTTTTCCCGTGCGAACCAGGTGCTACATCCTAAGTGCCATACGAGAGAAGCTAGCTGAACGCCTTGTCCAAAAGCAACTTACTTCGGAGAGCTGAGCTCACCCTCAGTCCCTCACAGTTGCACACTGCCTGCTGAAAGAGTTTCCAACATCTGCACCACAGCCGTTTGTCAGAGGCTTGTGAGACGCAAGTGGAATAAGCAGACCTGGATGGTGTCTCCAGCTGCAGTGGAGTGGTATTCTGGGTACCTCCTGGCTTAGAACACTGTTACGTTCTCAGTGCCCGAGGAACGCAGCTAGTTGAAAGCTGGCTTGTAGGCGTGCTTCCTTGTGCGAACTGACGTCAGGGCAGGATCCTCCCGCATCCTGACTGCCCGTACACATAGTACCCAGCATCCTAATGTTATTCGCCCTAGGAGGTTTTGTGCATAGCATGTGGAAGTGACAGGATTCTCCTCAAGTGTATCTGAAAATACAGACATTGCAAACGTACTTGTTCAATGAGAGTGTAGCTCGGTCCTAGCTCCCATCAAAGTGTCTAGCAGACATCTGCCTGCAAAGCATACACACTTCCGAGAGTTGAGCTTATGGACTGTCCCTCCCACATCCTGCCTGCAGGTACACCGCGCTCCTAACAGGCCTAGCCCTGATGGTTGCCTGAAGTGTTGTGAGAGCTAAGTGGAAAGTCCCGGCCAACAAGACTAGTGCATCCGAGCTCAATCCAGCGATTTCCTAGTTTTTCCCGTGCGAACCAGGTGCTACATCCTAAGTGCCATACGAGAGAAGCTAGCTGAACGCCTTGTCCAAAAGCAACTTATTTCGGAGAGTTGAGCTCACCCTCAGTCCCTCACAGTTGCACACTGCCTGCAGAAAGAGTTTCCAACATCTGCACCACAGCCGTTTGTCAGAGGCTTGTGAGACGCAAGTGGAATAAGCAGACCTGGATGGTGTCTCCAGCTGCAGTGGAGTGGTATTCTGGGTACCTCCTGGCTTAGAGTACTGCTACGTTCTCAGTGCCCTAAGAACGCAGCTGGTTGAAAGCTGGCTTGCAGGCATGCTTCCTTCTACGAGCTGAGGTCAGGGCAGGACCCTCCCGCATCCTGACTGCCTGTAGACATAGTACCCAGCATCCTAATGTTATTCGCCCTAGGAGGTTTTGTGCATAGCATGTGGAAGTGACAGGATTCTCCTCAAGTGTATCTGAAAATACAGACATTGCAAACGTCCTTGTTCAATGAGAGTGTAGCTAGGTCCTAGCTCCCATCAAAGTGTCTAGCAGACATCTGCCTGCAAAGCATACACACTTCCGAGAGTTGAGCTTATGGACTGTCCCTCCCACATCCTGCCTGCAGGTACACCGCGCTCCTAACAGGCCTAGCCCTGATGGTTGCCTGAAGTGTTGTGAGAGCTAAGTGGAAAGTCCCGGCCAACAAGACTAGTGCATCCGAGCTCAATCCAGCGATTTCCTAGTTTTTCCCGTGCGAACCAGGTGCTACATCCTAAGTGCCATACGAGAGAAGCTAGCTGAACGCCTTGTCCAAAAGCAACTTACTTCGGAGAGTTGAGCTCACCCTCAGTCCCTCACAGTTGCACACTGCCTGCAGAAAGAGTTTCCAACATCTGCACCACAGCCGTTTGTCAGAGGCTTGTGAGACGCAAGTGGAATAAGCAGACCTGGATGGTGTCTCCAGCTGCAGTGGAGTGGTATTCTGGGTACCTCCTGGCTTAGAGTACTGCTACGTTCTCAGTGCCCTAAGAACGCAGCTGGTTGAAAGCTGGCTTGCAGGCATGCTTCCTTCTACGAGCTGAGGTCAGGGCAGGACCCTCCCGCATCCTGACTGCCCGTAGACATAGTACCCAGCATCCTAATGTTATTCGCCCTAGGAGGTTTTGTGCATAGCATGTGGAAGTGACAGGATTCGCCTCAAGTGTATCTGAAAATACAGACATTGCAAACGTCCTTGTTCAATGAGAGTGTAGCTAGGTCCTAGCTCCCATCAAAGTGTCTAGCAGTCATCTGCCTGCAAAGCATACACACTTCCGAGAGTTGAGCTTATGGACTGTCCCTCCCACATCCTGCCTGCAGGTACACCGCGCTCCTAACAGGCCTAGCCCTGATGGTTGCCTGAAGTGTTGTGAGAGCTAAGTGGAAAGTCCCGGCCAACAAGACTAGTGCATCCGAGCTCAATCCAGCGATTTCCTAGTTTTTCCCATGCGAACCAGGTGCTACATCCTAAGTGCCATACGAGAGAAGCTAGCTGAACGCCTTGTCCAAAAGCAACTTACTTCGGAGAGTTGAGCTCACCCTCAGTCCCTCACAGTTGCACACTGCCTGCAGAAAGAGTTTCCAACATCTGCACCACAGCCGTTTGTCAGAGGCTTGTGAGACGCAAGTGGAATAAGCAGACCTGGATGGTGTCTCCAGCTGCAGTGGAGTGGTATTCTGGGTACCTCCTGGCTTAGAGTACTGCTACGTTCTCAGTGCCCTAAGAACGCAGCTGGAAGAAAGCTGGCTTGTAGGCATGCTTCCTTCTACGAGCTGAGGTCAGGGCAGGACCCTCCCGCATCCTGACTGCCCGTAGACATAGTACCCAGCATCCTAATGTTATTCGCCCTAGGAGTTTTTGTGCATAGCATGTGGAAGTGACAGGATTCTCCTCAAGTGTATCTGAAAATACAGACATTGCAAACGTCCTTGTTCAATGAGAGTGTAGCTAGGTCCTAGCTCCCATCAAAGTGTCTAGCAGACATCTGCCTGCAAAGCATACACACTTCCGAGAGTTGAGCTTATGGACTGTCCCTCCCACATCCTGCCTGCAGGTACACCGCGCTCCTAACAGGCCTAGCCCTGATGGTTGCCTGAAGTGTTGTGAGAGCTAAGTGGAAAGTCCCGGCCAACAAGACTAGTGCATCCGAGCTCAATCCAGCGATTTCCTAGTTTTTCCCATGCGAACCAGGTGCTACATCCTAAGTGCCATACGAGAGAAGCTAGCTGAACGCCTTGTCCAAAAGCAACTTACTTCGGAGAGTTGAGCTCACCCTCAGTCCCTCGCAGTTGCACACTGCCTGTAGAAAGAGTTTCCAACATCTGCACCACAGCCGTTTGTCAGAGGCTTGTGAGACGCAAGTGGAATAAGCAGACCTGGATGGTGTCTCCAGCTGCAGTGGAGTGGTATTCTGGGTACCTCCTGGCTTAGAACACTGTTACGTTCTCAGTGCCCGAGGAACGCAGCTAGTTGAAAGCTGGCTTGTAGGCGTGCTTCCTTGTGCGAACTGACGTCAGGGCAGGATCCTCCCGCATCCTGACTGCCCGTAGACGTAGGTCCCAGCATCCTTATGTTAGGTGCCGAAGCGGTTCTGTGAAAACCTTGTGGAAGTGCCAGGATTCTCCTCAAGTGTATCTGAAAATACAGACATTGCAAACGTCCTTGTTCAATGAGAGTGTAGCTCGGTCCTAGCTCCCATCAAAGTGTCTAGCAGACATCTGCCTGCAAAGCATACACACTTCCGAGAATTGAGCTTATGGACTGTCCCTCCCACATCCTGCCTGCAGGTACACCGCGCTCCTAACAGGCCTAGCCCTGATGGTTGCCTGAAGTGTTGTGAGAGCTAAGTGGAAAGTCCCGGCCAACAAGACTAGTGCATCCGAGCTCAATCCAGCGATTTCCTAGTTTTTCCCATGCGAACCAGGTGCTACATCCTAAGTGCCATACGAGAGAAGCTAGCTGAACGCCTTGTCCAAAAGCAACTTACATCGGAGAGTTGAGCTCACCCTCAGTCCCTCGCAGTTCCACACTGCCTGTAGAAAGAGTTTCCAACATCTGCACCACAGCCGTTTGTCAGAGGCTTGTGAGACGCAAGTGGAATAAGCAGACCTGGATGGTGTCTCCAGCTGCAGTGGAGTTGTATTCTGGGTACCTCCTGGCTTAGAACACTGTTACGATCTCAGTTCCCGAGGAACGCAGCTAGTTGAAAGCTGGCTTGTAGGCGTGCTTCCTTGTGCGAACTGACGTCAGGGCAGGATCCTCCCGCATCCTGACTGCCCGTAGACGTAGGTCCCAGCATCCTTATGTTATTCGCCCTAGGAGGTTTTGTGCATAGCATGTGGAAGTGACAGGATTCTCCTCAAGTGTATCTGAAAATACAGACATTGCAAACGTCCTTGTTCAATGAGAGTGTAGCTAGGTCCTAGCTCCCATCAAAGTGTCTAGCAGTCATCTGCCTGCAAAGCATACACACTTCCGAGAGTTGAGCTTATGGACTGTCCCTCCCACATCCTGCCTGCAGCAACACCGCGCTCCTAACAGGCCTAGCCCTGATGGTTGCCTGAAGTGTTGTGAGAGCTAAGTGGAAAGTCCCGGCCAACAAGACTAGTGCATCCGAGCTGAATCCAGCGATTTCCTAGTTTTTCCCGTGCGAACCAGGTGCTACATCCTAAGTGCCATACGAGAGAAGCTAGCTGAACGCCTTGTCCAAAAGCAACTTACTTCGGAGAGTTGAGCTCATCCTCAGTCCCTCACAGTTGCACACTGCCTGCAGAAAGATTTTCCAACATCTGCACCACAGCCGTTTGTCAGAGGCTTGTGAGACGCAAGTGGAATAAGCAGACCTGGATGGTGTCTCCAGCTGCAGTGGAGTGGTATTCTGGGTACCTCCTGGCTTAGAGTACTGCTACGTTCTCAGTGCCCTAAGAACGCAGCTGGTTGATAGCTGGCTTGCAAGCATGCTTCCTTCTACGAGCTGAGGTCAGGGCAGGACCCTCCCGCATCCTGACTGCCCGTACACATAGTACCCAGCATCCTAATGTTATTCGCCCTAGGAGGTTTTGTGCATAGCATGTGGAAGTGACAGGATTCTCCTCAAGTGTATCTGAAAATACAGACATTGCAAACGTCCTTGTTCAATGAGAGTGTAGCTAGGTCCTAGCTCCCATCAAAGTGTCTAGCAGTCATCTGCCTGCAAAGCATACACACTTCCGAGAGTTGAGCTTATGGACTGTCCCTCCCACATCCTGCCTGCAGGTACACCGCGCTCCTAACAGGCCTAGCCCTGATGGTTGCCTGAAGTGTTGTGAGAGCTAAGTGGAAAGTCCCGGCCAACAAGACTAGTGCATCCGAGCTCAATCCAGCGATTTCCTAGTTTTTCCCGTGCGAACCAGGTGCTACATCCTAAGTGCCATACGAGAGAAGCTAGCTGAACGCCTTGTCCAAAAGCAACTTACTTCGGAGAGTTGAGCTCACCCTCAGTCCCTCACAGTTGCACACTGCCTGCAGAAAGAGTTTCCAACATCTGCACCACAGCCGTTTGTCAGAGGCTTGTGAGACGCAAGTGGAATAAGCAGACCTGGATGGTGTCTCCAGCTGCAGTGGAGTGGTATTCTGGGTACCTCCTGGCTTAGAGTACTGCTACGTTCTCAGTGCCCTAAGAACGCAGCTGGTTGAAAGCTGGCTTGTAGGCATGCTTCCTTCTACGAGCTGAGGTCAGGGCAGGACCCTCCCGCATCCTGACTGCCCGTAGACATAGTACCCAGCATCCTAATGTTATTCGCCCTAGGAGGTTTTGTGCATAGCATGTGGAAGTGACAGGATTCTCCTCAAGTGTATCTGAAAATACAGACATTGCAAACGTCCTTGTTCAATGAGAGTGTAGCTAGGTCCTAGCTCCCATCAAAGTGTCTAGCAGACATCTGCCTGCAAAGCATACACACTTCCGAGAGTTGAGCTTATGGACTGTCCCTCCCACATCCTGCCTGCAGGTACACCGCGCTCCTAACAGGCCTAGCCCTGATGGTTGCCTGAAGTGTTGTGAGAGCTAAGTGGAAAGTCCCGGCCAACAAGACTAGTGCATCCGAGCTCAATCCAGCGATTTCCTAGTTTTTCCCATGCGAACCAGGTGCTACATCCTAAGTGCCATACGAGAGAAGCTAGCTGAACGCCTTGTCCAAAAGCAACTTACTTCGGAGAGTTGAGCTCACCCTCAGTCCCTCGCAGTTGCACACTGCCTGTAGAAAGAGTTTCCAACATCTGCACCACAGCCGTTTGTCAGAGGCTTGTGAGACGCAAGTGGAATAAGCAGACCTGGATGGTGTCTCCAGCTGCAGTGGAGTGGTATTCTGGGTACCTCCTGGCTTAGAACACTGTTACGTTCTCAGTGCCCTAGGAACGCAGCTAGTTGAAAGCTGGCTTGTAGGCGTGCTTCCTTGTGCGAACTGACGTCAGGGCAGGATCCTCCCGCATCCTGACTGCCCGTAGACGTAGGTCCCAGCATCCTTATGTTAGGTGCCGAAGCGGTTCTGTGAAATTCTTGTGGAAGTGCCAGGATTCTCCTCAAGTGTATCTGAAAATACAGACATTGCAAACGTCCTTGTTCAATGAGAGTGTAGCTCGGTCCTAGCTCCCATCAAAGTGTCTAGCAGACATCTGCCTGCAAAGCATACACACTTCCGAGAGTTGAGCTTATGGACTGTCCCTCCCACATCCTGCCTGCAGGTACACCGCGCTCCTAACAGGCCTAGCCCTGATGGTTGCCTGAAGTGTTGTGAGAGCTAAGTGGAAAGTCCCGGCCAACAAGACTAGTGCATCCGAGCTCAATCCAGCGATTTCCTAGTTTTTCCCGTGCGAACCAGGTGCTACATCCTAAGTGCCATACGAGAGAAGCTAGCTGAACGCCTTGTCCAAAAGCAACTTACTTCGGAGAGTTGAGCTCACCCTCAGTCCCTCACAGTTGCACACTGCCTGCAGAAAGAGTTTCCAACATCTGCACCACAGCCGTTTGTCAGAGGCTTGTGAGACGCAAGTGGAATAAGCAGACCTGGATGGTGTCTCCAGCTGCAGTGGAGTGGTATTCTGGGTACCTCCTGGCTTAGAACACTGTTACGTTCTCAGTGCCCGAGGAACGCAGCTAGTTGAAAGCTGGCTTGTAGGCGTGCTTCCTTGTGCGAACTGACGTCAGGGCAGGATCCTCCCGCATCCTGACTGCCCGTAGACGTAGGTCCCAGCATCCTTATGTTAGGTGCCGAAGCGGTTCTGTGAAAACCTTGTGGAAGTGCCAGGATTCTCCTCAAGTGTATCTGAAAATACAGACATTGCAAACGTCCTTGTTCAATGAGAGTGTAGCTCGGTCCTAGCTCCCATCAAAGTGTCTAGCAGACATCTGCCTGCAAAGCATACACACTTCCGAGAGTTGAGCTTATGGACTGTCCCTCCCACATCCTGCCTGCAGGTACACCGCGCTCCTAACAGGCCTAGCCCTGATGGTTGCCTGAAGTGTTGTGAGAGCTAAGTGGAAAGTCCCGGCCAACAAGACTAGTGCATCCGAGCTCAATCCAGCGATTTCCTAGTTTTTCCCGTGCGAACCAGGTGCTACATCCTAAGTGCCATACGAGAGAAGCTAGCTGAACGCCTTGTCCAAAAGCAACTTACTTCGGAGAGTTGAGCTCACCCTCAGTCCCTCACAGTTGCACACTGCCTGCAGAAAGAGTTTCCAACATCTGCACCACAGCCGTTTGTCAGAGGCTTGTGAGACGCAAGTGGAATAAGCAGACCTGGATGGTGTCTCCAGCTGCAGTGGAGTAGTATCCTGGGTACCTCCTGGCTTAGAGTACTGCTACGTTCTCAGTGCCCTAAGAACGCAGCTGGTTGAAAGCTGGTTTGCAGGAATGCTTCCTTCTACGAGCTGAGGTCAGGGCAGGACCCTCCCGCATCCTCACTGCCCGTAGACATAGTACCCAGCATCCTAATGTTATTCGCCCTAGGAGGTTTTGTGCATAGCATGTGGAAGTGACAGGATTCTCCTCAAGTGTATCTGAAAATACAGACATTGCAAACGTCCTTGTTCAATGAGAGTGTAGCTAGGTCCTAGCTCCCATCAAAGTGTCTAGCAGACATCTGCCTGCAAAGCATACACACTTCCGAGAGTTGAGCTTATGGACTGTCCCTCCCACATCCTGCCTGCAGGTACACCGCGCTCCTAACAGGCCTAGCCCTGATGGTTGCCTGAAGTGCTGTGAGAGCTAAGTGGAAAGTCCCGGCCAACAAGACTAGTGCATCCGAGCTCAATCCAGCGATTTCCTAGTTTTTCCCGTGCGAACCAGGTGCTACATCCTAAGTGCCATACGAGAGAAGCTAGCTGAACGCCTTGTCCAAAAGCAACTTACTTCGGAGAGTTGAGCTCACCCTCAGTCCCTCACAGTTGCACACTGCCTGCAGAAAGAGTTTCCAACATCTGCACCACAGCCGTTTGTCAGAGGCTTGTGAGACGCAAGTGGAATAAGCAGACCTGGATGGTGTCTCCAGCTGCAGTGGAGTGGTATTCTGGGTACCTCCTGGCTTAGAACACTGTTACGTTCTCAGTGCCCGAGGAACGCAGCTAGTTGAAAGCTGGCTTGTAGGCGTGCTTCCTTGTGCGAACTGACGTCAGGGCAGGATCCTCCCGCATCCTGACTGCCCGTAGACGTAGGTCCCAGCATCCTTATGTTAGGTGCCGAAGCGGTTCTGTGAAAACCTTGTGGAAGTGCCAGGATTCTCCTCAAGTGTATCTGAAAATACAGACATTGCAAACGTCCTTGTTCAATGAGAGTGTAGCTCGGTCCTAGCTCCCATCAAAGTGTCTAGCAGACATCTGCCTGCAAAGCATACACACTTCCGAGAGTTGAGCTTATGGACTGTCCCTCCCACATCCTGCCTGCAGGTACACCGCGCTCCTAACAGGCCTAGCCCTGATGGTTGCCTGAAGTGTTGTGAGAGCTAAGTGGAAAGTCCCGGCCAACAAGACTAGTGCATCCGAGCTCAATCCAGCGATTTCCTAGTTTTTCCCGTGCGAACCAGGTGCTACATCCTAAGTGCCATACGAGAGAAGCTAGCTGAACGCCTTGTCCAAAAGCAACTTACTTCGGAGAGTTGAGCTCACCCTCAGTCCCTCACAGTTGCACACTGCCTGCAGAAAGAGTTTCCAACATCTGCACCACAGCCGTTTGTCAGAGGCTTGTGAGACGCAAGTGGAATAAGCAGACCTGGATGGTGTCTCCAGCTGCAGTGGAGTAGTATCCTGGGTACCTCCTGGCTTAGAGTACTGCTACGTTCTCAGTGCCCTAAGAACGCAGCTGGTTGAAAGCTGGTTTGCAGGAATGCTTCCTTCTACGAGCTGAGGTCAGGGCAGGACCCTCCCGCATCCTCACTGCCCGTAGACATAGTACCCAGCATCCTAATGTTATTCGCCCTAGGAGGTTTTGTGCATAGCATGTGGAAGTGACAGGATTCTCCTCAAGTGTATCTGAAAATACAGACATTGCAAACGTCCTTGTTCAATGAGAGTGTAGCTAGGTCCTAGCTCCCATCAAAGTGTCTAGCAGACATCTGCCTGCAAAGCATACACACTTCCGAGAGTTGAGCTTATGGACTGTCCCTCCCACATCCTGCCTGCAGGTACACCGCGCTCCTAACAGGCCTAGCCCTGATGGTTGCCTGAAGTGCTGTGAGAGCTAAGTGGAAAGTCCCGGCCAACAAGACTAGTGCATCCGAGCTCAATCCAGCGATTTCCTAGTTTTTCCCGTGCGAACCAGGTGCTACATCCTAAGTGCCATACGAGAGAAGCTAGCTGAACGCCTTGTCCAAAAGCAACTTACTTCGGAGAGTTGAGCTCACCCTCAGTCCCTCACAGTTGCACACTGCCTGCAGAAAGAGTTTCCAACATCTGCACCACAGCCGTTTGTCAGAGGCTTGTGAGACGCAAGTGGAATAAGCAGACCTGGATGGTGTCTCCAGCTGCAGTGGAGTGGTATTCTGGGTACCTCCTGGCTTAGAGTACTGCTACGTTCTCAGTGCCCTAAGAACGCAGCTGGTGGAAAGCTGGCTTGCAGGCATGCTTCCTTCTACGAGCTGAGGTCAGGGCAGGACCCTCCCGCATCCTGACTGCCCGTAGACCTAGTACCCAGCATCCTAATGTTATTCGCCCTAGGAGGTTTTGTGCATAGCATGTGGAAGTGACAGGATTCTCCTCAAGTGTATCTGAAAATACAGACATTGCAAACGTCCTTGTTCAATGAGAGTGTAGCTCGGTCCTAGCTCCCATCAAAGTGTCTAGCAGACATCTGCCTGCAAAGCATACACACTTCCGAGAGTTGAGCTTATGGACTGTCCCTCCCACATCCTGCCTGCAGGTACACCGCGCTCCTAACAGGCCTAGCCCTGATGGTTGCCTGAAGTGTTGTGAGAGCTAAGTGGAAAGTCCCGGCCAACAAGACTAGTGCATCCGAGCTCAATCCAGCGATTTCCTAGTTTTTCCCGTGCGAACCAGGTGCTACATCCTAAGTGCCATACGAGAGAAGCTAGCTGAACGCCTTGTCCAAAAGCAACTTACTTCTGAGAGTTGAGCTCACCCTCAGTCCCTCACAGTTGCACACTGCCTGCAGAAAGACTTTCCAACATCTGCACCACAGCCGTTTGTCAGAGGCTTGTGAGACGCAAGTGGAATAAGCAGACCTGGATGGTGTCTCCAGCTGCAGTGGAGTGGTATTCTGGGTACCTCCTGGCTTAGAGTACGGCTACGTTCTCAGTGCCCTAAGAACGCAGCTGGTTGAAAGCTGGCTTGCAGGCATGCTTCCTTCTACAGGCTGAGGTCAGGGCAGGACCCTCCCGCATCCTGACTGCCCGTAGACATAGTACCCAGCATCCTAATGTTATTCGCCCTAGGAGATTTTGTGCATAGCATGTGGAAGTGACAGGATTCTCCTCAAGTGTATCTGAAAATACAGACATTGCAAACGTCCTTGTTCAATGAGAGTGTAGCTCGGTCCTAGCTCCCATCAAAGTGTCTAGCAGACATCTGCCTGCAAAGCATACACACTTCCGAGAGTTGAGCTTATGGACTGTCCCTCCCACATCCTGCCTGCAGGTACACTGCGCTCCTAACAGGCCTAGCCCTGATGGTTGCCTGAAGTGTTGTGAGAGCTAAGTGGAAAGTCCCGGCCAACAAGACTAGTGCATCCGAGCTCAATCCAGCGATTTCCTAGTTTTTCCCATGCGAACCAGGTGCTACATCCTAAGTGCCATACGAGAGAAGCTAGCTGAACGCCTTGTCCAAAAGCAACTTACTTCGGAGAGTTGAGCTCACCCTCAGTCCCTCGCAGTTGCACACTGCCTGTAGAAAGAGTTTCCAACATCTGCACCACAGCCGTTTGTCAGAGGCTTGTGAGACGCAAGTGGAATAAGCAGACCTGGATGGTGTCTCCAGCTGCAGTGGAGTGGTATTCTGGGTACCTCCTGGCTTAGAACACTGTTACGATCTCAGTTCCCGAGGAACGCAGCTAGTTGAAAGCTGGCTTGTAGGCGTGCTTCCTGGTGCGAACTGACGTCAGGGCAGGATCCTCCCGCATCCTGACTGCCCGTAGACGTAGGTCCCAGCATCCTTATGTTAGGTGCCGAAGCGGTTCTGTGAAAACCTTGTGGAAGTGCCAGGATTCTCCTCAAGTGTATCTGAAAATACAGACATTGCAAACGTCCTTGTTCAATGAGAGTGTAGCTCGGTCCTAGCTCCCATCAAAGTGTCTAGCAGACATCTGCCTGCAAAGCATACACACTTCCGAGAGTTGAGCTTATGGACTGTCCCTCCCACATCCTGCCTGCAGGTACACCGCGCTCCTAACAGGCCTAGCCCTGATGGTTGCCTGAAGTGTTGTGAGAGCTAAGTGGAAAGTCCCGGCCAACAAGACTAGTGCATCCGAGCTCAATCCAGCGATTTCCTAGTTTTTCCCGTGCGAACCAGGTGCTACATCCTAAGTGCCATACGAGAGAAGCTAGCTGAACGCCTTGTCCAAAAGCAACTTACTTCGGAGAGTTGAGCTCACCCTCAGTCCCTCACAGTTGCACACTGCCTGCAGAAAGAGTTTCCAACATCTGCACCACAGCCGTTTGTCAGAGGCTTGTGAGACGCAAGTGGAATAAGCAGACCTGGATGGTGTCTCCAGCTGCAGTGGAGTGGTATTCTGGGTACCTCCTGGCTTAGAGTACTGCTACGTTCTCAGTGCCCTAAGAACGCAGCTGGTTGAAAGCTGGCTTGCAGGCATGCTTCCTTCTACGAGCTGAGGTCAGGGCAGGACCCTCCCGCATCCTGACTGCCCGTAGACATAGTACCCAGCATTCTAATGTTAATCGCCCTAGGAGGTTTTGTGCATAGCATGTGGAAGTGACAGGATTCTCCTCAAGTGTATCTGAAAATACAGACATTGCAAACGTCCTTGTTCAATGAGAGTGTAGCTCGGTCCTAGCTCCCATCAAAGTATCTAGCAGACATCTGCCTGCAAAGCATACACACTTCCGAGAGTTGAGCTTATGGACTGTCCCTCCCACATCCTGCCTGCAGGTACACCGCGCTCCTAACAGGCCTAGCCCTGATGGTTGCCTGAAGTGTTGTGAGAGCTAAGTGGAAAGTCCCGGCCAACAAGACTAGTGCATCCGAGCTCAATCCAGCGATTTCCTAGTTTTTCCCGTGCGAACCAGGTGCTACATCCTAAGTGCCATACGAGAGAAGCTAGCTGAACGCCTTGTCCAAAAGCAACTTACTTCGGAGAGTTGAGCTCACCCTCAGTCCCTCACAGTTGCACACTGCCTGCAGAAAGAGTTTCCAACATCAGCACCACAGCCGTTTGTCAGAGGCTTGTGAGACGCAAGTGGAATAAGCAGACCTGGATGGTGTCTCCAGCTGCAGTGGAGTGGTATTCTGGGTACCTCCTGGCTTAGAGTACTGCTATGTTCTCAGTGCCCTAAGAACGCAGCTGGTTGAAAGCTGGCTTGTAGGCATGCTTCCTTCTACGAGCTGAGGTCAGGGCAGGACCCTCCCGCATCCTGACTGCCCGTAGACATAGTACCCAGCATCCTAATGTTATTCGCCCTAGGAGGTTTTGTGCATAGCATGTGGAAGTGACAGGATTCTCCTCAAGTGTATCTGAAAATACAGACATTGCAAACGTCCTTGTTCAATGAGAGTGTAGCTAGGTCCTAGCTCCCATCAAAGTGTCTAGCAGTCATCTGCCTGCAAAGCATACACACTTCCGAGAGTTGAGCTTATGGACTGTCCCTCCCACATCCTGCCTGCAGGTACACCGCGCTCCTAACAGGCCTAGCCCTGATGGTTGCCTGAAGTGTTGTGAGAGCTAAGTGGAAAGTCCCGGCCAACAAGACTAGTGCATCCGAGCTGAATCCAGCGATTTCCTAGTTTTTCCCGTGCGAACCAGGTGCTACATCCTAAGTGCCATACGAGAGAAGCTAGCTGAACGCCTTGTCCAAAAGCAACTTACTTCGGAGAGTTGAGCTCACCATCAGTCCCTCACAGTTGCACACTGCCTGCAGAAAGATTTTCCAACATCTGCACCACAGCCGTTTGTCAGAGGCTTGTGAGACGCAAGTGGAATAAGCAGACCTGGATGGTGTCTCCAGCTGCAGTGGAGTGGTATTCTGGGTACCTCCTGGCTTAGAGTACTGCTACGTTCTCAGTGCCCTAAGAACGCAGCTGGTTGATAGCTGGCTTGCAAGCATGCTTCCTTCTACGAGCTGAGGTCAGGGCAGGACCCTCCCGCATCCTGACTGCCCGTACACATAGTACCCAGCATCCTAATGTTATTCGCCCTAGGAGGTTTTGTGCATAGCATGTGGAAGTGACAGGATTCTCCTCAAGTGTATCTGAAAATACAGACATTGCAAACGTCCTTGTTCAATGAGAGTGTAGCTAGGTCCTAGCTCCCATCAAAGTGTCTAGCAGTCATCTGCCTGCAAAGCATACACACTTCCGAGAGTTGAGCTTATGGACTGTCCCTCCCACATCCTGCCTGCAGGTACACCGCGCTCCTAACAGGCCTAGCCCTGATGGTTGCCTGAAGTGTTGTGAGAGCTAAGTGGAAAGTCCCGGCCAACAAGACTAGTGCATCCGAGCTCAATCCAGCGATTTCCTAGTTTTTCCCGTGCGAACCAGGTGCTACATCCTAAGTGCCATACGAGAGAAGCTAGCTGAACGCCTTGTCCAAAAGCAACTTACTTCGGAGAGTTGAGCTCACCCTCAGTCCCTCACAGTTGCACACTGCCTGCAGAAAGAGTTTCCAACATCTGCACCACAGCCGTTTGTCAGAGACTTGTGAGACGCAAGTGGAATAAGCAGACCTGGATGGTGTCTCCAGCTGCAGTGGAGTGGTATTCTGGGTACCTCCTGGCTTAGAGTACTGCTACGTTCTCAGTGCCCTAAGAACGCAGCTGGTTGATAGCTGGCTTGCAGGCATGCTTCCTTCTACGAGCTGAGGTCAGGGCAGGACCCTCCCGCATCCAGACTGCCCGTAGACACAGTACCCAGCATCCTAATGTTATTCGCCCTAGGAGGTTTTGTGCATAGCATGTGGAAGTGACAGGATTCTCCTCAAGTGTATCTGAAAATACAGACATTGCAAACGTCCTTGTTCAATGAGAGTGTAGCTAGGTCCTAGCTCCCATCAAAGTGTCTAGCAGACATCTGCCTGCAAAGCATACACACTTCCGAGAGTTGAGCTTATGGACTGTCCCTCCCACATCCTGCCTGCAGGTACACCGCGCTCCTAACAGGCCTAGCCCTGATGGTTGCCTGAAGTGTTGTGAGAGCTAAGTGGAAAGTCCCGGCCAACAAGACTAGTGCATCCGAGCTCAATCCAGCGATTTCCTAGTTTTTCCCGTGCGAACCAGGTGCTACATCCTAAGTGCCATACGAGAGAAGCTAGCTGAACGCCTTGTCCAAAAGCAACTTACTTCGGAGAGTTGAGCTCACCCTCAGTCCCTCACAGTTGCACACTGCCTGCAGAAAGAGTTTCCAACATCTGCACCACAGCCGTTTGTCAGAGGCTTGTGAGACGCAAGTGGAATAAGCAGACCTGGATGGTGTCTCCAGCTGCAGTGGAGTGGTATTCTGGGTACCTCCTGGCTTAGAGTACTGCTACGTTCTCAGTGCCCTAAGAACGCAGCTGGTTGAAAGCTGGCTTGTAGGCATGCTTCCTTCTACGAGCTGAGGTCAGGGCAGGACCCTCCCGCATCCTGACTGCCCGTAGACATAGTACCCAGCATCCTAATGTTATTCGCCCTAGGAGGTTTTGTGCATAGCATGTGGAAGTGACAGGATTCTCCTCAAGTGTATCTGAAAATACAGACATTGCAAACGTCCTTGTTCAATGAGAGTGTAGCTAGGTCCTAGCTCCCATCAAAGTGTCTAGCAGACATCTGCCTGCAAAGCATACACACTTCCGAGAGTTGAGCTTATGGACTGTCCCTCCCACATCCTGCCTGCAGGTACACTGCGCTCCTAACAGGCCTAGCCCTGATGGTTGCCTGAAGTGTTGTGAGAGCTAAGTGGAAAGTCCCGGCCAACAAGACTAGTGCATCCGAGCTCAATCCAGCGATTTCCTAGTTTTTCCCATGCGAACCAGGTGCTACATCCTAAGTGCCATACGAGAGAAGCTAGCTGAACGCCTTGTCCAAAAGCAACTTACTTCGGAGAGTTGAGCTCACCCTCAGTCCCTCGCAGTTGCACACTGCCTGTAGAAAGAGTTTCCAACATCTGCACCACAGCCGTTTGTCAGAGGCTTGTGAGACGCAAGTGGAATAAGCAGACCTGGATGGTGTCTCCAGCTGCAGTGGAGTGGTATTCTGGGTACCTCCTGGCTTAGAACACTGTTACGTTCTCAGTGCCCTAGGAACGCAGCTAGTTGAAAGCTGGCTTGTAGGCGTGCTTCCTTGTGCGAACTGACGTCAGGGCAGGATCCTCCCGCATCCTGACTGCCCGTAGACGTAGGTCCCAGCATCCTTATGTTAGGTGCCGAAGCGGTTCTGTGAAAACCTTGTGGAAGTGCCAGGATTCTCCTCAAGTGTATCTGAAAATACAGACATTGCAAACGTCCTTGTTCAATGAGAGTGTAGCTCGGTCCTAGCTCCCATCAAAGTGTCTAGCAGACATCTGCCTGCAAAGCATACACACTTCCGAGAGTTGAGCTTATGGACTGTCCCTCCCACATCCTGCCTGCAGGTACACCGCGCTCCTAACAGGCCTAGCCCTGATGGTTGCCTGAAGTGTTGTGAGAGCTAAGTGGAAAGTCCCGGCCAACAAGACTAGTGCATCCGAGCTCAATCCAGCGATTTCCTAGTTTTTCCCGTGCGAACCAGGTGCTACATCCTAAGTGCCATACGAGAGAAGCTAGCTGAACGCCTTGTCCAAAAGCAACTTACTTCGGAGAGTTGAGCTCACCCTCAGTCCCTCACAGTTGCACACTGCCTGCTGAAAGAGTTTCCAACATCTGCACCACAGCCGTTTGTCAGAGGCTTGTGAGACGCAAGTGGAATAAGCAGACCTGGATGGTGTCTCCAGCTGCAGTGGAGTGGTATTCTGGGTACCTCCTGGCTTAGAACACTGTTACGTTCTCAGTGCCCGAGGAACGCAGCTAGTTGAAAGCTGGCTTGTAGGCGTGCTTCCTTGTGCGAACTGACGTCAGGGCAGGATCCTCCCGCATCCTGACTGCCCGTACACATAATACCCAGCATCCTAATGTTATTCGCCCTAGGAGGTTTTGTGCATAGCATGTGGAAGTGACAGGATTCTCCTCAAGTGTATCTGAAAATACAGACATTGCAAACGTCCTTGTTCAATGAGAGTGTAGCTCGGTCCTAGCTCCCATCAAAGTGTCTAGCAGACATCTGCCTGCAAAGCATACACACTTCCGAGAGTTGAGCTTATGGACTGTCCCTCCCACATCCTGCCTGCAGGTACACCGCGCTCCTAACAGGCCTAGCCCTGATGGTTGCCTGAAGTGTTGTGAGAGCTAAGTGGAAAGTCCCGGCCAACAAGACTAGTGCATCCGAGCTCAATCCAGCGATTTCCTAGTTTTTCCCGTGCGAACCAGGTGCTACATCCTAAGTGCCATACGAGAGAAGCTAGCTGAACGCCTTGTCCAAAAGCAACTTACTTCGGAGAGTTGAGCTCACCCTCAGTCCCTCACAGTTGCACACTGCCTGCAGAAAGAGTTTCCAACATCTGCACCACAGCCGTTTGTCAGAGGCTTGTGAGACGCAAGTGGAATAAGCAGACCTGGATGGTGTCTCCAGCTGCAGTGGAGTGGTATTCTGGGTACCTCCTGGCTTAGAACACTGTTACGTTCTCAGTGCCCGAGGAACGCAGCTAGTTGAAAGCTGGCTTGTAGGCGTGCTTCCTTGTGCGAACTGACGTCAGGGCAGGATCCTCCCGCATCCTGACTGCCCGTAGACGTAGGTCCCAGCATCCTTATGTTAGGTGCCGAAGCGGTTCTGTGAAAACCTTGTGGAAGTGCCAGGATTCTCCTCAAGTGTATCTGAAAATACAGACATTGCAAACGTCCTTGTTCAATGAGAGTGTAGCTCGGTCCTAGCTCCCATCAAAGTGTCTAGCAGACATCTGCCTGCAAAGCATACACACTTCCGAGAGTTGAGCTTATGGACTGTCCCTCCCACATCCTGCCTGCAGGTACACCGCGCTCCTAACAGGCCTAGCCCTGATGGTTGCCTGAAGTGTTGTGAGAGCTAAGTGGAAAGTCCCGGCCAACAAGACTAGTGCATCCGAGCTCAATCCAGCGATTTCCTAGTTTTTCCCGTGCGAACCAGGTGCTACATCCTAAGTGCCATACGAGAGAAGCTAGCTGAACGCCTTGTCCAAAAGCAACTTACTTCGGAGAGTTGAGCTCACCCTCAGTCCCTCACAGTTGCACACTGCCTGCAGAAAGAGTTTCCAACATCTGCACCACAGCCGTTTGTCAGAGGCTTGTGAGACGCAAGTGGAATAAGCAGACCTGGATGGTGTCTCCAGCTGCAGTGGAGTAGTATCCTGGGTACCTCCTGGCTTAGAGTACTGCTACGTTCTCAGTGCCCTAAGAACGCAGCTGGTTGAAAGCTGGTTTGCAGGAATGCTTCCTTCTACGAGCTGAGGTCAGGGCAGGACCCTCCCGCATCCTCACTGCCCGTAGACATAGTACCCAGCATCCTAATGTTATTCGCCCTAGGAGGTTTTGTGCATAGCATGTGGAAGTGACAGGATTCTCCTCAAGTGTATCTGAAAATACAGACATTGCAAACGTCCTTGTTCAATGAGAGTGTAGCTAGGTCCTAGCTCCCATCAAAGTGTCTAGCAGACATCTGCCTGCAAAGCATACACACTTCCGAGAGTTGAGCTTATGGACTGTCCCTCCCACATCCTGCCTGCAGGTACACCGCGCTCCTAACAGGCCTAGCCCTGATGGTTGCCTGAAGTGCTGTGAGAGCTAAGTGGAAAGTCCCGGCCAACAAGACTAGTGCATCCGAGCTCAATCCAGCGATTTCCTAGTTTTTCCCGTGCGAACCAGGTGCTACATCCTAAGTGCCATACGAGAGAAGCTAGCTGAACGCCTTGTCCAAAAGCAACTTACTTCGGAGAGTTGAGCTCACCCTCAGTCCCTCACAGTTGCACACTGCCTGCAGAAAGAGTTTCCAACATCTGCACCACAGCCGTTTGTCAGAGGCTTGTGAGACGCAAGTGGAATAAGCAGACCTGGATGGTGTCTCCAGCTGCAGTGGAGTGGTATTCTGGGTACCTCCTGGCTTAGAGTACTGCTACGTTCTCAGTGCCCTAAGAACGCAGCTGGTGGAAAGCTGGCTTGCAGGCATGCTTCCTTCTACGAGCTGAGGTCAGGGCAGGACCCTCCCGCATCCTGACTGCCCGTAGACCTAGTACCCAGCATCCTAATGTTATTCGCCCTAGGAGGTTTTGTGCATAGCATGTGGAAGTGACAGGATTCTCCTCAAGTGTATCTGAAAATACAGACATTGCAAACGTCCTTGTTCAATGAGAGTGTAGCTCGGTCCTAGCTCCCATCAAAGTGTCTAGCAGACATCTGCCTGCAAAGCATACACACTTCCGAGAGTTGAGCTTATGGACTGTCCCTCCCACATCCTGCCTGCAGGTACACCGCGCTCCTAACAGGCCTAGCCCTGATGGTTGCCTGAAGTGTTGTGAGAGCTAAGTGGAAAGTCCCGGCCAACAAGACTAGTGCATCCGAGCTCAATCCAGCGATTTCCTAGTTTTTCCCGTGCGAACCAGGTGCTACATCCTAAGTGCCATACGAGAGAAGCTAGCTGAACGCCTTGTCCAAAAGCAACTTACTTCTGAGAGTTGAGCTCACCCTCAGTCCCTCACAGTTGCACACTGCCTGCAGAAAGACTTTCCAACATCTGCACCACAGCCGTTTGTCAGAGGCTTGTGAGACGCAAGTGGAATAAGCAGACCTGGATGGTGTCTCCAGCTGCAGTGGAGTGGTATTCTGGGTACCTCCTGGCTTAGAGTACGGCTACGTTCTCAGTGCCCTAAGAACGCAGCTGGTTGAAAGCTGGCTTGCAGGCATGCTTCCTTCTACAGGCTGAGGTCAGGGCAGGACCCTCCCGCATCCTGACTGCCCGTAGACATAGTACCCAGCATCCTAATGTTATTCGCCCTAGGAGATTTTGTGCATAGCATGTGGAAGTGACAGGATTCTCCTCAAGTGTATCTGAAAATACAGACATTGCAAACGTCCTTGTTCAATGAGAGTGTAGCTCGGTCCTAGCTCCCATCAAAGTGTCTAGCAGACATCTGCCTGCAAAGCATACACACTTCCGAGAGTTGAGCTTATGGACTGTCCCTCCCACATCCTGCCTGCAGGTACACTGCGCTCCTAACAGGCCTAGCCCTGATGGTTGCCTGAAGTGTTGTGAGAGCTAAGTGGAAAGTCCCGGCCAACAAGACTAGTGCATCCGAGCTCAATCCAGCGATTTCCTAGTTTTTCCCATGCGAACCAGGTGCTACATCCTAAGTGCCATACGAGAGAAGCTAGCTGAACGCCTTGTCCAAAAGCAACTTACTTCGGAGAGTTGAGCTCACCCTCAGTCCCTCGCAGTTGCACACTGCCTGTAGAAAGAGTTTCCAACATCTGCACCACAGCCGTTTGTCAGAGGCTTGTGAGACGCAAGTGGAATAAGCAGACCTGGATGGTGTCTCCAGCTGCAGTGGAGTGGTATTCTGGGTACCTCCTGGCTTAGAACACTGTTACGATCTCAGTTCCCGAGGAACGCAGCTAGTTGAAAGCTGGCTTGTAGGCGTGCTTCCTTGTGCGAACTGACGTCAGGGCAGGATCCTCCCGCATCCTGACTGCCCGTAGACGTAGGTCCCAGCATCCTTATGTTAGGTGCCGAAGCGGTTCTGTGAAAACCTTGTGGAAGTGCCAGGATTCTCCTCAAGTGTATCTGAAAATACAGACATTGCAAACGTCCTTGTTCAATGAGAGTGTAGCTCGGTCCTAGCTCCCATCAAAGTGTCTAGCAGACATCTGCCTGCAAAGCATACACACTTCCGAGAGTTGAGCTTATGGACTGTCCCTCCCACATCCTGCCTGCAGGTACACCGCGCTCCTAACAGGCCTAGCCCTGATGGTTGCCTGAAGTGTTGTGAGAGCTAAGTGGAAAGTCCCGGCCAACAAGACTAGTGCATCCGCGCTCAATCCAGCGATTTCCTAGTTTTTCCCGTGCGAACCAGGTGCTACATCCTAAGTGCCATACGAGAGAAGCTAGCTGAACGCCTTGTCCAAAAGCAACTTACTTCGGAGAGTTGAGCTCACCCTCAGTCCCTCACAGTTGCACACTGCCTGCAGAAAGAGTTTCCAACATCTGCACCACAGCCGTTTGTCAGAGGCTTGTGAGACGCAAGTGGAATAAGCAGACCTGGATGGTGTCTCCAGCTGCAGTGGAGTGGTATTCTGGGTACCTCCTGGCTTAGAGTACTGCTACGTTCTCAGTGCCCTAAGAACGCAGCTGGTTGAAAGCTGGCTTGCAGGCATGCTTCCTTCTACGAGCTGAGGTCAGGGCAGGACCCTCCCGCATCCTGACTGCCCGTAGACATAGTACCCAGCATCCTAATGTTATTCGCCCTAGGAGGTTTTGTGCATAGCATGTGGAAGTGACAGGATTCTCCTCAAGTGTATCTGAAAATACAGACATTGCAAACGTCCTTGTTCAATGAGAGTGTAGCTCGGTCCTAGCTCCCATCAAAGTATCTAGCAGACATCTGCCTGCAAAGCATACACACTTCCGAGAGTTGAGCTTATGGACTGTCCCTCCCACATCCTGCCTGCAGGTACACCGCGCTCCTAACAGGCCTAGCCCTGATGGTTGCCTGAAGTGTTGTGAGAGCTAAGTGGAAAGTCCCGGCCAACAAGACTAGTGCATCCGAGCTCAATCCAGCGATTTCCTAGTTTTTCCCGTGCGAACCAGGTGCTACATCCTAAGTGCCATACGAGAGAAGCTAGCTGAACGCCTTGTCCAAAAGCAACTTACTTCGGAGAGTTGAGCTCACCCTCAGTCCCTCACAGTTGCACACTGCCTGCAGAAAGAGTTTCCAACATCAGCACCACAGCCGTTTGTCAGAGGCTTGTGAGACGCAAGTGGAATAAGCAGACCTGGATGGTGTCTCCAGCTGCAGTGGAGTGGTATTCTGGGTACCTCCTGGCTTAGAGTACTGCTATGTTCTCAGTGCCCTAAGAACGCAGCTGGTTGAAAGCTGGCTTGTAGGCATGCTTCCTTCTACGAGCTGAGGTCAGGGCAGGACCCTCCCGCATCCTGACTGCCCGTAGACATAGTACCCAGCATCCTAATGTTATTCGCCCTAGGAGGTTTTGTGCATAGCATGTGGAAGTGACAGGATTCTCCTCAAGTGTATCTGAAAATACAGACATTGCAAACGTCCTTGTTCAATGAGAGTGTAGCTAGGTCCTAGCTCCCATCAAAGTGTCTAGCAGTCATCTGCCTGCAAAGCATACACACTTCCGAGAGTTGAGCTTATGGACTGTCCCTCCCACATCCTGCCTGCAGGTACACCGCGCTCCTAACAGGCCTAGCCCTGATGGTTGCCTGAAGTGTTGTGAGAGCTAAGTGGAAAGTCCCGGCCAACAAGACTAGTGCATCCGAGCTGAATCCAGCGATTTCCTAGTTTTTCCCGTGCGAACCAGGTGCTACATCCTAAGTGCCATACGAGAGAAGCTAGCTGAACGCCTTGTCCAAAAGCAACTTACTTCGGAGAGTTGAGCTCATCATCAGTCCCTCACAGTTGCACACTGCCTGCAGAAAGATTTTCCAACATCTGCACCACAGCCGTTTGTCAGAGGCTTGTGAGACGCAAGTGGAATAAGCAGACCTGGATGGTGTCTCCAGCTGCAGTGGAGTGGTATTCTGGGTACCTCCTGGCTTAGAGTACTGCTACGTTCTCAGTGCCCTAAGAACGCAGCTGGTTGATAGCTGGCTTGCAAGCATGCTTCCTTCTACGAGCTGAGGTCAGGGCAGGACCCTCCCGCATCCTGACTGCCCGTACACATAGTACCCAGCATCCTAATGTTATTCGCCCTAGGAGGTTTTGTGCATAGCATGTGGAAGTGACAGGATTCTCCTCAAGTGTATCTGAAAATACAGACATTGCAAACGTCCTTGTTCAATGAGAGTGTAGCTAGGTCCTAGCTCCCATCAAAGTGTCTAGCAGTCATCTGCCTGCAAAGCATACACACTTCCGAGAGTTGAGCTTATGGACTGTCCCTCCCACATCCTGCCTGCAGGTACACCGCGCTCCTAACAGGCCTAGCCCTGATGGTTGCCTGAAGTGTTGTGAGAGCTAAGTGGAAAGTCCCGGCCAACAAGACTAGTGCATCCGAGCTCAATCCAGCGATTTCCTAGTTTTTCCCGTGCGAACCAGGTGCTACATCCTAAGTGCCATACGAGAGAAGCTAGCTGAACGCCTTGTCCAAAAGCAACTTACTTCGGAGAGTTGAGCTCACCCTCAGTCCCTCACAGTTGCACACTGCCTGCAGAAAGAGTTTCCAACATCTGCACCACAGCCGTTTGTCAGAGACTTGTGAGACGCAAGTGGAATAAGCAGACCTGGATGGTGTCTCCAGCTGCAGTGGAGTGGTATTCTGGGTACCTCCTGGCTTAGAGTACTGCTACGTTCTCAGTGCCCTAAGAACGCAGCTGGTTGATAGCTGGCTTGCAGGCATGCTTCCTTCTACGAGCTGAGGTCAGGGCAGGACCCTCCCGCATCCAGACTGCCCGTAGACATAGTACCCAGCATCCTAATGTTATTCGCCCTAGGAGGTTTTGTGCATAGCATGTGGAAGTGACAGGATTCTCCTCAAGTGTATCTGAAAATACAGACATTGCAAACGTCCTTGTTCAATGAGAGTGTAGCTAGGTCCTAGCTCCCATCAAAGTGTCTAGCAGACATCTGCCTGCAAAGCATACACACTTCCGAGAGTTGAGCTTATGGACTGTCCCTCCCACATCCTGCCTGCAGGTACACCGCGCTCCTAACAGGCCTAGCCCTGATGGTTGCCTGAAGTGTTGTGAGAGCTAAGTGGAAAGTCCCGGCCAACAAGACTAGTGCATCCGAGCTCAATCCAGCGATTTCCTAGTTTTTCCCGTGCGAACCAGGTGCTACATCCTAAGTGCCATACGAGAGAAGCTAGCTGAACGCCTTGTCCAAAAGCAACTTACTTCGGAGAGTTGAGCTCACCCTCAGTCCCTCACAGTTGCACACTGCCTGCAGAAAGAGTTTCCAACATCTGCACCACAGCCGTTTGTCAGAGGCTTGTGAGACGCAAGTGGAATAAGCAGACCTGGATGGTGTCTCCAGCTGCAGTGGAGTGGTATTCTGGGTACCTCCTGGCTTAGAGTACTGCTACGTTCTCAGTGCCCTAAGAACGCAGCTGGTTGAAAGCTGGCTTGTAGGCATGCTTCCTTCTACGAGCTGAGGTCAGGGCAGGACCCTCCCGCATCCTGACTGCCCGTAGACATAGTACCCAGCATCCTAATGTTATTCGCCCTAGGAGGTTTTGTGCATAGCATGTGGAAGTGACAGGATTCTCCTCAAGTGTATCTGAAAATACAGACATTGCAAACGTCCTTGTTCAATGAGAGTGTAGCTAGGTCCTAGCTCCCATCAAAGTGTCTAGCAGACATCTGCCTGCAAAGCATACACACTTCCGAGAGTTGAGCTTATGGACTGTCCCTCCCACATCCTGCCTGCAGGTACACTGCGCTCCTAACAGGCCTAGCCCTGATGGTTGCCTGAAGTGTTGTGAGAGCTAAGTGGAAAGTCCCGGCCAACAAGACTAGTGCATCCGAGCTCAATCCAGCGATTTCCTAGTTTTTCCCATGCGAACCAGGTGCTACATCCTAAGTGCCATACGAGAGAAGCTAGCTGAACGCCTTGTCCAAAAGCAACTTACTTCGGAGAGTTGAGCTCACCCTCAGTCCCTCGCAGTTGCACACTGCCTGTAGAAAGAGTTTCCAACATCTGCACCACAGCCGTTTGTCAGAGGCTTGTGAGACGCAAGTGGAATAAGCAGACCTGGATGGTGTCTCCAGCTGCAGTGGAGTGGTATTCTGGGTACCTCCTGGCTTAGAACACTGTTACGTTCTCAGTGCCCTAGGAACGCAGCTAGTTGAAAGCTGGCTTGTAGGCGTGCTTCCTTGTGCGAACTGACGTCAGGGCAGGATCCTCCCGCATCCTGACTGCCCGTAGACGTAGGTCCCAGCATCCTTATGTTAGGTGCCGAAGCGGTTCTGTGAAAACCTTGTGGAAGTGCCAGGATTCTCCTCAAGTGTATCTGAAAATACAGACATTGCAAACGTCCTTGTTCAATGAGAGTGTAGCTCGGTCCTAGCTCCCATCAAAGTGTCTAGCAGACATCTGCCTGCAAAGCATACACACTTCCGAGAGTTGAGCTTATGGACTGTCCCTCCCACATCCTGCCTGCAGGTACACCGCGCTCCTAACAGGCCTAGCCCTGATGGTTGCCTGAAGTGTTGTGAGAGCTAAGTGGAAAGTCCCGGCCAACAAGACTAGTGCATCCGAGCTCAATCCAGCGATTTCCTAGTTTTTCCCGTGCGAACCAGGTGCTACATCCTAAGTGCCATACGAGAGAAGCTAGCTGAACGCCTTGTCCAAAAGCAACTTACTTCGGAGAGTTGAGCTCACCCTCAGTCCCTCACAGTTGCACACTGCCTGCTGAAAGAGTTTCCAACATCTGCACCACAGCCGTTTGTCAGAGGCTTGTGAGACGCAAGTGGAATAAGCAGACCTGGATGGTGTCTCCAGCTGCAGTGGAGTGGTATTCTGGGTACCTCCTGGCTTAGAACACTGTTACGTTCTCAGTGCCCGAGGAACGCAGCTAGTTGAAAGCTGGCTTGTAGGCGTGCTTCCTTGTGCGAACTGACGTCAGGGCAGGATCCTCCCGCATCCTGACTGCCCGTACACATAATACCCAGCATCCTAATGTTATTCGCCCTAGGAGGTTTTGTGCATAGCATGTGGAAGTGACAGGATTCTCCTCAAGTGTATCTGAAAATACAGACATTGCAAACGTCCTTGTTCAATGAGAGTGTAGCTCGGTCCTAGCTCCCATCAAAGTGTCTAGCAGACATCTGCCTGCAAAGCATACACACTTCCGAGAGTTGAGCTTATGGACTGTCCCTCCCACATCCTGCCTGCAGGTACACCGCGCTCCTAACAGGCCTAGCCCTGATGGTTGCCTGAAGTGTTGTGAGAGCTAAGTGGAAAGTCCCGGCCAACAAGACTAGTGCATCCGAGCTCAATCCAGCGATTTCCTAGTTTTTCCCGTGCGAACCAGGTGCTACATCCTAAGTGCCATACGAGAGAAGCTAGCTGAACGCCTTGTCCAAAAGCAACTTATTTCGGAGAGTTGAGCTCACCCTCAGTCCCTCACAGTTGCACACTGCCTGCAGAAAGAGTTTCCAACATCTGCACCACAGCCGTTTGTCAGAGGCTTGTGAGACGCAAGTGGAATAAGCAGACCTGGATGGTGTCTCCAGCTGCAGTGGAGTAGTATCATGGGTACCTCCTTGCTTAGAGTACTGCTACGTTCTCAGTGCCCTAAGAACGCAGCTGGTTGAAAGCTGGTTTGCAGAAATGCTTCCTTCTACGAGCTGAGGTCAGGGCAGGACCCTCCCGCATCCTCACTGCCCGTAGACATAGTACCCAGCATCCTAATGTTATTCGCCCTAGGAGGTTTTGTGCATAGCATGTGGAAGTGACAGGATTCTCCTCAAGTGTATCTGAAAATACAGACATTGCAAACGTCCTTGTTCAATGAGAGTGTAGCTAGGTCCTAGCTCCCATCAAAGTGTCTAGCAGACATCTGCCTGCAAAGCATACACACTTCCGAGAGTTGAGCTTATGGACTGTCCCTCCCACATCCTGCCTGCAGGTACACCGCGCTCCTAACAGGCCTAGCCCTGATGGTTGCCTGAAGTGTTGTGAGAGCTAAGTGGAAAGTCCCGGCCAACAAGACTAGTGCATCCGAGCTCAATCCAGCGATTTCCTAGTTTTTCCCGTGCGAACCAGGTGCTACATCCTAAGTGCCATACGAGAGAAGCTAGCTGAACGCCTTGTCCAAAAGCAAATTACTTCGGAGAGTTGAGCTCACCCTCAGTCCCTCACAGTTGCACACTGCCTGCAGAAAGAGTTTCCAACATCTGCACCACAGCCGTTTGTCAGAGGCTTGTGAGACGCAAGTGGAATAAGCAGACCTGGATGGTGTCTCCAGCTGCAGTGGAGTGGTATTCTGGGTACCTCCTGGCTTAGAGTACTGCTACGTTCTCAGTGCCCTAAGAACGCAGCTGGTTGAAAGCTGGCTTGTAGGCATGCTTCCTTCTATGAGCTGAGGTCAGGGCAGGACCCTCCCGCATCCTGACTGCCCGTAGACATAGTACCCAGCATCCTAATGTTATTCGCCCTAGGAGGTTTTGTGCATAGCATGTGGAAGTGACAGGATTCTCCTCAAGTGTATCTGAAAATACAGACATTGCAAACGTCCTTGTTCAATGAGAGTGTAGCTAGGTCCTAGCTCCCATCAAAGTGTCTAGCAGACATCTGCCTGCAAAGCATACACACTTCCGAGAGTTGAGCTTATGGACTGTCCCTCCCACATCCTGCCTGCAGGTACACCGCGCTCCTAACAGGCCTAGCCCTGATGGTTGCCTGAAGTGTTGTGAGAGCTAAGTGGAAAGTCCCGGCCAACAAGACTAGTGCATCCGAGCTGAATCCAGCGATTTCCTAGTTTTTCCCGTGCGAACCAGGTGCTACATCCTAAGTGCCATACGAGAGAAGCTAGCTGAACGCCTTGTCCAAAAGCAACTTACTTCGGAGAGTTGAGCTCACCCTCAGTCCCTCACAGTTGCACACTGCCTGCAGAAAGAGTTTCCAACATCTGCACCACAGCCGTTTGTCAGAGGCTTGTGAGACGCAAGTGGAATAAGCAGACCTGGATGGTGTCTCCAGCTGCAGTGGAGTGGTATTCTGGGTACCTCCTGGCTTAGAGTACTGCTACGTTCTCAGTGCCCTAAGAACGCAGCTGGTTGATAGCTGGCTTGCAGGCATGCTTCCTTCTACGAGCTGAGGTCAGGGCAGGACCCTCCCGCATCCAGACTGCCCGTAGACATAGTACCCAGCATCCTAATGTTATTCGCCCTAGGAGGTTTTGTGCATAGCATGTGGAAGTGACAGGATTCTCCTCAAGTGTATCTGAAAATACAGACATTGCAAACGTCCTTGTTCAATGAGAGTGTAGCTAGGTCCTAGCTCCCATCAAAGTGTCTAGCAGACATCTGCCTGCAAAGCATACACACTTCCGAGAGTTGAGCTTATGGACTGTCCCTCCCACATCCTGCCTGCAGGTACACCGCGCTCCTAACAGGCCTAGCCCTGATGGTTGCCTGAAGTGTTGTGAGAGCTAAGTGGAAAGTCCCGGCCAACAAGACTAGTGCATCCGAGCTCAATCCAGCGATTTCCTAGTTTTTCCCGTGCGAACCAGGTGCTACATCCTAAGTGCCATACGAGAGAAGCTAGCTGAACGCCTTGTCCAAAAGCAACTTACTTCGGAGAGTTGAGCTCACCATCAGTCCCTCACAGTTGCACACTGCCTGCAGAAAGAGTTTCCAACATCTGCACCACAGCCGTTTGTCAGAGGCTTGTGAGACGCAAGTGGAATAAGCAGACCTGGATGGTGTCTCCAGCTGCAGTGGAGTGGTATTCTGGGTACCTCCTGGCTTAGAGTACTGCTACGTTCTCAGTGCCCTAAGAACGCAGCTGGTTGAAAGCTGGCTTGTAGGCATGCTTCCTTCTACGAGCTGAGGTCAGGGCAGGACCCTCCCGCATCCTGACTGCCCGTAGACATAGTACCCAGCATCCTAATGTTATTCGCCCTAGGAGGTTTTGTGCATAGCATGTGGAAGTGACAGGATTCTCCTCAAGTATATCTGAAAATACAGACATTGCAAACGTCCTTGTTCAATGAGAGTGTAGCTAGGTCCTAGCTCCCATCAAAGTGTCTAGCAGACATCTGCCTGCAAAGCATACACACTTCCGAGAGTTGAGCTTATGGACTGTCCCTCCCACATCCTGCCTGCAGGTACACCGCGCTCCTAACAGGCCTAGCCCTGATGGTTGCCTGAAGTGTTGTGAGAGCTAAGTGGAAAGTCCCGGCCAACAAGACTAGTGCATCCGAGCTCAATCCAGCGATTTCCTAGTTTTTCCCATGCGAACCAGGTGCTACATCCTAAGTGCCATACGAGAGAAGCTAGCTGAACGCCTTGTCCAAAAGCAACTTACTTCGGAGAGTTGAGCTCACCCTCAGTCCCTCGCAGTTGCACACTGCCTGTAGAAAGAGTTTCCAACATCTGCACCACAGCCGTTTGTCAGAGGCTTGTGAGACGCAAGTGGAATAAGCAGACCTGGATGGTGTCTCCAGCTGCAGTGGAGTGGTATTCTGGGTACCTCCTGGCTTAGAACACTGTTACGTTCTCAGTGCCCGAGGAACGCAGCTAGTTGAAAGCTGGCTTGTAGGCGTGCTTCCTTGTGCGAACTGACGTCAGGGCAGGATCCTCCCGCATCCTGACTGCCCGTAGACGTAGGTCCCAGCATCCTTATGTTAGGTGCCGAAGCGGTTCTGTGAAAACCTTGTGGAAGTGCCAGGATTGTCCTCAACTGTATCTGAAAATACAGACATTGCAAACGTCCTTGTTCAATGAGAGTGTAGCTCGGTCCTAGCTCCCATCAAAGTGTCTAGCAGACATCTGCCTGCAAAGCATACACACTTCCGAGAGTTGAGCTTATGGACTGTCCCTCCCACATCCTGCCTGCAGGTACACCGCGCTCCTAACAGGCCTAGCCCTGATGGTTGCCTGAAGTGTTGTGAGAGCTAAGTGGAAAGTCCCGGCCAACAAGACTAGTGCATCCGAGCTCAATCCAGCGATTTCCTAGTTTTTCCCGTGCGAACCAGGTGCTACATCCTAAGTGCCATACGAGAGAAGCTAGCTGAACGCCTTGTCCAAAAGCAACTTACTTCGGAGAGTTGAGCTCACCCTCAGTCCCTCACAGTTGCACACTGCCTGCAGAAAGAGTTTCCAACATCTGCACCACAGCCGTTTGTCAGAGGCTTGTGAGACGCAAGTGGAATAAGCAGACCTGGATGGTGTCTCCAGCTGCAGTGGAGTGGTATTCTGGGTACCTCCTGGCTTAGAGTACTGCTACGTTCTCAGTGCCCTAAGAACGCAGCTGGTTGAAAGCTGGCTTGCAGGCATGCTTCCTTCTACGAGCTGAGGTCAGGGCAGGACCCTCCCGCATCCTGACTGCCTGTAGACATAGTACCCAGCATCCTAATGTTATTCGCCCTAGGAGGTTTTGTGCATAGCATGTGGAAGTGACAGGATTCTCCTCAAGTGTATCTGAAAATACAGACATTGCAAACGTCCTTGTTCAATGAGAGTGTAGCTAGGTCCTAGCTCCCATCAAAGTGTCTAGCAGACATCTGCCTGCAAAGCATACACACTTCCGAGAGTTGAGCTTATGGACTGTCCCTCCCACATCCTGCCTGCAGGTACACCGCGCTCCTAACAGGCCTAGCCCTGATGGTTGCCTGAAGTGTTGTGAGAGCTAAGTGGAAAGTCCCGGCCAACAAGACTAGTGCATCCGAGCTCAATCCAGCGATTTCCTAGTTTTTCCCGTGCGAACCAGGTGCTACATCCTAAGTGCCATACGAGAGAAGCTAGCTGAACGCCTTGTCCAAAAGCAACTTATTTCGGAGAGTTGAGCTCACCCTCAGTCCCTCACAGTTGCACACTGCCTGCAGAAAGAGTTTCCAACATCTGCACCACAGCCGTTTGTCAGAGGCTTGTGAGACGCAAGTGGAATAAGCAGACCTGGATGGTGTCTCCAGCTGCAGTGGAGTGGTATTCTGGGTACCTCCTGGCTTAGAGTACTGCTACGTTCTCAGTGCCCTAAGAACGCAGCTGGTTGAAAGCTGGCTTGCAGGCATGCTTCCTTCTACGAGCTGAGGTCAGGGCAGGACCCTCCCGCATCCTGACTGCCCGTAGACATAGTACCCAGCATCCTAATGTTATTCGCCCTAGGAGGTTTTGTGCATAGCATGTGGAAGTGACAGGATTCGCCTCAAGTGTATCTGAAAATACAGACATTGCAAACGTCCTTGTTCAATGAGAGTGTAGCTAGGTCCTAGCTCCCATCAAAGTGTCTAGCAGTCATCTGCCTGCAAAGCATACACACTTCCGAGAGTTGAGCTTATGGACTGTCCCTCCCACATCCTGCCTGCAGGTACACCGCGCTCCTAACAGGCCTAGCCCTGATGGTTGCCTGAAGTGTTGTGAGAGCTAAGTGGAAAGTCCTGGCCAACAAGACTAGTGCATCCGAGCTCAATCCAGCGATTTCCTAGTTTTTCCCATGCGAACCAGGTGCTACATCCTAAGTGCCATACGAGAGAAGCTAGCTGAACGCCTTGTCCAAAAGCAACTTACTTCGGAGAGTTGAGCTCACCCTCAGTCCCTCACAGTTGCACACTGCCTGCAGAAAGAGTTTCCAACATCTGCACCACAGCCGTTTGTCAGAGGCTTGTGAGACGCAAGTGGAATAAGCAGACCTGGATGGTGTCTCCAGCTGCAGTGGAGTGGTATTCTGGGTACCTCCTGGCTTAGAGTACTGCTACGTTCTCAGTGCCCTAAGAACGCAGCTGGAAGAAAGCTGGCTTGTAGGCATGCTTCCTTCTACGAGCTGAGGTCAGGGCAGGACCCTCCCGCATCCTGACTGCCCGTAGACATAGTACCCAGCATCCTAATGTTATTCGCCCTAGGAGTTTTTGTGCATAGCATGTGGAAGTGACAGGATTCTCCTCAAGTGTATCTGAAAATACAGACATTGCAAACGTCCTTGTTCAATGAGAGTGTAGCTAGGTCCTAGCTCCCATCAAAGTGTCTAGCAGACATCTGCCTGCAAAGCATACACACTTCCGAGAGTTGAGCTTATGGACTGTCCCTCCCACATCCTGCCTGCAGGTACACCGCGCTCCTAACAGGCCTAGCCCTGATGGTTGCCTGAAGTGTTGTGAGAGCTAAGTGGAAAGTCCCGGCCAACAAGACTAGTGCATCCGAGCTCAATCCAGCGATTTCCTAGTTTTTCCCATGCGAACCAGGTGCTACATCCTAAGTGCCATACGAGAGAAGCTAGCTGAACGCCTTGTCCAAAAGCAACTTACTTCGGAGAGGTGAGCTCACCCTCAGTCCCTCGCAGTTGCACACTGCCTGTAGAAAGAGTTTCCAACATCTGCACCACAGCCGTTTGTCAGAGGCTTGTGAGACGCAAGTGGAATAAGCAGACCTGGATGGTGTCTCCAGCTGCAGTGGAGTGGTATTCTGGGTACCTCCTGGCTTAGAACACTGTTACGTTCTCAGTGCCCGAGGAACGCAGCTAGTTGAAAGCTGGCTTGTAGGCGTGCTTCCTTGTGCGAACTGACGTCAGGGCAGGATCCTCCCGCATCCTGACTGCCCGTAGACGTAGGTCCCAGCATCCTTATGTTAGGTGCCGAAGCGGTTCTGTGAAAACCTTGTGGAAGTGCCAGGATTCTCCTCAAGTGTATCTGAAAATACAGACATTGCAAACGTCCTTGTTCAATGAGAGTGTAGCTCGGTCCTAGCTCCCATCAAAGTGTCTAGCAGACATCTGCCTGCAAAGCATACACACTTCCGAGAGTTGAGCTTATGGACTGTCCCTCCCACATCCTGCCTGCAGGTACACCGCGCTCCTAACAGGCCTAGCCCTGATGGTTGCCTGAAGTGTTGTGAGAGCTAAGTGGAAAGTCCCGGCCAACAAGACTAGTGCATCCGAGCTCAATCCAGCGATTTCCTAGTTTTTCCCATGCGAACCAGGTGCTACATCCTAAGTGCCATACGAGAGAAGCTAGCTGAACGCCTTGTCCAAAAGCAACTTACATCGGAGAGTTGAGCTCACCCTCAGTCCCTCGCAGTTGCACACTGCCTGTAGAAAGAGTTTCCAACATCTGCACCACAGCCGTTTGTCAGAGGCTTGTGAGACGCAAGTGGAATAAGCAGACCTGGATGGTGTCTCCAGCTGCAGTGGAGTGGTATTCTGGGTACCTCCTGGCTTAGAACACTGTTACGATCTCAGTTCCCGAGGAACGCAGCTAGTTGAAAGCTGGCTTGTAGGCGTGCTTCCTTGTGCGAACTGACGTCAGGGCAGGATCCTCCCGCATCCTGACTGCCCTTAGACGTAGGTCCCAGCATCCTTATGTTAGGTGCCGAAGCGGTTCTGTGAAAACCTTGTGGAAGTGCCAGGATTCTCCTCAAGTGTATCTGAAAATACAGACATTGCAAACGTCCTTGTTCAATGAGAGTGTAGCTCGGTTCTAGCTCCCATCAAAGTGTCTAGCAGACATCTGCCTGCAAAGCATACACACTTCCGAGAGTTGAGCTTATGGACTGTCCCTCCCACATCCTGCCTGCAGGTACACCGCGCTCCTAACAGGCCTAGCCCTGATGGTTGCCTGAAGTGTTGTGAGAGCTAAGTGGAAAGTCCCGGCCAACAAGACTAGTGCATCCGAGCTCAATCCAGCGATTTCCTAGTTTTTCCCGTGCGAACCAGGTGCTACATCCTAAGTGCCATACGAGAGAAGCTAGCTGAACGCCTTGTCCAAAAGCAACTTACTTCGGAGAGTTGAGCTCACCCTCAGTCCCTCACAGTTGCACACTGCCTGCAGAAAGAGTTTCCAACATCAGCACCACAGCCGTTTGTCAGAGGCTTGTGAGACGCAAGTGGAATAAGCAGACCTGGATTGTGTCTCCAGCTGCAGTGGAGTGGTATTCTGGGTACCTCCTGGCTTAGAGTACTGCTATGTTCTCAGTGCCCTAAGAACGCAGCTGGTTGAAAGCTGGCTTGTAGGCATGCTTCCTTCTACGAGCTGAGGTCAGGGCAGGACCCTCCCGCATCCTGACTGCCCGTAGACATAGTACCCAGCATCCTAATGTTATTCGCCCTAGGAGGTTTTGTTCATAGCATGTGGAAGTGACAGGATTCTCCTCAAGTGTATCTGAAAATACAGACATTGCAAACGTCCTTGTTCAATGAGAGTGTAGCTAGGTCCTAGCTCCCATCAAAGTGTCTAGCAGTCATCTGCCTGCAAAGCATACACACTTCCGAGAGTTGAGCTTATGGACTGTCCCTCCCACATCCTGCCTGCAGCAACACCGCGCTCCTAACAGGCCTAGCCCTGATGGTTGCCTGAAGTGTTGTGAGAGCTAAGTGGAAAGTCCCGGCCAACAAGACTAGTGCATCCGAGCTGAATCCAGCGATTTCCTAGTTTTTCCCGTGCGAACCAGGTGCTACATCCTAAGTGCCATACGAGAGAAGCTAGCTGAACGCCTTGTCCAAAAGCAACTTACTTCGGAGAGTTGAGCTCATCCTCAGTCCCTCACAGTTGCACACTGCCTGCAGAAAGATTTTCCAACATCTGCACCACAGCCGTTTGTCAGAGGCTTCTGAGACGCAAGTGGAATAAGCAGACCTGGATGGTGTCTCCAGCTGCAGTGGAGTGGTATTCTGGGTACCTCCTGGCTTAGAGTACTGCTACGTTCTCAGTGCCCTAAGAACGCAGCTGGTTGATAGCTGGCTTGCAAGCATGCTTCCTTCTACGAGCTGAGGTCAGGGCAGGACCCTCCCGCATCCTGACTGCCCGTACACATAGTACCCAGCATCCTAATGTTATTCGCCCTAGGAGGTTTTGTGCATAGCATGTGGAAGTGACAGGATTCTCCTCAAGTGTATCTGAAAATACAGACATTGCAAACGTCCTTGTTCAATGAGAGTGTAGCTAGGTCCTAGCTCCCATCAAAGTGTCTAGCAGTCATCTGCCTGCAAAGCATACACACTTCCGAGAGTTGAGCTTATGGACTGTCCCTCCCACATCCTGCCTGCAGGTACACCGCGCTCCTAACAGGCCTAGCCCTGATGGTTGCCTGAAGTGTTGTGAGAGCTAAGTGGAAAGTCCCGGCCAACAAGACTAGTGCATCCGAGCTCAATCCAGCGATTTCCTAGTTTTTCCCGTGCGAACCAGGTGCTACATCCTAAGTGCCATACGAGAGAAGCTAGCTGAACGCCTTGTCCAAAAGCAACTTACTTCGGAGAGTTGAGCTCACCCTCAGTCCCTCACAGTTGCACACTGCCTGCAGAAAGAGTTTCCAACATCTGCACCACAGCCGTTTGTCAGAGGCTTGTGAGACGCAAGTGGAATAAGCAGACCTGGATGGTGTCTCCAGCTGCAGTGGAGTGGTATTCTGGGTACCTCCTGGCTTAGAGTACTGCTACGTTCTCAGTGCCCTAAGAACGCAGCTGGTTGAAAGCTGGCTTGTAGGCATGCTTCCTTCTACGAGCTGAGGTCAGGGCAGGACCCTCCCGCATCCTGACTGCCCGTAGACATAGTACCCAGCATCCTAATGTTATTCGCCCTAGGAGGTTTTGTGCATAGCATGTGGAAGTGACAGGATTCTCCTCAAGTGTATCTGAAAATACAGACATTGCAAACGTCCTTGTTCAATGAGAGTGTAGCTAGGTCCTAGCTCCCATCAAAGTGTCTAGCAGACATCTGCCTGCAAAGCATACACACTTCCGAGAGTTGAGCTTATGGACTGTCCCTCCCACATCCTGCCTGCAGGTACACCGCGCTCCTAACAGGCCTAGCCCTGATGGTTGCCTGAAGTGTTGTGAGAGCTAAGTGGAAAGTCCCGGCCAACAAGACTAGTGCATCCGAGCTCAATCCAGCGATTTCCTAGTTTTTCCCATGCGAACCAGGTGCTACATCCTAAGTGCCATACGAGAGAAGCTAGCTGAACGCCTTGTCCAAAAGCAACTTACTTCGGAGAGTTGAGCTCACCCTCAGTCCCTCGCAGTTGCACACTGCCTGTAGAAAGAGTTTCCAACATCTGCACCACAGCCGTTTGTCAGAGGCTTGTGAGACGCAAGTGGAATAAGCAGACCTGGATGGTGTCTCCAGCTGCAGTGGAGTGGTATTCTGGGTACCTCCTGGCTTAGAACACTGTTACGTTCTCAGTGCCCTAGGAACGCAGCTAGTTGAAAGCTGGCTTGTAGGCGTGCTTCCTTGTGCGAACTGACGTCAGGGCAGGATCCTCCCGCATCCTGACTGCCCGTAGACGTAGGTCCCAGCATCCTTATGTTAGGTGCCGAAGCGGTTCTGTGAAAACCTTGTGGAAGTGCCAGGATTCTCCTCAAGTGTATCTGAAAATACAGACATTGCAAACGTCCTTGTTCAATGAGAGTGTAGCTCGGTCCTAGCTCCCATCAAAGTGTCTAGCAGACATCTGCCTGCAAAGCATACACACTTCCGAGAGTTGAGCTTATGGACTGTCCCTCCCACATCCTGCCTGCAGGTACACCGCGCTCCTAACAGGCCTAGCCCTGATGGTTGCCTGAAGTGTTGTGAGAGCTAAGTGGAAAGTCCCGGCCAACAAGACTAGTGCATCCGAGCTCAATCCAGCGATTTCCTAGTTTTTCCCGTGCGAACCAGGTGCTACATCCTAAGTGCCATACGAGAGAAGCTAGCTGAAAGCCTTGTCCAAAAGCAACTTACTTCGGAGAGTTGAGCTCACCCTCAATCCCTCACAGTTGCACACTGCCTGCAGAAAGAGTTTCCAACATCTGCACCACAGCCGTTTGTCAGAGGCTTGTGAGACGCAAGTGGAATAAGCAGACCTGGATGGTGTCTCCAGCTGCAGTGGAGTGGTATTCTGGGTACCTCCTGGCTTAGAACACTGTTACGTTCTCAGTGCCCGAGGAACGCAGCTAGTTGAAAGCTGGCTTGTAGGCGTGCTTCCTTGTGCGAACTGACGTCAGGGCAGGATCCTCCCGCATCCTGACTGCCCGTAGACGTAGGTCCCAGCATCCTTATGTTAGGTGCCGAAGCGGTTCTGTGAAAACCTTGTGGAAGTGCCAGGATTCTCCTCAAGTGTATCTGAAAATACAGACATTGCAAACGTCCTTGTTCAATGAGAGTGTAGCTCGGTCCTAGCTCCCATCAAAGTGTCTAGCAGACATCTGCCTGCAAAGCATACACACTTCCGAGAGTTGAGCTTATGGACTGTCCCTCCCACATCCTGCCTGCAGGTACACCGCGCTCCTAACAGGCCTAGCCCTGATGGTTGCCTGAAGTGTTGTGAGAGCTAAGTGGAAAGTCCCGGCCAACAAGACTAGTGCATCCGAGCTCAATCCAGCGATTTCCTAGTTTTTCCCGTGCGAACCAGGTGCTACATCCTAAGTGCCATACGAGAGAAGCTAGCTGAACGCCTTGTCCAAAAGCAACTTACTTCGGAGAGTTGAGCTCACCCTCAGTCCCTCACAGTTGCACACTGCCTGCAGAAAGAGTTTCCAACATCTGCACCACAGCCGTTTGTCAGAGGCTTGTGAGACGCAAGTGGAATAAGCAGACCTGGATGGTGTCTCCAGCTGCAGTGGAGTAGTATCCTGGGTACCTCCTGGCTTAGAGTACTGCTACGTTCTCAGTGCCCTAAGAACGCAGCTGGTTGAAAGCTGGTTTGCAGGAATGCTTCCTTCTACGAGCTGAGGTCAGGGCAGGACCCTCCCGCATCCTCACTGCCCGTAGACATAGTACCCAGCATCCTAATGTTATTCGCCCTAGGAGGTTTTGTGCATAGCATGTGGAAGTGACAGGATTCTCCTCAAGTGTATCTGAAAATACAGACATTGCAAACGTCCTTGTTCAATGAGAGTGTAGCTAGGTCCTAGCTCCCATCAAAGTGTCTAGCAGACATCTGCCTGCAAAGCATACACACTTCCGAGAGTTGAGCTTATGGACTGTCCCTCCCACATCCTGCCTGCAGGTACACCGCGCTCCTAACAGGCCTAGCCCTGATGGTTGCCTGAAGTGTTGTGAGAGCTAAGTGGAAAGTCCCGGCCAACAAGACTAGTGCATCCGAGCTCAATCCAGCGATTTCCTAGTTTTTCCCGTGCGAACCAGGTGCTACATCCTAAGTGCCATACGAGAGAAGCTAGCTGAACGCCTTGTCCAAAAGCAAATTACTTCGGAGAGTTGAGCTCACCCTCAGTCCCTCACAGTTGCACACTGCCTGCAGAAAGAGTTTCCAACATCTGCACCACAGCCGTTTGTCAGAGGCTTGTGAGACGCAAGTGGAATAAGCAGACCTGGATGGTGTCTCCAGCTGCAGTGGAGTGGTATTCTGGGTACCTCCTGGCTTAGAGTACTGCTACGTTCTCAGTGCCCTAAGAACGCAGCTGGTTGAAAGCTGGCTTGTAGGCATGCTTCCTTCTATGAGCTGAGGTCAGGGCAGGACCCTCCCGCATCCTGACTGCCCGTAGACATAGTACCCAGCATCCTAATGTTATTCGCCCTAGGAGGTTTTGTGCATAGCATGTGGAAGTGACAGGATTCTCCTCAAGTGTATCTGAAAATACAGACATTGCAAACGTCCTTGTTCAATGAGAGTGTAGCTAGGTCCTAGCTCCCATCAAAGTGTCTAGCAGACATCTGCCTGCAAAGCATACACACTTCCGAGAGTTGAGCTTATGGACTGTCCCTCCCACATCCTGCCTGCAGGTACACCGCGCTCCTAACAGGCCTAGCCCTGATGGTTGCCTGAAGTGCTGTGAGAGCTAAGTGGAAAGTCCCGGCCAACAAGACTAGTGCATCCGAGCTCAATCCAGCGATTTCCTAGTTTTTCCCGTGCGAACCAGGTGCTACATCCTAAGTGCCATACGAGAGAAGCTAGCTGAACGCCTTGTCCAAAAGCAACTTACTTCGGAGAGTTGTGCTCACCCTCAGTCCCTCACAGTTGCACACTGCCTGCAGAAAGAGTTTCCAACATCTGCACCACAGCCGTTTGTCAGAGGCTTGTGAGACGCAAGTGGAATAAGCAGACCTGGATGGTGTCTCCAGCTGCAGTGGAGTGGTATTCTGGGTACCTCCTGGCTTAGAGTACTGCTACGTTCTCAGTGCCCTAAGAACGCAGCTGGTGGAAAGCTGGCTTGCAGGCATGCTTCCTTCTACGAGCTGAGGTCAGGGCAGGACCCTCCCGCATCCTGACTGCCCGTAGACCTAGTACCCAGCATCCTAATGTTATTCGCCCTAGGAGGTTTTGTGCATAGCATGTGGAAGTGACAGGATTCTCCTCAAGTGTATCTGAAAATACAGACATTGCAAACGTCCTTGTTCAATGAGAGTGTAGCTCGGTCCTAGCTCCCATCAAAGTGTCTAGCAGACATCTGCCTGCAAAGCATACACACTTCCGAGAGTTGAGCTTATGGACTGTCCCTCCCACATCCTGCCTGCAGGTACACCGCGCTCCTAACAGGCCTAGCCCTGATGGTTGCCTGAAGTGTTGTGAGAGCTAAGTGGAAAGTCCCGGCCAACAAGACTAGTGCATCCGAGCTCAATCCAGCGATTTCCTAGTTTTTCCCGTGCGAACCAGGTGCTACATCCTAAGTGCCATACGAGAGAAGCTAGCTGAACGCCTTGTCCAAAAGCAACTTACTTCGGAGAGTTGAGCTCACCCTCAGTCCCTCACAGTTGCACACTGCCTGCAGAAAGAGTTTCCAACATCTGCACCACAGCCGTTTGTCAGAGGCTTGTGAGACGCAAGTGGAATAAGCAGACCTGGATGGTGTCTCCAGCTGCAGTGGAGTGGTATTCTGGGTACCTCCTGGCTTAGAACACTGTTACGATCTCAGTTCCCGAGGAACGCAGCTAGTTGAAAGCTGGCTTGTAGGCGTGCTTCCTTGTGCGAACTGACGTCAGGGCAGGATCCTCCCGCATCCTGACTGCCCGTAGACGTAGGTCCCAGCATCCTTATGTTAGGTGCCGAAGAGGTTCTGTGAAAACCTTGTGGAAGTGCCAGGATTCTCCTCAAGTGTATCTGAAAATACAGACATTGCAAACGTCCTTGTTCAATGAGAGTGTAGCTCGGTCCTAGCTCCCATCAAAGTGTCTAGCAGACATCTGCCTGCAAAGCATACACACTTCCGAGAGTTGAGCTTATGGACTGTCCCTCCCACATCCTGCCTGCAGGTACACCGCGCTCCTAACAGGCCTAGCCCTGATGGTTGCCTGAAGTGTTGTGAGAGCTAAGTGGAAAGTCCCGGCCAACAAGACTAGTGCATCCGAGCTCAATCCAGCGATTTCCTAGTTTTTCCCGTGCGAACCAGGTGCTACATCCTAAGTGCCATACGAGAGAAGCTAGCTGAACGCCTTGTCCAAAAGCAACTTACTTCGGAGAGTTGAGCTCACCCTCAGTCCCTCACAGTTGCACACTGCCTGCAGAAAGAGTTTCCAACATCTGCACCACAGCCGTTTGTCAGAGGCTTGTGAGACGCAAGTGGAATAAGCAGACCTGGATGGTGTCTCCAGCTGCAGTGGAGTGGTATTCTGGGTACCTCCTGGCTTAGAGTACTGCTACGTTCTCAGTGCCCTAAGAACGCAGCTGGTTGAAAGCTGGCTTGCAGGCATGCTTCCTTCTACGAGCTGAGGTCAGGGCAGGACCCTCCCGCATCCTGACTGCCCGTAGACATAGTACCCAGCATCCTAATGTTATTCGCCCTAGGAGGTTTTGTGCATAGCATGTGGAAGTGACAGGATTCTCCTCAAGTGTATCTGAAAATACAGACATTGCAAACGTCCTTGTTCAATGAGAGTGTAGCTCGGTCCTAGCTCCCATCAAAGTATCTAGCAGACATCTGCCTGCAAAGCATACACACTTCCGAGAGTTGAGCTTATGGACTGTCCCTCCCACATCCTGCCTGCAGGTACACCGCGCTCCTAACAGGCCTAGCCCTGATGGTTGCCTGAAGTGTTGTGAGAGCTAAGTGGAAAGTCCCGGCCAACAAGACTAGTGCATCCGAGCTGAATCCAGCGATTTCCTAGTTTTTCCCGTGCGAACCAGGTGCTACATCCTAAGTGCCATACGAGAGAAGCTAGCTGAACGCCTTGTCCAAAAGCAACTTACTTCGGAGAGTTGACCTCATCCTCAGTCCCTCACAGTTGCACACTGCCTGCAGAAAGATTTTCCAACATCTGCACCACAGCCGTTTGTCAGAGGCTTGTGAGACGCAAGTGGAATAAGCAGACCTGGATGGTGTCTCCAGCTGCAGTGGAGTGGTATTCTGGGTACCTCCTGGCTTAGAGTACTGCTACGTTCTCAGTGCCCTAAGAACGCAGCTGGTTGATAGCTGGCTTGCAAGCATGCTTCCTTCTACGAGCTGAGGTCAGGGCAGGACCCTCCCGCATCCTGACTGCCCGTACACATAGTACCCAGCATCCTAATGTTATTCGCCCTAGGAGGTTTTGTGCATAGCATGTGGAAGTGACAGGATTCTCCTCAAGTGTATCTGAAAATACAGACATTGCAAACGTCCTTGTTCAATGAGAGTGTAGCTAGGTCCTAGCTCCCATCAAAGTGTCTAGCAGTCATCTGCCTGCAAAGCATACACACTTCCGAGAGTTGAGCTTATGGACTGTCCCTCCCACATCCTGCCTGCAGGTACACCGCGCTCCTAACAGGCCTAGCCCTGATGGTTGCCTGAAGTGTTGTGAGAGCTAAGTGGAAAGTCCCGGCCAACAAGACTAGTGCATCCGAGCTCAATCCAGCGATTTCCTAGTTTTTCCCGTGCCAACCAGGTGCTACATCCTAAGTGCCATACGAGAGAAGCTAGCTGAACGCCTTGTCCAAAAGCAACTTACTTCGGAGAGTTGAGCTCACCCTCAGTCCCTCACAGTTGCACACTGCCTGCAGAAAGAGTTTCCAACATCTGCACCACAGCCGTTTGTCAGAGGCTTGTGAGACGCAAGTGGAATAAGCAGACCTGGATGGTGTCTCCAGCTGCAGTGGAGTGGTATTCTGGGTACCTCCTGGCTTAGAGTACTGCTACGTTCTCAGTGCCCTAAGAACGCAGCTGGTTGATAGCTGGCTTGCAGGCATGCTTCCTTCTACGAGCTGAGGTCAGGGCAGGACCCTCCCGCATCCAGACTGCCCGTAGACATAGTACCCAGCATCCTAATGTTATTCGCCCTAGGAGGTTTTGTGCATAGCATGTGGAAGTGACAGGATTCTCCTCAAGTGTATCTGAAAATACAGACATTGCAAACGTCCTTGTTCAATGAGAGTGTAGCTAGGTCCTAGCTCCCATCAAAGTGTCTAGCAGACATCTGCCTGCAAAGCATACACACTTCCGAGAGTTGAGCTTATGGACTGTCCCTCCCACATCCTGCCTGCAGGTACACCGCGCTCCTAACAGGCCTAGCCCTGATGGTTGCCTGAAGTGTTGTGAGAGCTAAGTGGAAAGTCCCGGCCAACAAGACTAGTGCATCCGAGCTCAATCCAGCGATTTCCTAGTTTTTCCCGTGCGAACCAGGTGCTACATCCTAAGTGCCATACGAGAGAAGCTAGCTGAACGCCTTGTCCAAAAGCAACTTACTTCTGAGAGTTGAGCTCACCCTCAGTCCCTCACAGTTGCACACTGCCTGCAGAAAGACTTTCCAACATCTGCACCACAGCCGTTTGTCAGAGGCTTGTGAGACGCAAGTGGAATAAGCAGACCTGGATGGTGTCTCCAGCTGCAGTGGAGTGGTATTCTGGGTACCTCCTGGCTTAGAACACTGTTACGATCTCAGTTCCCGAGGAACGCAGCTAGTTGAAAGCTGGCTTGTAGGCGTGCTTCCTTGTGCGAACTGACGTCAGGGCAGGATCCTCCCGCATCCTGACTGCCCGTAGACGTAGGTCCCAGCATCCTTATGTTAGGTGCCGAAGAGGTTCTGTGAAAACCTTGTGGAAGTGCCAGGATTCTCCTCAAGTGTATCTGAAAATACAGACATTGCAAACGTCCTTGTTCAATGAGAGTGTAGCTCGGTCCTAGCTCCCATCAAAGTGTCTAGCAGACATCTGCCTGCAAAGCATACACACTTCCGAGAGTTGAGCTTATGGACTGTCCCTCCCACATCCTGCCTGCAGGTACACCGCGCTCCTAACAGGCCTAGCCCTGATGGTTGCCTGAAGTGTTGTGAGAGCTAAGTGGAAAGTCCCGGCCAACAAGACTAGTGCATCCGAGCTCAATCCAGCGATTTCCTAGTTTTTCCCGTGCGAACCAGGTGCTACATCCTAAGTGCCATACGAGAGAAGCTAGCTGAACGCCTTGTCCAAAAGCAACTTACTTCGGAGAGTTGAGCTCACCCTCAGTCCCTCACAGTTGCACACTGCCTGCAGAAAGAGTTTCCAACATCTGCACCACAGCCGTTTGTCAGAGGCTTGTGAGACGCAAGTGGAATAAGCAGACCTGGATGGTGTCTCCAGCTGCAGTGGAGTGGTATTCTGGGTACCTCCTGGCTTAGAGTACTGCTACGTTCTCAGTGCCCTAAGAACGCAGCTGGTTGAAAGCTGGCTTGCAGGCATGCTTCCTTCTACGAGCTGAGGTCAGGGCAGGACCCTCCCGCATCCTGACTGCCCGTAGACATAGTACCCAGCATCCTAATGTTATTCGCCCTAGGAGGTTTTGTGCATAGCATGTGGAAGTGACAGGATTCTCCTCAAGTGTATCTGAAAATACAGACATTGCAAACGTCCTTGTTCAATGAGAGTGTAGCTCGGTCCTAGCTCCCATCAAAGTATCTAGCAGACATCTGCCTGCAAAGCATACACACTTCCGAGAGTTGAGCTTATGGACTGTCCCTCCCACATCCTGCCTGCAGGTACACCGCGCTCCTAACAGGCCTAGCCCTGATGGTTGCCTGAAGTGTTGTGAGAGCTAAGTGGAAAGTCCCGGCCAACAAGACTAGTGCATCCGAGCTGAATCCAGCGATTTCCTAGTTTTTCCCGTGCGAACCAGGTGCTACATCCTAAGTGCCATACGAGAGAAGCTAGCTGAACGCCTTGTCCAAAAGCAACTTACTTCGGAGAGTTGACCTCATCCTCAGTCCCTCACAGTTGCACACTGCCTGCAGAAAGATTTTCCAACATCTGCACCACAGCCGTTTGTCAGAGGCTTGTGAGACGCAAGTGGAATAAGCAGACCTGGATGGTGTCTCCAGCTGCAGTGGAGTGGTATTCTGGGTACCTCCTGGCTTAGAGTACTGCTACGTTCTCAGTGCCCTAAGAACGCAGCTGGTTGATAGCTGGCTTGCAAGCATGCTTCCTTCTACGAGCTGAGGTCAGGGCAGGACCCTCCCGCATCCTGACTGCCCGTACACATAGTACCCAGCATCCTAATGTTATTCGCCCTAGGAGGTTTTGTGCATAGCATGTGGAAGTGACAGGATTCTCCTCAAGTGTATCTGAAAATACAGACATTGCAAACGTCCTTGTTCAATGAGAGTGTAGCTAGGTCCTAGCTCCCATCAAAGTGTCTAGCAGTCATCTGCCTGCAAAGCATACACACTTCCGAGAGTTGAGCTTATGGACTGTCCCTCCCACATCCTGCCTGCAGGTACACCGCGCTCCTAACAGGCCTAGCCCTGATGGTTGCCTGAAGTGTTGTGAGAGCTAAGTGGAAAGTCCCGGCCAACAAGACTAGTGCATCCGAGCTCAATCCAGCGATTTCCTAGTTTTTCCCGTGCCAACCAGGTGCTACATCCTAAGTGCCATACGAGAGAAGCTAGCTGAACGCCTTGTCCAAAAGCAACTTACTTCGGAGAGTTGAGCTCACCCTCAGTCCCTCACAGTTGCACACTGCCTGCAGAAAGAGTTTCCAACATCTGCACCACAGCCGTTTGTCAGAGGCTTGTGAGACGCAAGTGGAATAAGCAGACCTGGATGGTGTCTCCAGCTGCAGTGGAGTGGTATTCTGGGTACCTCCTGGCTTAGAGTACTGCTACGTTCTCAGTGCCCTAAGAACGCAGCTGGTTGATAGCTGGCTTGCAGGCATGCTTCCTTCTACGAGCTGAGGTCAGGGCAGGACCCTCCCGCATCCAGACTGCCCGTAGACATAGTACCCAGCATCCTAATGTTATTCGCCCTAGGAGGTTTTGTGCATAGCATGTGGAAGTGACAGGATTCTCCTCAAGTGTATCTGAAAATACAGACATTGCAAACGTCCTTGTTCAATGAGAGTGTAGCTAGGTCCTAGCTCCCATCAAAGTGTCTAGCAGACATCTGCCTGCAAAGCATACACACTTCCGAGAGTTGAGCTTATGGACTGTCCCTCCCACATCCTGCCTGCAGGTACACCGCGCTCCTAACAGGCCTAGCCCTGATGGTTGCCTGAAGTGTTGTGAGAGCTAAGTGGAAAGTCCCGGCCAACAAGACTAGTGCATCCGAGCTCAATCCAGCGATTTCCTAGTTTTTCCCGTGCGAACCAGGTGCTACATCCTAAGTGCCATACGAGAGAAGCTAGCTGAACGCCTTGTCCAAAAGCAACTTACTTCGGAGAGTTGAGCTCACCCTCAGTCCCTCACAGTTGCACACTGCCTGCAGAAAGAGTTTCCAACATCTGCACCACAGCCGTTTGTCAGAGGCTTGTGAGACGCAAGTGGAATAAGCAGACCTGGATGGTGTCTCCAGCTGCAGTGGAGTGGTATTCTGGGTACCTCCTGGCTTAGAGTACTGCTACGTTCTCAGTGCCCTAAGAACGCAGCTGGTTGAAAGCTGGCTTGTAGGCATGCTTCCTTCTACGAGCTGAGGTCAGGGCAGGACCCTCCCGCATCCTGACTGCCCGTAGACATAGTACCCAGCATCCTAATGTTATTCGCCCTAGGAGGTTTTGTGCATAGCATGTGGAAGTGACAGGATTCTCCTCAAGTGTATCTGAAAATACAGACATTGCAAACGTCCTTGTTCAATGAGAGTGTAGCTAGGTCCTAGCTCCCATCAAAGTGTCTAGCAGACATCTGCCTGCAAAGCATACACACTTCCGAGAGTTGAGCTTATGGACTGTCCCTCCCACATCCTGCCTGCAGGTACACCGCGCTCCTAACAGGCCTAGCCCTGATGGTTGCCTGAAGTGTTGTGAGAGCTAAGTGGAAAGTCCCGGCCAACAAGACTAGTGCATCCGAGCTCAATCCAGCGATTTCCTAGTTTTTCCCATGCGAACCAGGTGCTACATCCTAAGTGCCATACGAGAGAAGCTAGCTGAACGCCTTGTCCAAAAGCAACTTACTTCGGAGAGTTGAGCTCACCCTCAGTCCCTCGCAGTTGCACACTGCCTGTAGAAAGAGTTTCCAACATCTGCACCACAGCCGTTTGTCAGAGGCTTGTGAGACGCAAGTGGAATAAGCAGACCTGGATGGTGTCTCCAGCTGCAGTGGAGTGGTATTCTGGGTACCTCCTGGCTTAGAACACTGTTACGTTCTCAGTGCCCTAGGAACGCAGCTAGTTGAAAGCTGGCTTGTAGGCGTGCTTCCTTGTGCGAACTGACGTCAGGGCAGGATCCTCCCGCATCCTGACTGCCCGTAGACGTAGGTCCCAGCATCCTTATGTTAGGTGCCGAAGCGGTTCTGTGAAAACCTTGTGGAAGTGCCAGGATTCTCCTCAAGTGTATCTGAAAATACAGACATTGCAAACGTCCTTGTTCAATGAGAGTGTAGCTCGGTCCTAGCTCCCATCAAAGTGTCTAGCAGACATCTGCCTGCAAAGCATACACACTTCCGAGAGTTGAGCTTATGGACTGTCCCTCCCACATCCTGCCTGCAGGTACACCGCGCTCCTAACAGGCCTAGCCCTGATGGTTGCCTGAAGTGTTGTGAGAGCTAAGTGGAAAGTCCCGGCCAACAAGACTAGTGCATCCGAGCTCAATCCAGCGATTTCCTAGTTTTTCCCGTGCGAACCAGGTGCTACATCCTAAGTGCCATACGAGAGAAGCTAGCTAAACGCCTTGTCCAAAAGCAACTTACTTCGGAGAGTTGAGCTCACCCTCAGTCCCTCACAGTTGCACACTGCCTGCTGAAAGAGTTTCCAACATCTGCACCACAGCCGTTTGTCAGAGGCTTTTGAGACGCAAGTGGAATAAGCAGACCTGGATGGTGTCTCCAGCTGCAGTGGAGTGGTATTCTGGGTACCTCCTGGCTTAGAACACTGTTACGTTCTCAGTGCCCGAGGAACGCAGCTAGTTGAAAGCTGGCTTGTAGGCGTGCTTCCTTGTGCGAACTGACGTCAGGGCAGGATCCTCCCGCATCCTGACTGCCCGTACACATAGTACCCAGCATCCTAATGTTATTCGCCCTAGGAGGTTTTGTGCATAGCATGTGGAAGTGACAGGATTCTCCTCAAGTGTATCTGAAAATACAGACATTGCAAACGTCCTTGTTCAATGAGAGTGTAGCTAGGTCCTAGCTCCCATCAAAGTGTCTAGCAGACATCTGCCTGCAAAGCATACACACTTCCGAGAGTTGAGCTTATGGACTGTCCCTCCCACATCCTGCCTGCAGGTACACCGCGCTCCTAACAGGCCTAGCCCTGATGGTTGCCTGAAGTGTTGTGAGAGCTAAGTGGAAAGTCCCGGCCAACAAGACTAGTGCATCCGAGCTCAATCCAGCGATTTCCTAGTTTTTCCCGTGCGAACCAGGTGCTACATCCTAAGTGCCATACGAGAGAAGCTAGCTGAACGCCTTGTCCAAAAGCAACTTATTTCGGAGAGTTGAGCTCACCCTCAGTCCCTCACAGTTGCACACTGCCTGCAGAAAGAGTTTCCAACATCTGCACCACAGCCGTTTGTCAGAGGCTTGTGAGACGCAAGTGGAATAAGCAGACCTGGATGGTGTCTCCAGCTGCAGTGGAGTAGTATCCTGGGTACCTCCTGGCTTAGAGTACTGCTACGTTCTCAGTGCCCTAAGAACGCAGCTGGTTGAAAGCTGGTTTGCAGGCATGCTTCCTTCTACGAGCTGAGGTCAGGGCAGGACCCTCCCGCATCCTCACTGCCCGTAGACATAGTACCCAGCATCCTAATGTTATTCGCCCTAGGAGGTTTTGTGCATAGCATGTGGAAGTGACAGGATTCTCCTCAAGTGTATCTGAAAATACAGACATTGCAAACGTCCTTGTTCAATGAGAGTGTAGCTAGGTCCTAGCTCCCATCAAAGTGTCTAGCAGACATCTGCCTGCAAAGCATACACACTTCCGAGAGTTGAGCTTATGGACTGTCCCTCCCACATCCTGCCTGCAGGTACACCGCGCTCCTAACAGGCCTAGCCCTGATGGTTGCCTGAAGTGTTGTGAGAGCTAAGTGGAAAGTCCCGGCCAACAAGACTAGTGCATCCGAGCTCAATCCAGCGATTTCCTAGTTTTTCCCGTGCGAACCAGGTGCTACATCCTAAGTGCCATACGAGAGAAGCTAGCTGAACGCCTTGTCCAAAAGCAACTTACTTCGGAGAGTTGAGCTCACCCTCAGTCCCTCACAGTTGCACACTGCCTGCAGAAAGAGTTTCCAACATCTGCACCACAGCCGTTTGTCAGAGGCTTGTGAGACGCAAGTGGAATAAGCAGACCTGGATGGTGTCTCCAGCTGCAGTGGAGTGGTATTCTGGGTACCTCCTGGCTTAGAGTACTGCTACGTTCTCAGTGCCCTAAGAACGCAGCTGGTTGAAAGCTGGCTTGTAGGCATGCTTCCTTCTATGAGCTGAGGTCAGGGCAGGACCCTCCCGCATCCTGACTGCCCGTAGACATAGTACCCAGCATCCTAATGTTATTCGCCCTAGGAGGTTTTGTGCATAGCATGTGGAAGTGACAGGATTCTCCTCAAGTGTATCTGAAAATACAGACATTGCAAACGTCCTTGTTCAATGAGAGTGTAGCTAGGTCCTAGCTCCCATCAAAGTGTCTAGCAGACATCTGCCTGCAAAGCATACACACTTCCGAGAGTTGAGCTTATGGACTGTCCCTCCCACATCCTGCCTGCAGGTACACCGCGCTCCTAACAGGCCTAGCCCTGATGGTTGCCTGAAGTGCTGTGAGAGCTAAGTGGAAAGTCCCGGCCAACAAGACTAGTGCATCCGAGCTCAATCCAGCGATTTCCTAGTTTTTCCCGTGCGAACCAGGTGCTACATCCTAAGTGCCATACGAGAGAAGCTAGCTGAACGCCTTGTCCAAAAGCAACTTACTTCGGAGAGTTGAGCTCACCCTCAGTCCCTCACAGTTGCACACTGCCTGCAGAAAGAGTTTCCAACATCTGCACCACAGCCGTTTGTCAGAGGCTTGTGAGACGCAAGTGGAATAAGCAGACCTGGATGGTGTCTCCAGCTGCAGTGGAGTGGTATTCTGGGTACCTCCTGGCTTAGAGTACTGCTATGTTCTCAGTGCCCTAAGAACGCAGCTGGTGGAAAGCTGGCTTGCAGGCATGCTTCCTTCTATGAGCTGAGGTCAGGGCAGGACCCTCCCGCATCCTGACTGCCCGTAGACATAGTACCCAGCATCCTAATGTTATTCGCCCTAGGAGGTTTTGTGCATAGCATGTGGAAGTGACAGGATTCTCCTCAAGTGTATCTGAAAATACAGACATTGCAAACGTCCTTGTACAATGAGAGTGTAGCTAGGTCCTAGCTCCCATCAAAGTGTCTAGCAGACATCTGCCTGCAAAGCATACACACTTCCGAGAGTTGAGCTTATGGACTGTCCCTCCCACATCCTGCCTGCAGGTACACCGCGCTCCTAACAGGCCTAGCCCTGATGGTTGCCTGAAGTGTTGTGAGAGCTAAGTGGAAAGTCCCAGCCAACAAGACTAGTGCATCCGAGCTCAATCCAGCGATTTCCTAGTTTTTCCCGTGCGAACCAGCTGCTACATCCTAAGTGCCATACGAGAGAAGCTAGCTGAACGCCTTGTCCAAAAGCAACTTACTTCGGAGAGTTGAGCTCACCCTCAGCCCCTCACAGTTGCACACTGCCTGCAGAAAGAGTTTCCAACATCTGCACCACAGCCGTTTGTCAGAGGCTTGTGAGACGCAAGTGGAATAAGCAGACCTGGATGGTGTCTCCAGCTGCAGTGGAGTGGTATTCTGGGTACCTCCTGGCTTAGAGTACTGCTACGTTCTCAGTGCCCTAAGAACGCAGCTGGTTGAAAGCTGGCTTGCAGGCATGCTTCCTTCTACGAGCTGAGGTCAGGGCAGGTCCCTCCCGCATCCTGACTGCCCGTAGACATAGTACCCAGCATCCTAATGTTATTCGCCCTAGGAGGTTTTGTGCATAGCATGTGGAAGTGACAGGATTCTCCTCAAGTGTATCTGAAAATACAGACATTGCAAACGTCCTTGTTCAATGAGAGTGTAGCTCGGTCCTAGCTCCCATCAAAGTGTCTAGCAGACATCTGCCTGCAAAGCATACACACTTCCGAGAGTTGAGCTTATGGACTGTCCCTCCCACATCCTGCCTGCAGGTACACCGCGCTCCTAACAGGCCTAGCCCTGATGGTTGCCTGAAGTGTTGTGAGAGCTAAGTGGAAAGTCCCGGCCAACAAGACTAGTGCATCCGAGCTCAATCCAGCGATTTCCTAGTTTTTCCCGTGCGAACCAGGTGCTACATCCTAAGTGCCATACGAGAGAAGCTAGCTGAACGCCTTGTCCAAAAGCAACTTACTTCTGAGAGTTGAGCTCACCCTCAGTCCCTCACAGTTGCACACTCCCTGCAGAAAGAGTTTCCAACATCTGCACCACAGCCGTTTGTCAGAGGCTTGTGAGACGCAAGTGGAATAAGCAGACCTGGATGGTGTCTCCAGCTGCAGTGGAGTGGTATTCTGGGTACCTCCTGGCTTTGAGTACGGCTACGTTCTCAGTGCCCTAAGAACGCAGCTGGTTGAAAGCTGGCTTGCAGGCATGCTTCCTTCTACAGGCTGAGGTCAGGGCAGGACCCTCCCGCATCCTGACTGCCCGTAGACATAGTACCCAGCATCCTAATGTTATTCGCCCTAGGAGATTTTGTGCATAGCATGTGGAAGTGACAGGATTCACCTCAAGTGTATCTGAAAATACAGACATTGCAAACGTCCTTGTTCAATGAGAGTGTAGCTCGGTCCTAGCTCCCATCAAAGTGTCTAGCAGACATCTGCCTGCAAAGCATACACACTTCCGAGAGTTGAGCTTATGGACTGTCCCTCCCACATCCTGCCTGCAGGTACACCGCGCTCCTAACAGGCCTAGCCCTGATGGTTGCCTGAAGTGTTGTGAGAGCTAAGTGGAAAGTCCCGGCCAACAAGACTAGTGCATCCGAGCTCAATCCAGCGATTTCCTAGTTTTTCCCGTGCCAACCAGGTGCTACATCCTAAGTGCCATACGACAGAAGCTAGCTGAACGCCTTGTCCAAAAGCAACTTACTTCGGACAGTTGAGCTCACCCTCAGTCCCTCACAGTTGCACACTGCCTGCAGAAAGAGTTTCCAACATCTGCACCACAGCCGTTTGTCAGAGGCTTGTGAGACGCAAGTGGAATAAGCAGACCTGGATGGTGTCTCCAGCTGCAGTGTAGTCGTATTCTGGGTACCTCCTGGTTTAGAGTAGTGCTACGTTCTCAGTGCCCTAAGAACGCAGCTGGTTGAAAGCTGGCTTGCAGGCATGCTTCCTTCTACAGGCTGAGGTCAGGGCAGGACCCTCCCGCATCCTGACTGCCCGTAGACATAGTACCCAGCTTCCTAATGTTATTCGCCCTAGGAGATTTTGTGCATAGCATGTGGAAGTGACAGGATTCTCCTCAAGTGTATCTGAAAATACAGACATTGCAAACGTCCTTGTTCAATGAGAGTGTAGCTCGGTCCTAGCTCCCATCAAAGTGTCTAGCAGACATCTGCCTGCAAAGCATACACACTTCCGAGAGTTGAGCTTATGGACTGTCCCTCCCACATCCTGCCTGCAGGTACACCGCGCTCCTAACAGGCCTAGCCTTATGGTTGCCTGAAGTGTTGTGAGAGCTAAGTGGAAAGTCCCGGCCAACAAGACTAGTGCATCCGAGCTCAATCCAGCGATTTCCTAGTTTTTCCCGTGCGAACCAGGTGCTACATCCTAAGTGCCATACGAGAGAAGCTAGCTGAACGCCTTGTCCAAAAGCAACTTACTTCGGAGAGTTGAGCTCACCCTCAGTCCCTCACAGTTGCACACTGCCTGCAGAAAGAGTTTCCAACATCTGCACCACAGCCGTTTGTCAGAGGCTTGTGAGACGCAAGTGGAATAAGCCGACCTGGATGGTGTCTCCAGCTGCAGTGGAGTGGTATTTTGGGTACCTCCTGGCTTAGAGTACTGCTACGTTCTCAGTGCCCTAAGAACGCAGCTGGTTGAAAGCTGGCTTGTTGGCATGCTTCCTTCTACGAGCTGAGGTCAGGGCAGGACCCTCCCGCATCCTGACTGCCCGTAGACATAGTACCCAGCATCCTAATGTTATTCGCCCTAGGAGGTTTTGTGCATAGCATGTGGAAGTGACAGGATTCTCCTCAAGTGTATCTGAAAATACAGACATTGCAAACGTCCTTGTTCAATGAGAGTGTAGCTAGGTCCTAGCTCCCATCAAAGTGTCTAGCAGACATCTGCCTGCAAAGCATACACACTTCCGAGAGTTGAGCTTATGGACTGTCCCTCCCACATCCTGCCTGCAGGTACACCGCGCTCCTAACAGGCCTAGCCCTGATGGTTGCCTGAAGTGTTGTGAGAGCTAAGTGGAAAGTCCCGGCCAACAAGACTAGTGCATCCGAGCTCAATCCAGCGATTTCCTAGTTTTTCCCGTGCGAACCAGGTGCTACATCCTAAGTGCCATACGAGAGAAGCTAGCTGAACGCCTTGTCCAAAAGCAACTTACTTCGGAGAGTTGAGCTCACCCTCAGTCCCTCGCAGTTGCACACTGCCTGTAGAAAGAGTTTCCAACATCTGCATCAGAGCCGTTTGTCAGAGGCTTGTGAGACGCAAGTGGAATAAGCAGACCTGGATGGTGTCTCCAGCTGCAATGGAGTGGTATTCTGGGTACCTCCTGGCTTAGAACACTGTTACGTTCTCAGTGCCCGAGGAACGCAGCTAGTTGAAAGCTGGCTTGTAGGCTTGCTTCCTTGTGCGAACTGATGTCACGGCAGGATCCTCCCGCATCCTGACTGCCCGTAGACGTAGGTCCCAGCATCCTTATGTTAGGTGCCGAAGAGGTTTTGTGAAAACCTTGTGGAAGTGCCAGGATTCTCCTCAAGTGTATCTGATCTCAATACAGACAATGCAAACGTCCTTGTTCAATGAGAGTGTAGCTCGGTCCTAGCTCCCATCAAAGTGTCTAGCAGACATCTGCCTGCAAAGCATACACACTTCCGAGAGTTGAGCTTATGGACTGTCCCTCCCACATCCTGCCTGCAGGTACACCGCGCTCCTAACAGGCCTAGCCCTGATGGTTGCCTGAAGTGTTGTGAGAGCTAAGTGGAAAGTCCCGGCCAACAAGACTAGTGCATCCGAGCTCAATCCAGCGATTTCCTAGTTTTTCCCGTGCGAACCAGGTGCTACATCCTAAGTGCCATACGAGAGAAGCTAGCTGAACGCCTTGTCCAAAAGCAACTTACTTCGGAGAGTTGAGCTCACCCTCAGTCCCTCACAGTTGCACACTGCCTGCAGAAAGAGTTTCCAACATCTGCACCGCAGCCGTTTGTCAGAGGCTTGTGAGACGCAAGTGGAAAAAGCAGACCTGGATGGTGTCTCCAGCTGCAGTGGAGTGGTATTCTGGGTACCTCCTGGCTTAGAGTACTGCTACGTTCTCACTGCCCTAAGAACGCAGCTGGTTGAAAGCTGGCTTGCAGGCATGCTTCCTTCTACGAGCTGAGGTCAGGGCAGGACCCTCCCGCATCCTGACTGCGCGTAGACATAGTACCCAGCATCCTAATGTTATTCGCCCTAGGAGGTTTTGTGCATAGCATGTGGAAGTGACAGGATTCTCCTCAAGTGTATCTGAAAATACAGACATTGCAAACGTCCTTGTTCAATGAGAGTGTAGCTGGGTCCTAGCTCCCATCAAAGTGTCTAGCAGACATCTGCCTGCAAAGCATACACACTTCCGAGAGTTGAGCTTATGGACTGTCCCTCCCACATCCTGCCTGCAGGTACACCGCGCTCCTTACAGGCCTAGCCCTGATGCTTGCCTGAAGTGTTGTGAGAGCTAAGTGGAAAGTCCCGGCCAACAAGACTAGTGCATCCGAGCTCAATCCAGCGATTTCCTAGTTTTTCCCATGCGAACCAGGTGCTACATCCTAAGTGCCATACGAGAGAAGCTAGCTGAACGCCTTGTCCAAAAGCAACTTACTTCGGAGAGTTGAGCTCAACTTCAGTCACTCGCAGTTGCACACTGCCTGCAGAAAGAGTTTCCAACATCTGCACCACAGCCGTTTGTCGGAGGCTTGTGAGATGCAAGTGGAATAAGCAGACCTGGATGGTGTCTCCAGCTGCAGTGGAGTGGTATTCTGCGTACCTCCTGGCTTAGAACACTGTTACGTTCTCAGTGCCCGAGGAACGCAGCTAGTTGAAAGCTGGCTTGTAGGCGTGCTTCCTTGTGCGAACTGACGTCAGGGCAGGATCCTCCCGCATCCTGACTGCCCGTAGACGTAGGTCCCAGCATCCTTATGTTAGGTGCCGAAGAGGTCTGTGAAAACCTTGTGGAAGTGCCAGGATTCTCCTCAAGTGTATCTGATCTCAATACAGACAATGCAAACGTCCTTGTTCAATGAGAGTGTAGCTCGGTCCTAGCTCCCATCAAAGTGTCTAGCAGACATCTGCCTGCAAAGCATACACACTTCCGAGAGTTGAGCTTATGGACTGTCCCTCCCACATCCTGCCTGCAAGTACACCGCGCTCCTAAGAGGCCTAGCCCTGATGGTTGCCTGAAGTGTTGTGAGAGCTAAGTGGAAAGTCCCGGCCAACAAGACTAGTGCATCCGAGCTCAATCCAGCGATTTCCTAGTTTTTCCCGTGCGAACCAGGTGCTACATCCTAAGTGCCATAGGAGAGAAGCTAGGTGAACGCCTTGTCCAAAAGCAACTTACTTCGGAGAGTTGAGCTCACCCTCAGTCCCTCGCAGTTGCACACTGCCTGTAGAAAGAGTTTCCAACATCTGCATCAGAGCCGTTTGTCAGAGGCTTGTGAGATGCAAGTGGAATAAGCAGACCTGGATGGTGTCTCCAGCTGCAGTGGAGTGGTATTCTGGGTACCTCCTGGCTTAGAACACTGTTACGTTCTCAGTGCCCGAGGAACGCAGCTAGTTGAAAGCTGGCTTGTAGGCGTGCTTCCTTGTGCGAACTGACGTCAGGGCAGGATCCTCCCGCATCCTGACTGCCCGTAGACGTAGGTCCCAGCATCCTTATGTTAGGTGCCGAAGAGGTTCTGTGAAAACCTTGTGGAAGTGCCAGGATTCTCCTCAAGTGTATCTGATCTCAATACAGACACTGCAAACGTCCTTGTTCAATGAGAGTGTAGCTCGGTCCTAGCTCCCATCAAAGTGTCTAGCAGACATCTGCCTGCAAAGCATACACACTTCCGAGAGTTGAGCTATGGACTGTCCCTCCCACATCCTGCCTGCAGGTACACCGCGCTCCTAACAGGCCTAGCCCTGATGGTTGCCTGAAGTGTTGTGAGAGCTAAGTGGAAAGTCCCGGCAAACAAGACTAGTGCATCCGAGCTCAATCCAGCGATTTCCTAGTTTTTCCCGTGCGAACCAGGTGCTACATCCTAAGTGCCATACGAGAGAAGCTAGCTGAACGCCTTGTCCAAAAGCAACTTACTTCGGAGAGTTGAGCTCACCCTCAGTCCCTCACAGTTGCACACTGCCTGCAGAAAGAGTTTCCAACACCTGCACCACAGCCGTTTGTCATAGGCTTGTGAGACGCAAGTGGAATAAGCAGACCTGGAAGGTGTCTCCCGCTGCAGTGGAGTGGTATTCTGGGTACCTCCTGGCATAGAGTACTGCTACGTTCTCAGTGCCCAAAGAACGCAGCTGGTTGAAAGCTGGCTTGTAGGCATGCTTCCTTCTACGAGCTGAGGTCAGGGCAGGACCCTCCCGCATCCTGACTGCCCGTAGACATAGTACCCAGCATCCTAATGTTATTCGCCCTAGGAGGTTTTGTGCATAGCATGTGGAAGTGACAGGATTCTCCTCAAGTGTATCTGAAAATACAGACATTGCAAACGTCCTTGTTCAATGAGAGTGTAGCTGGGTCCTAGCTCCCATCAAAGTGTCTAGCAGACATCTGCCTGCAAAGCATACACCCTTCCGAGAGTTGAGCCTATGGACTGTCCCTCCCACATCCTGCCTGCAGGTACACCGCGCTCCTTACAGGCCTAGCCCTGATGCTTGCCTGAAGTGTTGTGAGAGCTAAGTGGAAAGTCCCGACCAACAAGACTAGTGCATCCGAGCTCAATCCAGCGATTTCCTAGTTTTTCCCATGCGAACCAGGTGCTACATCCTAAGTGCCATACGAGAGAAGCTAGCTGAACGCCTTGTCCAAAAGCAACTTACTTCGGAGAGTTGAGCTCACCCTCAGTCCCTCACAGTTGCACACTGCCTGCAGAAAGAGTTTCCAACATCTGCACCACAGGCGTTTGTCAGAGGCTTGTGAGACGCAAGTGGAATAAGCAGACCTGGATGGTGTCTCCAGCTGCAGTGGAGTGGTATTCTGCGTAACTCCTGGCTTAGAGTACTGCTACGTTCTCAGTGCCCTAAGAACGCAGCTGGTTGAAAGCTGGCTTGTAGGCATGCTTCCTTCTACGAGCTGAGGTCAGGGCAGGACCCTCCCGCATCCTGACTGCCCGTAGACATAGTACCCAGCATCCTAATGTTATTCGCCCTAGGAGGTTTTGTGCATAGCATGTGGAAGTGACAGGATTCTCCTCAAGTGTATCTGAAAATACAGACATTGCAAACGTCCTTGTTCAATGAGAGTGTAGCTGGGTCCTAGCTCCCATCAAAGTGTCTAGCAGACATCTGCCTGCAAAGCATACACACTTCCGAGAGTTGAGCTTATGGACTGTCCGTCCCACATCCTGCCTGCAGGTACACCGCGCTCCTTACAGGCCTAGCCCTGATGCTTGCCTGAAGTGTTGTGAGAGCTAAGTGGAAAGTCCCGGCCAACAAGACTAGTGCATCCGAGCTCAATCCAGCGATTTCCTAGTTTTTCCCATGCGAACCAGGTGCTACATCCTAAGTGCCATACGAGAGAAGCTAGCTGAACGCCTTGTCCAAAAGCAACTTACTTCGGAGAGTTGAGCTCAACTTCAGTCACTCGCAGTTGCACACTGCCTGCAGAAAGAGTTTCCAACATCTGCACCACAGCCGTTTGTCGGAGGCTTGTGAGATGCAAGTGGAATAAGCAGACCTGGATGGTGTCTCCAGCTGCAGTGGAGTGGTATTCTGGGTACCTCCTGGCTTAGAACACTGTTACGTTCTCAGTGCCCGAGGAACGCAGCTAGTTGAAAGCTGGCTTGTAGGCGTGCTTCCTTGTGCGAACTGACGTCAGGGCAGGATCCTCCCGCATCCTGACTGCCCGTAGACGTAGGTCCCAGCATCCTTATGTTAGGTGCCGAAGAGGTTCTCTGAAAACCTTGTGGAAGTGCCAGGATTCTCCTCAAGTGTATCTGATCTCAATAGAGACACTGCAAACGTCCTTGTTCAATGAGAGTGTAGCTCGGTCCTAGCTCCCATTAAAGTGTCTAGCAGACATCTGCCTGCAAAGCATACACACTTCCGAGAGTTGAGCTTATGGACTGTCCCTCCCACATCCTGCCTGCAAGTACACCGCGCTCCTAAGAGGCCTAGCCCTGATGGTTGCCTGAAGTGTTGTGAGAGCTAAGTGGAAAGTCCCGGCCAACAAGACTAGTGCATCCGAGCTCAATCCAGCGATTTCCTAGTTTTTCCCGTGCGAACCAGGTGCTACATCCTAAGTGCCATAGGAGAGAAGCTAGGTGAACGCCTTGTCCAAAAGCAACTTACTTCGGAGAGTTGAGCTCACCCTCAGTCCCTCGCAGTTGCACACTGCCTGTAGAAAGAGTTTCCAACATCTGCATCAGAGCCGTTTGTCAGAGGCTTGTGAGATGCAAGTGGAATAAGCAGACCTGGATGGTGTCTCCAGCTGCAGTGGAGTGGTATTCTGGGTACCTCCTGGCTTAGAACACTGTTACGTTCTCAGTGCCCGAGGAACGCAGCTAGTTGAAAGCTGGCTTGTAGGCGTGCTTCCTTGTGCGAACTGACGTCAGGGCAGGATCCTCCCGCATCCTGACTGCCCGTAGACGTAGGTCCCAGCATCCTTATGTTAGGTGCCGAAGAGGTTCTGTGAAAACCTTGTGGAAGTGCCAGGATTCTCCTCAAGTGTATCTGATCTCAATACAGACACTGCAAACGTCCTTGTTCAATGAGAGTGTAGCTAGGTCCTAGCTCCCATCAAAGTGTCTAGCAGACATCTGCCTGCAAAGCATACACACTTCCGAGAGTTGAGCTTATGGACTGTCCCTCCCACATCCTGCCTGCAAGTACACCGCGCTCCTAAGAGGCCTAGCCCTGATGGTTGCCTGAAGTGTTGTGAGAGCTAAGTGGAAAGTCCCGGCCAACAAGACTAGTGCATCCGAGCTCAATCCAGCGATTTCCTAGTTTTTCCCGTGCGAACCAGGTGCTACATCCTAAGTGCCATAGGAGAGAAGCTAGGTGAACGCCTTGTCCAAAAGCAACTTACTTCGGAGAGTTGAGCTCACCCTCAGTCCCTCGCAGTTGCACACTGCCTGTAGAAAGAGTTTCCAACATCTGCATCAGAGCCGTTTGTCAGAGGCTTGTGAGATGCAAGTGGAATAAGCAGACCTGGATGGTGTCTCCAGCTGCAGTGGAGTGGTATTCTGGGTACCTCCTGGCTTAGAACACTGTTACGTTCTCAGTGCCCGAGGAACGCAGCTAGTTGAAAGCTGGCTTGTAGGCGTGCTTCCTTGTGCGAACTGACGTCAGGGCAGGATCCTCCCGCATCCTGACTGCCCGTAGACGTAGGTCCCAGCATCCTTATGTTAGGTGCCAAAGAGGTTCTGTGAAAACCTTGTGGAAGTGCCAGGATTCTCCTCAAGTGTATCTGATCTCAATACAGACACTGCAAACGTCCTTGTTCAATGAGAGTGTAGCTAGGTCCTAGCTCCCATCAAAGTGTCTAGCAGACATCTGCCTGCAAAGCATACACACTTCCGAGAGTTGAGCTATGGACTGTCCCTCCCACATCCTGCCTGCAGGTACACCGCGCTCCTAACAGGCCTAGCCCTGATGGTTGCCTGAAGTGTTGTGAGAGCTAAGTGGAAAGTCCCGGCAAACAAGACTAGTGCATCCGAGCTCAATCCAGCGATTTCCTAGTTTTTCCCGTGCGAACCAGGTGCTACATCCTAAGTGCCATACGAGAGAAGCTAGCTGAACGCCTTGTCCAAAAGCAACTTACTTCGGAGAGTTGAGCTCACCCTCAGTCCCTCACAGTTGCACACTGCCTGCAGAAAGAGTTTCCAACACCTGCACCACAGCCGTTTGTCATAGGCTTGTGAGACGCAAGTGGAATAAGCAGACCTGGAAGGTGTCTCCAGCTGCAGTGGAGTGGTATTCTGGGTACCTCCTGGCATAGAGTACTGCTACGTTCTCAGTGCCCAAAGAACGCAGCTGGTTGAAAGCTGGCTTGTAGGCATGCTTCCTTCTACAGGCTGAGGTCAGGGCAGGACCCTCCCGCATCCTGACTGCCCGTAGACATAGTACCCAGCATCCTAATGTTATTCGCCCTAGGAGGTTTTGTGCATAGCATGTGGAAGTGACAGGATTCTCCTCAAGTGTATCTGAAAATACAGACATTGCAAACGTCCTTGTTCAATGAGAGTGTAGCTGGGTCCTAGCTCCCATCAAAGTGTCTAGCAGACATCTGCCTGCAAAGCATACACACTTCCGAGAGTTGAGCCTATGGACTGTCCCTCCCACATCCTGCCTGCAGGTACACCGCGCTCCTTACAGGCCTAGCCCTGATGCTTGCCTGAAGTGTTGTGAGAGCTAAGTGGAAAGTCCCGACCAACAAGACTAGTGCATCCGAGCTCAATCCAGCGATTTCCTAGTTTTTCCCATGCGAACCAGGTGCTACATCCTAAGTGCCATACGAGAGAAGCTAGCTGAACGCCTTGTCCAAAAGCAACTTCCTTCGGAGAGTTGAGCTCACCCTCAGTCCCTCACAGTTGCACACTGCCTGCAGAAAGAGTTTCCAACATCTGCACCACAGGCGTTTGTCAGAGGCTTGTGAGACGCAAGTGGAATAAGCAGACCTGGATGGTGTCTCCAGCTGCAGTGGAGTGGTATTCTGCGTAACTCCTGGCTTAGAGTACTGCTACGTTCTCAGTGCCCTAAGAACGCAGCTGGTTGAAAGCTGGCTTGTAGGCGTGCTTCCTTCTACGAGCTGAGGTCAGGGCAGGACCCTCCCGCATCCTGACTGCCCGTAGACATAGTACCCAGCATCCTAATGTTATTCGCTCTAGGAGGTTTTGTGCATAGCATGTGGAAGTGCCAGGATTCTCCTCAAGTGTATCTGATCTCAATACAGACACTGCAAACGTCCTTGTTCAATGAGAGTGTAGCTCGGTCCTAGCTCCCATCAAAGTGTCTAGCAGACATCTGCCTGCAAAGCATACACACTTCCGAGAGTTGAGCTTATGGACTGTCCCTCCCACATCCTGCCTGCAGGTACACCGCGCTCCTAACAGGCCTAGCCCTGATGGTTGCCTGAAGTGTTGTGAGAGCTAAGTGGAAAGTCCCGGCCAACAAGACTAGTGCATCCGAGCTCAATCCAGCGATTTCCTAGTTTTTCCCGTGCGAACCAGGTGCTACATCCTAAGTGCCATACGAGAGAAGCTAGCTGAACGCCTTGTCCAAAAGCAACTTACTTCGGAGAGTTGAGCTCACCCTCAGTCCCTCGCAGTTGCACACTGCCTGTAGAAAGAGTTTCCAACATCTGCATCAGAGCCGTTTGTCAGAGGCTTGTGAGATGCAAGTGGAATAAGCAGACCTGGATGGTGTCTCCAGCTGCAGTGGAGTGGTATTCTGGGTACCTCCTGGCTTAGAACACTGTTACGTTCTCAGTGCCCGAGGAACGCAGCTAGTTGAAAGCTGGCTTGTAGGCGTGCTTCCTTGTGCGAACTGACGTCAGGGCAGGATCCTCCCGCATCGTGACTGCCCGTAGACGTAGGTCCCAGCAATCTTATGTTAGGTGCCGAAGAGGTTCTGTGAAAACCTTGTGGAAGTGCCAGGATTCTCCTCAAGTGTATCTGATCTCAATACAGACATTGCAAACGTCCTTGTTCAATGAGAGTGTAGCTCGGTCCTAGCTCCCATCAAAATGTCTAGCAGACATCTGCCTGCAAAGCATACACACTTCCGAGAGTTGAGCTTATGGACTGTCCCTCCCACATCCTGCCTGCAGGTACACCGCGCTCCTAACAGGCCTAGCCCTGATGGTTGCCTGAAGTGTTGTGAGAGCTAAGTGGAAAGTCCCGGCCAACAAGACTAGTGCATCCGAGCTCAATCCAGCGATTTCCTAGTTTTACCCGTGCGAACCAGGTGCTACATCCTAAGTGCCATACGAGAGAAGCTAGCTGAACGCCTTGTCCAAAAGCAACTTACTTCGGAGAGTTGAGCTCACCCTCAGTCCCTCGCAGTTGCACACTGCCTGTAGAAAGAGTTTCCAACATCTGCATCAGAGCCGTTTGTCAGAGGCTTGTGAGATGCAAGTGGAATAAGCAGACCTGGATGGTGTCTCCAGCTGCAGTGGAGTGGTATTCTGGGTACCTCCTGGCTTAGAACACTGTTACGTTCTCAGTGCCCGAGGAACGCAGCTAGTTGAAAGCTGGCTTGTAGGCGTGCTTCCTTGTGCGAACTGACGTCAGGGCAGGACCCTCCCGCATCCTGACTGCCCGTAGACGTAGGTCCCAGCATCCTTATGTTAGGTGCCGAAGAGGTTCTGTGAAAACCTTGTGGAAGTGCCAGGATTCTCCTCAAGTGTATCTGATCTCAATAGAGACACTGCAAACGTCCTTGTTCAATGAGAGTGTAGCTCGGTCCTAGCTCCCATCAAAGTGTCTAGCAGACATCTGCCTGCAAAGCATACACACTTCCGAGAGTTGAGCTTATGGACCGTCCCTCCCACATCCTGCCTGCAGGTACACCGCGCTCCTAACAGGCCTAGCCCTGATGGTTGCCTGAAGTGTTGTGAGAGCTAAGTGGAAAGTCCCGGCCAACAAGACTAGTGCATCCGAGCTCAATCCAGCGATTTCCTAGTTTTTCCCGTGCGAACCAGGTGCTACATCCTAAGTGCCATACGAGAGAAGCTAGCTGAACGCCTTGTCCAAAAGCAACTGACTTCGGAGAGTTGAGCTCACCCTCAGTCCCTCACAGTTGCACACTGCCTGCAGAAAGAGTTTCCAACATCTGCACCACAGCCGTTTGTCATAGGCTTGTGAGACCCAAGTGGAATAAGCAGACCTGGAAGGTGTCTCCAGCTGCAGTGGAGTGGTATTCTGGGTACCTCCTGGCATAGAGTACTGCTACGTTCTCAGTGCCCTAAGAACGCAGCTGGTTGAAAGCTGGCTTGTAGGCATGCTTCCTTCTACGAGCTGAGGTCAGGGCAGGACCCTCCCGCATCCTGACTGCCCGTAGACATAGTACCCAGCATCCTAATGTTATTCGCCCTAGGAGGTTTTGTGCATAGCATGTGGAAGTGACAGGATTCTCCTCAAGTGTATCTGAAAATACAGACATTGCAAACGTCCTTGTTCAATGAGAGTGTAGCTCGGTCCTAGCTCCCATCAAAGTGTCTAGCAGACATCTGCCTGCAAAGCATACACACTTCCGAGAGTTGAGCTTATGGACAATCCCTCCCACATCCTGCCTTCAAGTACCTGGCACTCCAAACAGGCCTATTCCCGATGCGTCTCTGAAGTGTTGTGAGAGCTAAGTGGAAAGTCCCTGCCGACAAGACTAGTGCATCCAAGCTGAATCCAGCGATTTCCTAGTTTTTCCCGTGCGAACCAGGTGCTACATCCTAAGTGCCATACGAGAGAAGCTAGCTGAACGCCTTGTCCAAAGCAACTTACTTCGGAGAGTTGAGCTCACCCTCAGTCCCTCACAGTTGCACACTGCCTGCAGAAAGAGTTTCCAACATCTGCACCACAGCCGTTTGTCAGAGGCTTGTGAGACGCAAGTGGAATAAGCAGACCTGGATGGTGTCTCCAGCTGCAGTGGAGTGGTATTCTGGGTACCTCCTGGCTTAGAGTACTGCTACGTTCTCAGTGCCCTAAGAACGCAGCTGGTTGAAAGCTGGCTTGTAGGCGTGCTTCCTTGTGCGAACTGACGTCAGGGCAGGATCCTCCCGCATCCTGACTGCCCATAGACGTAGGTCCCAGCATCCTTATGTTAGGTGCCGAAGAGGTTCTGTGAAAACCTTGTGGAAGTGCCAGGATTCTCCTCAAGTGTATCTGAAAATACAGACATTGCAAACGTCCTTGTTCAATGAGAGTGTAGCTCGGTCCTAGCTCCCATCAAAGTGTCTAGCAGACATCTGCCTGCAAAGCATACACACTTCCGAGAGTTGAGCTATGGACTGTCCCTCCCACATCCTGCCTGCAGGTACACCGCGCTCCTAACAGGCCTCGCCCTGATGGTTGCCTGAAGTGTTGTGAGAGCTAAGTGGAAAGTCCCGGCCAACAAGACTAGTGCATCCGAGCTCAATCCAGCGATTTCCTAGTTTTTCCCGTGCGAACCAGGTGCTACATCCTAAGTGCCATACGAGAGAAACTAGCTGAACGCCTTGTCCAAAAGCAACTTACTTCGGAGAGTTGAGCTCACCCTCAGTCCCTCACAGTTGCACACTGCCTGCAGAAAGAGTTTCCAACATCTGCACCACAGCCGTTTGTCAGAGGCTTGTGAGACGCAAGTGGAATAAGCAGACCTGGATGGTGTCTCCAGCTGCAGTGGAGTGGTATTCTGGGTACCTCCTGGCTTAGAGTACTGCTACGTTCTCAGTGCCCTAAGAACGCAGCTGGTTGAAAGCTGGCTTGTAGGCGTGCTTCCTTCTACGAGCTGAGGTCAGGGCAGGACCCTCCCGCATCCTGACTGCCCGTAGACATAGTATCCAGCATCCGAATGTTATTCGCCCTAGGAGGTTTTGTGCATAGCATGTGGAAGTGACAGGATTCTCCTCAAGTGTATCTGAAAATACAGACATTGCAAACGTCCTTGTTCAATGAGAGTGTAGCTCGGTCCTAGCTCCCATCAAAGTGTCTAGCAGACATCTGCCTGCAAAGCATACACACTTCCGAGAGTTGAGCTTATGGACTGTCCCTCCCACATCCTGCCTGCAGGTACACCGCGCTCCTAACAGGCCTAGCCCTGATGGTTGCCTGAAGTGTTGTGAGAGCTAAGTGGAAAGTCCCGGCCAACAAGACTAGTGCATCCGAGCTCAATCCAGCGATTTCCTAGTTTTTCCCGTGCGAACCAGGTGCTACATCCTAAGTGCCATACGAGAGAAACTAGCTGAACGCCTTGTCCAAAAGCAACTTACTTCGGAGAGTTGAGCTCACCCTCAGTCCCTCACAGTTGCACACTGCCTGCAGAAAGAGTTTCCAACATCTGCACCACAGCCGTTTGTCAGAGGCTTGTGAGACGCAAGTGGAATAAGCAGACCTGGATGGTGTCTCCAGCTGCAGTGGAGTGGTATTCTGGGTACCTCCTGGCTTAGAGTACCGCTACGTTCTCACTGCCCTAAGAACGCAGCTGGTTGAAAGCTGGCTTGTAGGCATGCTTCCTTCTACGAGCTGAGGTCAGGGCAGGACCCTCCCGCATCCTGACTGCCCGTAGACATAGTACCCAGCATCCTAATGTTATTCGCCCTAGGAGGTTTTGTGCATAGCATGTGGAAGTGACAGGATTCTCAAGTGTATCTGAAAATACAGACATTGCAAACGTCCTTGTTCAATGAGAGTGTAGCTAGGTCCTAGCTCCCATCAAAGTGTCTAGCAGACATCTGCCTGCAAAGCATACACACTTCCGAGAGTTGAGCTTATGGACTATCCCTCCCACATCCTGCCTTCAAGTACATGGCACTCCAAACAGGCCTATTCCCGATGCGTCTCTGAAGTGTTGTGAGAGCTAAGTGGAAAGTACCGGCCCACAAGACTAGTGCATCCAAGCTGAATCCAGCGATTTCCTAGTTTTTCCCGTGCGAACCAGGTGCTACATCCTAAGTGCCATACGAGAGAAGCTAGCTGAACGCCTTGTCCAAAAGCAACTTACTTCGGAGACTTGAGCTCACCCTCAGTCCCTCACAGTTGCACACTGCCTGCAGAAAGAGTTTCCAACATCTGCACCACAGCCGTTTGTCAGAGGCTTGTGAGACGCAAGTGAAATAAGCAGACCTGGATGCTGTCTCCAGCTGCAGTGGAGTGGTATTCTGGGTACCTCCTGGCTTAGAACACTGTTACGTTCTCAGTGCCCGAGGAACGCAGCTAGTTGAAAGCTGGCTTGTAGGCGTGCTTCCTTGTGCGAACTGACGTCAGGGCAGGATCCTCCCGCATCCTGACTGCCCGTAGACGTAGGTCCCAGCATCCTTATGTTAGGTGCCGAAGAGGTTCTGTGAAAACCTTGTGGAAGTGCCAGGATTCTCCTCAAGTGTATCTGATCTCAATACAGACACTGCAAACGTCCTTGTTCAATGAGAGTGTAGCTCGGTCCTAGCTCCCATCAAAGTGTCTAGCAGACATCTGCTTGCAAAGCATACACACTTCCGAGAGTTGAGCTATGGACTGTCCCTCCCACATCCTGCCTGCAGGTACACCGCGTTCCTAACAGGCCTAGCCCTGATGGTTGCCTGAAGTGTTGTGAGAGCTAAGTGGAAAGTCCCGGCCAACAAGACTAGTGCATCCGAGCTCAATCCAGCGATTTCCTAGTTTTTCCCGTGCCAACCAGGTGCTACATCCTAAGTGCCATACGAGAGAAGCTAGCTGAACGCCTTGTCCAAAAGCAACATACTTCGGAGAGTTGAGCTCACCCTCAGTCCCTCACAGTTGCACACTGCCTGCAGAAAGAGTTTCCAACATCTGCACCACAGCCGTTTGTCAGAGGCTTGTGAGACGCAAGTGGAATAAGCAGACCTGGATGGTGTCTCCAGCTGCAGTGGAGTGGTATTCTGGGTACCTCCTGGCTTAGAGTACTGCTACGTTCTCAGTGCCCTAAGAACGCAGCTGGTTGAAAGCTGGCTTGTAGGCATGCTTCCTTCTACGAGCTGAGGTCAGGGCAGGACCCTCCCGCATCCTGACTGCCCGTAGACATAGTACCCAGCATCCTAATGTTATTCGCCCTAGGAGGTTTTGTGCATAGCATGTGGAAGTGACAGGATTCTCCTCAAGTGTATCTGAAAATACAGACATTGCAAACCTCCTTGTTCAATGAGAGTGCAGCTAGGTCCTAGCTCCCATCAAAGTGTCTAGCAGACATCTGCCTGCAAAGCATACACACTTCCGAGAGTTGAGCTTATGGACTATCCCTCCCACATCCTGCCTTCAAGTACATGGCACTCCAAACAGGCCTATTCCCGATGCGTCTCTGAAGTGTTGTGAGAGCTAAGTGGAAAGTCCCGGCCCACAAGACTAGTGCATCCAAGCTGAATCCAGCGATTTCCTAGTTTTTCCCGTGCGAACCAGGTGCTACATCCTAAGTGCCATACGAGAGAAGCTAGCTGAACGCCTTGTCCAAAGCAACTTACTTCGGAGAGTTGAGCTCACCCTCAGTCCCTCACAGTTGCCCACTGCCTGCAGAAAGAGTTTCCAACATCTGCACCACAGCCGTTTGTCAGAGGCTTGTGAGACGCAAGTGGAATAAGCAGACCTGGATGGTGTCTCCAGCTGCAGTGGAGTGGTATTCTGGGTACCTCCTGGCTTAGAGTACTGCTACGTTCTCAGTGCCCTAAGAACGCAGCTGGTTGAAAGCTAGCTTGTAGGCATGCTTCCTTCTACGAGCTGAGGTCAGGGCAGGACCCTCCCGCATCCTGACTGCCCGTAGACATAGTACCCAGCATCCTAATGTTATTCGCCCTAGGAGGTTTTGTGCATAGCATGTGGAAGTGACAGGATTCTCCTCAAGTGTATCTGAAAATACAGACATTGCAAACGTCCTTGTTCAATGAGAGTGTAGCTCGGTCCTAGCTCCCATCAAAGTGTCTAGCAGACATCTTCCTGCAAAGCATACACACTTCCGAGAGTTGAGCTGATGGACTGTCCCTCCCATATCCTGCCTGCAGGTACACCGCGCTCCTAACAGGCCTAGCCCTGATGGTTGCCTGAAGTGTTGTGAGAGCTAAGTGGAAAGTCCCGGCCAACAAGACTAGTGCATCCGAGCTCAATCCAGCGATTTCCTAGTTTTTCCCTTGCGAACCAGGTGCTACATCCTAAGTGCCATACGAGAGAAGCTAGCTGAACGCCTTGTCCAAAAGCAACTTACTTCGGAGAGTTGAGCTCACCCTCAGTCCCTCGCAGTTGCACACTGCCTGTAGAAAGAGTTTCCAACATCTGCATCAGAGCCGTTTGTCAGAGGCTTGTTGATGCAAGTGGAATAAGCAGACCTGGATGGTGTCTCCAGCTGCAGTGGAGTGGTATTCTGGGTACCTCCTGGCTTAGAGTACTGCTACGTTCTCAGTGCCCTAAGAACGCAGCTGGTTGAAAGCTGGCTTGTAGGCATGCTTCCTTCTACGAGCTGAGGTCAGGGCAGGACCCTCCCGCATCCTGACTGCCCGTAGACATAGTACCCAGCATCCTAATGTTATTCGCTCTAGGAGGTTTTGTGCATAGCATGTGGAAGTGACAGGATTCTCCTCAAGTGTATCTGAAAATACAGACATTGCAAACCTCCTTGTTCAATGAGAGTGCAGCTAGGTCCTAGCTCCCATCAAAGTGTCTAGCAGACATCTGCCTGCAAAGCATACACACTTCCGAGAGTTGAGCTTATGGACTATCCCTCCCACATCCTGCCTTCAAGTACATGGCACTCCAAACAGGCCTATTCCCGATGCGTCTCTGAAGTGTTGTGAGAGCTAAGTGGAAAGTCCCGGCCCACAAGACTAGTGCATCCAAGCTGAATCCAGCGATTTCCTAGTTTTTCCCGTGCGAACCAGGTGCTACATCCTAAGTGCCATACGAGAGAAGCTAGCTGAACGCCTTGTCCAAAGCAACTTACTTCGGAGAGTTGAGCTCACCCTCAGTCCCTCACAGTTGCCCACTGCCTGCAGAAAGAGTTTCCAACATCTGCACCACAGCCGTTTGTCAGAGGCTTGTGAGACGCAAGTGGAATAAGCAGACCTGGATGGTGTCTCCAGCTGCAGTGGGGTGGTATTCTGGGTACCTCCTGGCTTAGAGTACTTCTACGTTCTCAGTGCCCTACGAACGCAGCTGGTTGAAATCTAGCTTGTAGGCATGCTTCCTTCTACGAGCTGAGGTCAGGGCAGGACCCTCCCGCATCCTGACTGCCCGTAGACATAGTACCCAGCATCCTAATGTTATTCGCCCTAGGAGGTTTTGTGCATAGCATGTGGAAGTGACAGTATTCTCCTCAAGTGTATCTGAAAATACAGACATTGCAAACGTCCTTGTTCAATGAGAGTGTAGCTCGGTCCTAGCTCCCATCAAAGTGTCTAGCAGACATCTGCCTGCAAAGCATACACACTTCCGAGAGTTGAGCTGATGGACTGTCCCTCCCACATCCTGCCTGCAGGTACACCGCGCTCCTAACAGGCCTAGCCCTGATGGTTGCCTGAAGTGTTGTGAGAGCTAAGTGGAAAGTCCCGGCCAACAAGACTAGTGTATCCGAGCTCAATCCAGCGATTTCCTAGTTTTTCCCTTGCGAACCAGGTGCTACATCCTAAGTGCCATACGAGAGAAGCTAGCTGAACGCCTTGTCCAAAAGCAACTTACTTCGGAGAGTTGAGCACACCCTCAGTCCCTCGCAGTTGCACACTGCCTGTAGAAAGAGTTTCCAACATCTGCATCAGAGCCGTTTGTCAGAGGCTTGTGAGATGCAAGTGGAATAAGCAGACCTGGATGGTGTCTCCAGCTGCAGTGGAGTGGTATTCTGGGTACCTCCTGGCTTAGAACACTGTTACGTTCTCAGTGCCCGAGGAACGCAGCTAGTTGAAAGCTGGCTTGTAGGCGTGCTTCCTTGTGCGAACTGACGTCAGGGCGGGATCCTCCCGCATCCTGACTGCCCGTAGACGTAGGTCCCAGCATCCTTATGTTAGGTGCCGAAGAGGTTCTGTGAAAACCTTGTGGAAGTGCCAGGATTCTCCTCAAGTGTATCTGATCTCAATACAGACAATGCAAACGTCCTTGTTCAATGAGAGTGTAGCTCGGTCCTAGCTCCCATCAAAGTGTCTAGCAGACATCTGCCTGCAAAGCATACACACTTCCGAGAGTTGAGCTTATGGACTGTCCCTCCCACATCCTGCCTGCAGGTACACCGCGCTCCTAACAGGCCTAGCCCTGATGGTTGCCTGAAGTGTTGTGAGAGCTAAGTGGAAAGTCCCGGCCAACAAGACTAGTGCATCCGAGCTCAATCCAGCGATTTCCTAGTTTTTCCCGTGCGAACCAGGTGCTACATCCTAAGTGCCATACGAGAGAAGCTAGCTGAACGCCTTGTCCAAAAGCAACTTACTTCGGAGAGTTGAGCTCACCCTCAGTCCCTCACAGTTGCACACTGCCTGCAGAAAGAGTTTCCAACATCTGCACCACAGCCGTTTGTCATAGGCTTGTGAGACGCAAGTGGAATAAGCAGACTTGGAAGGTGTCTCCAGCTGCAGTGGAGTGGTATTCTGGGTACCTCCTGGCTTAGAGTACTGCTACGTTCTCAGTGCCCTAAGAACGCAGCTGGTTGAAAGCTGGCTTGTAGGCGTGCTTCCTTCTACGAGCTGAGGTCAGGGCAGGACCCTCCCGCATCCTGACTGCCCGTAGACATAGTATCCAGCATCCTAATGTTATTCGCCCTAGGAGGTTTTGTGCATAGCATGTGGAAGTGACAGGATTCTCCTCAAGTGTATCTGAAAATACAGACATTGCAAACGTCCTTGTTCAATGAGAGTGTAGCTCGGTCCTAGCTCCCATCAAAGTGTCTAGCAGACATCTGCCTGCAAAGCATACACACTTCCGAGAGTTGAGCTTATGGACTGTCCCTCCCACATCCTGCCTGCAGGTACACCGCGCTCCTAACAGGCCTAGCCCTGATGGTTGCCTGAAGTGTTGTGAGAGCTAAGTGGAAAGTCCCGGCCAACAAGACTAGTGCATCCGAGCTCAATCCAGCGATTTCCTAGTTTTTCCCGTGCGAACCAGGTGCTACATCCTAAGTGCCATACGAGAGAAACTAGCTGAACGCCTTGTCCAAAAGCAACTTACTTCGGAGAGTTGAGCTCACCCTCAGTCCCTCACAGTTGCACACTGCCTGCAGAAAGAGTTTCCAACATCTGCACCACAGCCGTTTGTCAGAGGCTTGTGAGACGCAAGTGGAATAAGCAGACCTGGATGGTGTCTCCAGCTGCCGTGGAGTGGTATTCTGGGTACCTCCTGGCTTAGAGTACTGCTACGTTCTCAGTGCCCTAAGAACGCAGCTGGTTTAAAGCTGGCTTGTAGGCATGCTTCCTTCTACGAGCTGAGGTCAGGGCAGGACCCTCCCGCATCCTGACTGCCCGTAGACATAGTACCCAGCATCCTAATGTTATTCGCCCTAGGAGGTTTTGTGCATAGCATGTGGAAGTGACAGGATTCTCCTCAAGTGTATCTGAAAATACAGACATTGCAAACCTCCTTGTTCAATGAGAGTGCAGCTAGGTCCTAGCTCCCATCAAAGTGTCTAGCAGACATCTGCCTGCAAAGCATACACACTTCCGAGAGTTGAGCTTATGGACTATCCCTCCCACATCCTGCCTTCAAGTACATGGCACTCCAAACAGGCCTATTCCCGATGCGTCTCTGAAGTGTTGTGAGAGCTAAGTGGAAAGTCCCGGCCCACAAGACTAGTGCATCCAAGCTGAATCCAGCGATTTCCTAGTTTTTCCTGTGCGAACCAGGTGCTACATCCTAAGTGCCATACGAGAGAAGCTAGCTGAACGCCTTGTCCAAAGCAACTTACTTCGGAGAGTTGAGCTCACCCTCAGTCCCTCACAGTTGCCCACTGCCTGCAGAAAGAGTTTCCAACATCTGCACCACAGCCGTTTGTCAGAGGCTTGTGAGACGCAAGTGGAATAAGCAGACCTGGATGGTGTCTCCAGCTGCAGTGGAGTGGTATTCTGGGTACCTCCTGGCTTAGAGTACTGCTACGTTCTCAGTGCCCTAAGAACGCAGCTGGTTGAAAGCTAGCTTGTAGGCATGCTTCCTTCTACGAGCTGAGGTCAGGGCAGGACCCTCCCGCATCCTGACTGCCCGTAGACATAGTACCCAGCATCCTAATGTTATTCGCCCTAGGAGGTTTTGTGCATAGCATGTGGAAGTGACAGGATTCTCCTCAAGTGTATCTGAAAATACAGACATTGCAAACGTCCTTGTTCAATGAGAGTGTAGCTCGGTCCTAGCTCCCATCAAAGTGTCTAGCAGACATCTGCCTGCAAAGCATACACACTTCCGAGAGTTGAGCTGATGGACTGTCCCTCCCATATCCTGCCTGCAGGTACACCGCGCTCCTAACAGGCCTAGCCCTGATGGTTGCCTGAAGTGTTGTGAGAGCTAAGTGGAAAGTCCCGGCCAACAAGACTAGTGCATCCGAGCTCAATCCAGCGATTTCCTAGTTTTTCCCTTGCGAACCAGGTGCTACATCCTAAGTGCCATACGAGAGAAGCTAGCTGAACGCCTTGTCCAAAAGCAACTTACTTCGGAGAGTTGAGCTCACCCTCAGTCCCTCGCAGTTGCACACTGCCTGTAGAAAGAGTTTCCAACATCTGCATCAGAGCCGTTTGTCAGAGGCTTGTGAGATGCAAGTGGAATAAGCAGACCTGGATGGTGTCTCCAGCTGCAGTGGAGTGGTATTCTGGGTACCTCCTGGCTTAGAACACTGTTACGTTCTCAGTGCCCGAGGAACGCAGCTAGTTGAAAGCTGGCTTGTAGGCGTGCTTCCTTGTGCGAACTGACGTCAGGGCGGGATCCTCCCGCATCCTGACTGCCCGTAGACGTAGGTCCCAGCATCCTTATGTTAGGTGCCGAAGAGGTTCTGTGAAAACCTTGTGGAAGTGCCAGGATTCTCCTCAAGTGTATCTGATCTCAATACAGACAATGCAAACGTCCTTGTTCAATGAGAGTGTAGCTCGGTCCTAGCTCCCATCAAAGTGTCTAGCAGACATCTGCCTGCAAAGCATACACACTTCCGAGAGTTGAGCTTATGGACTGTCCCTCCCACATCCTGCCTGCAGGTACACCGCGCTCCTAACAGGCCTAGCCCTGATGGTTGCCTGAAGTGTTGTGAGAGCTAAGTGGAAAGTCCCGGCCAACAAGACTAGTGCATCCGAGCTCAATCCAGCGATTTCCTAGTTTTTCCCGTGCGAACCAGGTGCTACATCCTAAGTGCCATACGAGAGAAGCTAGCTGAACGCCTTGTCCAAAAGCAACTTACTTCGGAGAGTTGAGCTCACCCTCAGTCCCTCACAGTTGCACACTGCCTGCAGAAAGAGTTTCCAACATCTGCACCACAGCCGTTTGTCATAGGCTTGTGAGACGCAAGTGGAATAAGCAGACTTGGAAGGTGTCTCCAGCTGCAGTGGAGTGGTATTCTGGGTACCTCCTGGCTTAGAGTACTGCTACGTTCTCAGTGCCCTAAGAACGCAGCTGGTTGAAAGCTGGCTTGTAGGCGTGCTTCCTTCTACGAGCTGAGGTCAGGGCAGGACCCTCCCGCATCCTGACTGCCCGTAGACATAGTATCCAGCATCCTAATGTTATTCGCCCTAGGAGGTTTTGTGCATAGCATGTGGAAGTGACAGGATTCTCCTCAAGTGTATCTGAAAATACAGACATTGCAAACGTCCTTGTTCAATGAGAGTGTAGCTCGGTCCTAGCTCCCATCAAAGTGTCTAGCAGACATCTTCCTGCAAAGCATACACACTTCCGAGAGTTGAGCTTATGGACTGTCCCTCCCACATCCTGCCTGCAGGTACACCGCGCTCCTAACAGGCCTAGCCCTGATGGTTGCCTGAAGTGTTGTGAGAGCTAAGTGGAAAGTCCCGGCCAACAAGACTAGTGCATCCGAGCTCAATCCAGCGATTTCCTAGTTTTTCCCGTGCCAACCAGGTGCTACATCCTAAGTGCCATACGAGAGAAACTAGCTGAACGCCTTGTCCAAAAGCAACTTACTTCGGAGAGTTGAGCTCACCCTCAGTCCCTCACAGTTGCACACTGCCTGCAGAAAGAGTTTCCAACATCTGCACCACAGCCGTTTGTCAGAGGCTTGTGAGACGCAAGTGGAATAAGCAGACCTGGATGGTGTCTCCAGCTGCAGTGGAGTGGTATTCTGGGTACCTCCTGGCTTAGAGTACTGCTACGTTCTCAGTGCCCTAAGAACGCAGCTGGTTGAAAGCTGGCTTGTAGGCATGCTTCCTTCTACGAGCTGAGGTCAGGGCAGGACCCTCCCGCATCCTGACTGCCCGTAGACATAGTACCCAGCATCCTAATGTTATTCGCCCTAGGAGGTTTTGTGCATAGCATGTGGAAGTGACAGGATTCTCCTCAAGTGTATCTGAAAATACAGACATTGCAAACCTCCTTGTTCAATGAGAGTGCAGCTAGGTCCTAGCTCCCATCAAAGTGTCTAGCAGACATCTGCCTGCAAAGCATACACACTTCCGAGAGTTGAGCTTATGGACTATCCCTCCCACATCCTGCCTTCAAGTACATGGCACTCCAAACAGGCCTATTCCCGATGCGTCTCTGAAGTGTTGTGAGAGCTAAGTGGAAAGTCCCGGCCCACAAGACTAGTGCATCCAAGCTGAATCCAGCGATTTCCTAGTTTTTCCCGTGCGAACCAGGTGCTACATCCTAAGTGCCATACGAGAGAAGCTAGCTGAACGCCTTGTCCAAAGCAACTTACTTCGGAGAGTTGAGCTCACCCTCAGTCCCTCACAGTTGCACACTGCCTGCAGAAAGAGTTTCCAACATCTGCACCACAGCCGTTTGTCAGAGGCTTGTGAGACGCAAGTGGAATAAGCAGACCTGGATGGTGTCTCCAGCTGCAGTGGAGTGGTATTCTGGGTACCTCCTGGCTTAGAACACTGTTACGTTCTCAGTGCCCGAGGAACGCAGCTAGATGAAAGCTGGCTTGTAGGCGTGCTTCCTTGTGCGAACTGACGTCAGGGCGGGATCCTCCCGCATCCTGACTGCCCGTCGACGTAGGTCCCAGCATCCTTATGTTAGGTGTCGAAGAGGTTCTGTGAAAACCTTGTGGAAGTGCCAGGATTCTCCTCAAGTGTATCTGATCTCAATACAGACAATGCAAACGTCCTTGTTCAATGAGAGTGTAGCTCGGTCCTAGCTCCCATCAAAGTGTCTAGCAGACATCTGCCTGCAAAGCATACACACTTCCGAGAGTTGAGCTGATGGACTGTCCCTCCCATATCCTGCCTGCAGGTACACCGCGCTCCTAACAGGCCTAGCCCTGATGGTTGCCTGAAGTGTTGTGAGAGCTAAGTGGAAAGTCCCGGCCAACAAGACTAGTGCATCCGAGCTCAATCCAGCGATTTCCTAGTTTTTCCCTTGCGAACCAGGTGCTACATCCTAAGTGCCATACGAGAGAAGCTAGCTGAACGCCTTGTCCAAAAGCAACTTACTTCGGAGAGTTGAGCTCACCCTCAGTCCCTCGCAGTTGCACACTGCCTGTAGAAAGAGTTTCCAACATCTGCATCAGAGCCGTTTGTCAGAGGCTTGTGAGATGCAAGTGGAATAAGCAGACCTGGATGGTGTCTCCAGCTGCACTGGAGTGGTATTCTGGGTACCTCCTGGCTTAGAACACTGTTACGTTCTCAGTGCCCGAGGAACGCAGCTAGTTGAAAGCTGGCTTGTAGGCGTGCTTCCTTGTGCGAACTGACGTCAGGGCGGGATCCTCCCGCATCCTGACTGCCCGTAGACGTAGGTCCCAGCATCCTTATGTTAGGTGTCGAAGAGGTTCTGTGAAAACCTTGTGGAAGTGCCAGGATTCTCCTCAAGTGTATCTGATCTCAATACAGACAATGCAAACGTCCTTGTTCAATGAGAGTGTAGCTCGGTCCTAGCTCCCATCAAAGTGTCTAGCAGACATCTGCCTGCAAAGCATACACACTTCCGAGAGTTGAGCTTATGGACTGTCCCTCCCACATCCTGCCTGCAGGTACACCGCGCTCCTAACAGGCCTAGCCCTGATGGTTGCCTGAAGTGTTGTGAGAGCTAAGTGGAAAGTCCCGGCCAACAAGACTAGTGCATCCGAGCTCAATCCAGCGATTTCCTAGTTTTTCCCGGGCGAACCAGGTGCTACATCCTAAGTGCCATACGAGAGAAGCTAGCTGAACGCCTTGTCCAAAAGCAACTTACTTCGGAGAGTTGAGCTCACCCTCAGTCCCTCGCAGTTGCACACTGCCTGTAGAAAGAGTTTCCAACATCTGCATCCGAGCCGTTTGTCAGAGGCTTGTGAGATGCAAGTGGAATAAGCAGACCTGGATGGTGTCTTCAGCTGCCGTGGAGTGGTATTCTGGGTACCTCCTGGCTTAGAACACTGTTACGTTCTCAGTGCCCGAGGAACGCAGCTAGTTGAAAGCTGGCTTGTAGGCGTGCTTCCTTGTGCGAACTGACGTCAGGGCAGGATCCTGCTGCCTGACTGCCCGTAGTCGGATCCTGACTGCCCGTAGTCGTAGGTCTCAGCATCCTTATGTTAGGTGCCGAAGAGGTTCTGTGAAAACCTTGTGGAAGTGCCAGGATTCTCCTCAAGTGTATCTGATCTCAATACAGACAATGCAAACGTCCTTGTTCAATGAGAGTGTAGCTCGGTCCTAGCTCCCATCAAAGTGTCTAGCAGACATCTGCCTGCAAAGCATACACACTTCCGAGAGTTGAGCTTATGGACTGTACCTCCCACATCCTGCCTGCAGGTACACCGCGCTCCTAACAGGCCTAGCCCTGATGGTTGCCTGAAGTGTTGTGAGAGCTAAGTGGAAAGTCCCGGCCAACAAGACTAGTGCATCCGAGCTCAATCCAGCGATTTCCTAGTTTTTCCCGTGCGAACCAGGTGCTACATCCTAAGTGCCATACGAGAGAAGCTAGCTGAACGCCTTGTCCAAAAGCAACTTACTTCGGAGAGTTGAGCTCACCCTCAGTCCCTCGCAGTTGCACACTGCCTGTAGAAAGAGTTTCCAACATCTGCATCAGAGCCGTTTGTCAGAGGCTTGTGAGACGCAAGTGGAATAAGCAGACCTGGATGGTGTCTCCAGCTGCAGTGGAGTGGTATTCTGGGTACCTCCTGGCTTAGAACACTGTTACGTTCTCAGTGCCCGAGGAACGCAGCTAGTTGAAAGCTGGCTTGTAGGCGTGCTTCCTTGTGCGAACTGACGTCAGGGCAGGATCCTCCCGCATCCTGACTGCCCGTAGACGTAGGTCCCAGCATCCTTATGTTAGGTGCCGAAGAGGTTCTGTGAAAACCTTGTGGAAGTGCCAGGATTCTCCTCAAGTGTATGTGATCTCAATACAGACAATGCAAACGTCCTTGTTCAATGAGAGTGTAGCTCGGTCCTAGCTCCCATCAAAGTGTCTAGCAGACATCTGCCTGCAAAGCATACACACTTCCGAGAGTTGAGCTTATGGACTGTCCCTCCCACATCCTGCCTGCAGGTACACCGCGCTCCTAACAGGCCTAGCCCTGATGGTTGCCTGAAGTGTTGTGAGAGCTAAGTGGAAAGTCCCGGCCAACAAGACTAGTGCATCCGAGCTCAATCCAGCGATTTCCTAGTTTTTCCCGTGCGAACCAGGTGCTACATCCTAAGTGCCATACGAGAGAAGCTAGCTGAACGCCTTGTCCAAAAGCAACTTACTTCGGAGAGTTGAGCTCACCCTCAGTCCCTCGCAGTTGCACACTGCCTGTAGAAAGAGTTTCCAACATCTGCATCAGAGCCGTTTGTCAGAGGCTTGTGAGATGCAAGTGGAATAAGCAGACCTGGATGGTGTCTTCAGCTGCAGTGGAGTGGTATTCTGGGTACCTCCTGGCTTAGAACACTGTTACGTTCTCAGTGCCCGAGGAACGCAGCTAGTTGAAAGCTGGCTTGTAGGCGTGCTTCCTTGTGCGAACTGACGTCAGGGCAGGATCCTCCCGGATCCTGACTGCCCGTAGTCGTAGGTCTCAGCATCCTTATGTTAGGTGCCGAAGAGGTTCTGTGAAAACCTTGTGGAAGTGCCAGGATTCTCCTCAAGTGTATCTGATCTCAATACAGACAATGCAAACGTCCTTGTTCAATGAGAGTGTAGCTCGGTCCTAGCTCCCATCAAAGTGTCTAGCAGACATCTGCCTGCAAAGCATACACACTTCCGAGAGTTGAGCTTATGGACTGTCCCTCCCACATCCTGCCTGCAGGTACACCGCGCTCCTAACAGGCCTAGCCCTGATGGTTGCCTGAAGTGTTGTGAGAGCTAAGTGGAAAGTCCCGGCCAACAAGACTAGTGCATCCGAGCTCAATCCAGCGATTTCCTAGTTTTTCCCGTGCGAACCAGGTGCTACATCCTAAGTGCCATACGAGAGAAGCTAGCTGAACGCCTTGTCCAAAAGCAACTTACTTCGGAGAGTTGAGCTCACCCTCAGTCCCTCACAGTTGCACACTGCCTGCAGAAAGAGTTTCCAACATCTGCACCACAGCCGTTTGTCATAGGCTTGTGAGACGCAAGTGGAATAAGCAGACTTGGAAGGTGTCTCCAGCTGCAGTGGAGTGGTATTCTGGGTACCTCCTGGCTTAGAGAACTGCTACGTTCTCAGTGCCCTAAGAACGCAGCTGGTTGAAAGCTGGCTTGTAGGCGTGCTTCCTTCTACGAGCTGAGGTCAGGGCAGGACCCTCCCGCATCCTGACTGCCCGTAGACATAGTATCCAGCATCCTAATGTTATTCGCCCTAGGAGGTTTTGTGCATAGCATGTGGAAGTGACAGGATTCTCCTCAAGTGTATCTGAAAATACAGACATTGCAAACGTCCTTGTTCAATGAGAGTGTAGCTCGGTCCTAGCTCCCATCAAAGTGTCTAGCAGACATCTGCCTGCAAAGCATACACACTTCCGAGAGTTGAGCTTATGGACTGTCCCTCCCACATCCTGCCTGCAGGTACACCGCGCTCCTAACAGGCCTAGCCCTGATGGTTGCCTGAAGTGTTGTGAGAGCTACGTGGAAAGTCCCGGCCAACAAGACTAGTGCATCCGAGCTCAATCCAGCGATTTCCTAGTTTTTCCCGTGCGAACCAGGTGCTACATCCTAAGTGCCATACGAGAGAAACTAGCTGAACGCCTTGTCCAAAAGCAACTTACTTCGGAGAGTTGAGCTCACCCTCAGTCCCTCACAGTTGCACACTGCCTGCAGAAAGAGTTTCCCACATCTGCACCACAGCCGTTTGTCAGAGGCTTGTGAGACGCAAGTGGAATAAGCAGACCTGGATGGTGTCTCCAGGTGCAGTGGAGTGGTATTCTGGGTACCTCCTGGCTTAGAGTACCGCTACGTTCTCACTGCCCTAAGAACGCAGCTGGTTGAAAGCTGGCTTGTAGGCATGCTTCCTTCTACGAGCTGAGGTCAGGGCAGGACCCTCCCGCATCCTGACTACCCGTAGACATAGTACCCAGCATCCTAATGTTATTCGCCCTAGGAGGTTTTGTGCATAGCATGTGGAAGTGACAGGATTCTCAAGTGTATCTGAAAATACAGACATTGCAAACGTCCTTGTTCAATGAGAGTGTAGCTAGGTCCTAGCTCCTATCAAAGTGTCTAGCAGACATCTGCCTGCAAAGCATACACACTTCCGAGAGTTGAGCTTATGGACTATCCCTCCCACATCCTGCCTTCAAGTACATGGCACTCCAAACAGGCCTATTCCCGATGCGTCTCTGAAGTGTTGTGAGAGCTAAGTGGAAAGTACCGGCCCACAAGACTAGTGCATCCAAGCTGAATCCAGCGATTTCCTAGTTTTTCCCGTGCGAACCAGGTGCTACATCCTAAGTGCCATACGAGAGAAGCTAGCTGAACGCCTTGTCCAAAAGCAACTTACTTCGGAGACTTGAGCTCACCCTCAGTCCCTCACAGTTGCACACTGCCTGCAGAAAGAGTTTCCAACATCTGCACCACAGCCGTTTGTCAGAGGCTTGTGAGACGCAAGTGGAATAAGCAGACCTGGATGGTGTCTCCAGCTGCAGTGGAGTGGTATTCTGGGTACCTCCTGGCTTAGAACACTGTTACGTTCTCTGTGCCCGAGGAACGCAGCTAGTTGAAAGCTGGCTTGTAGGCGTGCTTCCTTGTGCGAACTGACGTCAGGGCAGGATCCTCCCGCATCCTGACTGCCCGTAGACGTAGGTCCCAGCATCCTTATGTTAGGTGCCGAAGAGGTTCTGTGAAAACCTTGTGGAAGTGCCAGGATTCTCCTCAAGTGTATCTGATCTCAATACAGACAATGCAAACGTCCTTGTTCAATGAGAGTGTAGCTCGGTCCTAGCTCCCATCAAAGTGTCTAGCAGACATCTGCCTGCAAAGCATACACACTTCCGAGAGTTGAGCTTATGGACTGTCCCTCCCACATCCTGCCTGCAGGTACACCGCGCTCCTAACAGGCCTAGCCCTGATGGTTGCCTGAAGTGTTGTGAGAGCTAAGTGGAAAGTCCCGGCCAACAAGACTAGTGCATCCGAGCTCAATCCAGCGATTTCCTAGTTTTTCCCGTGCCAACCAGGTGCTACATCCTAAGTGCCATACGAGAGAAGCTAGCTGAACGCCTTGTCCAAAAGCAACTTACTTCGGAGAGTTGAGCTCACCCTCAGTCCCTCGCAGTTGCACACTGCCTGCAGAAAGAGTTTCCAACATCTGCACCACAGCCGTTTGTCACAGGCTTGTGAGACGCAAGTGGAATAAGCAGACCTGGATGGTGACTCCAGCTGCAGTGGAGTGGTATTCTGGGTACCTCCTGGCTTAGAGTACTGCTACGTTCTCAGTGCCCTAAGAACGCAGCTGGTTGAAAGCTGGCTTGTAGGCATGCTTCCTTCTACGAGCTGAGGTCAGGGCAGGACCCTCCCGCATCCTGACTGCCCGTAGACATAGTACCCAGCATCCTAATGTTATTCGCCCTAGGAGGTTTTGTGCATAGCATGTGGTAGTGACAGGATTCTCCTCAAGTGTATCTGAAAATACAGACATTGCAAACCTCCTTGTTCAATGAGAGTGCAGCTAGGTCCTAGCTCCCATCAAAGTGTCTAGCAGACATCTGCCTGCAAAGCATACACACTTCCGAGAGTTGAGCTTATGGAGTATCCCTCCCACATCCTGCCTTCAAGTACATGGCACTCCAAACAGGCCTATTCCCGATGCGTCTCTGAAGTGTTGTGAGAGCTAAGTGGAAAGTCCCGGCCCACAAGACTAGTGCATCCAAGCTGAATCCAGCGATTTCCTAGTTTTTCCCGTGCGAACCAGGTGCTACATCCTAAGTGCCATACGAGAGAAGCTAGCTGAACGCCTTGTCCAAAGCAACTTACTTCGGAGAGTTGAGCTCACCCTCAGTCCCTCACAGTTGCCCACTGCCTGCAGAAAGAGTTTCCAACATCTGCACCACAGCCGTTTGTCAGAGGCTTGTGAGACGCAAGTGGAATAAGCAGACCTGGATGGTGTCTCCAGCTGCAGTGGAGTGGTATTCTGGGTACCTCCTGGCTTAGAGTACTGCTACGTTCTCAGTGCCCTAAGAACGCAGCTGGTTGAAAGCTAGCTTGTAGGCATGCTTCCTCCTACGAGCTGAGGTCAGGGCAGGACCCTCCCGCATCCTGACTGCCCGTAGACATAGTACCCAGCATCCTAATGTTATTCGCCCTAGGAGGTTTTGTGCATAGCATGTGGAAGTGACAGGATTCTCCTCAAGTGTATCTGAAAATACAGACATTGCAAACGTCCTTGTTCAATGAGAGTGTAGCTCGGTCCTAGCTCCCATCAAAGTGTCTAGCAGACATCTGCCTGCAAAGCATACACACTTCCGAGAGTTGAGCTGATGGACTGTCCCTCCCATATCCTGCCTGCAGGTACACCGCGCTCCTAACAGGCCTAGCCCTGATGGTTGCCTGAAGTGTTGTGAGAGCTAAGTGGAAAGTCCCGGCCAACAAGACTAGTGCATCCGAGCTCAATCCAGCGATTTCCTAGTTTTTCCCTTGCGAACCAGGTGCTACATCCTAAGTGCCATACGAGAGAAGCTAGCTGAACGCCTTGTCCAAAAGCAACTTACTTCGGAGAGTTGAGCTCACCCTCAGTCCCTCGCAGTTGCACACTGCCTGTAGAAAGAGTTTCCAACATCTGCATCAGAGCCGTTTGTCAGAGGCTTGTGAGATGCAAGTGGAATAAGCAGACCTGGATGGTGTCTCCAGCTGCAGTGGAGTGGTATTCTGGGTACCTCCTGGCTTAGAACACTGTTACGTTCTCAGTGCCCGAGGAACGCAGCTAGTTGAAAGCTGGCTTGTAGGCGTGCTTCCTTGTGCGAACTGACGTCAGGGCGGGATCCTCCCGCATCCTGACTGCCCGTAGACGTAGGTCCCAGCATCCTTATGTTAGGTGCCGAAGCGGTTCTGTGAAAACCTTGTGGAAGTGCCAGGATTCTCCTCAAGTGTATCTGATCTCAATACAGACATTGCAAACGTCCTTGTTCAATGAGAGTGTAGCTCGGTCCTAGCTCCCATCAAAGTGTCTAGCAGACATCTGCCTGCAAAGCATACACACTTCCGAGAGTTGAGCTTATGGACTGTCCCTCCCACATCCTGCCTGCAGGTACACCGCGCTCCTAACAGGCCTAGCCCTGATGGTTGCCTGAAGTGTTGTGAGAGCTAAGTGGAAAGTCCCGGCCAACAAGACTAGTGCATCCGAGCTCAATCCAGCGATTTCCTAGTTTTTCCCGTGCGAACCAGGTGCTACATCCTAAGTGCCATACGAGAGAAGCTAGCTGAACGCCTTGTCCAAAAGCAACTTACTTCGGAGAGTTGAGCTCACCCTCAGTCCCTCACAGTTGCACACTGCCTGCAGAAAGAGTTTCCAACATCTGCACCACAGCCGTTTGTCAGAGGCTTGTGAGACGCAAGTGGAATAAGCAGACCTGGATGGTGTCTCCAGCTGCAGTGGAGTAGTATCCTGGGTACCTCCTGGCTTAGAGTACTGCTACGTTCTCAGTGCCCTAAGAACACAGCTGGTTGAAAGCTGGTTTGCAGGCATGCTTCCTTCTACGAGCTGAGGTCAGGGCAGGACCCTCCCGCATCCTCACTGCCCGTAGACATAGTACCCAGCATCCTAATGTTATTCGCCTTAGGAGGTTTTGTGCATAGCATGTGGAAGTGACAGGATTCTCCTCAAGTGTATCTGAAAATACAGACATTGCAAACGTCCTTGTTCAATGAGAGTGTAGCTAGGTCCTAGCTCCCATCAAAGTGTCTAGCAGACATCTGCCTGCAAAGCATACACACTTCCGAGAGTTGAGCTTATGGACTGTCCCTCCCACATCCTGCCTGCAGGTACACCGCGCTCCTAACAGGCCTAGCCCTGATGGTTGCCTGAAGTGTTGTGAGAGCTAAGTGGAAAGTCCCGGCCAACAAGACTAGTGCATCCGAGCTCAATCCAGCGATTTCCTAGTTTTTCCCGTGCGAACCAGGTGCTACATCCTAAGTGCCATACGAGAGAAGCTAGCTGAACGCCTTGTCCAAAAGCAACTTACTTCGGAGAGTTGAGCTCACCCTCAGTCCCTCGCAGTTGCACACTGCCTGTAGAAAGAGTTTCCAACATCTGCATCCGAGCCGTTTGTCAGAGGCTTGTGAGATGCAAGTGGAATAAGCAGACCTGGATGGTGTCTTCAGCTGCCGTGGAGTGGTATTCTGGGTACCTCCTGGCTTAGAACACTGTTACGTTCTCAGTGCCCGAGGAACGCAGCTAGTTGAAAGCTGGCTTGTAGGCGTGCTTCCTTGTGCGAACTGACGTCAGGGCAGGATCCTCCCGGATCCTGACTGCCCGTAGTCGTAGGTCTCAGCATCCTTATGTTAGGTGCCGAAGAGGTTCTGTGAAAACCTTGTGGAAGTGCCAGGATTCTCCTCAAGTGTATCTGATCTCAATACAGACAATGCAAACGTCCTTGTTCAATGAGAGTGTAGCTCGGTCCTAGCTCCCATCAAAGTGTCTAGCAGACATCTGCCTGCAAAGCATACACACTTCCGAGAGTTGAGCTTATGGACTGTACCTCCCACATCCTGCCTGCAGGTACACCGCGCTCCTAACAGGCCTAGCCCTGATGGTTGCCTGAAGTGTTGTGAGAGCTAAGTGGAAAGTCCCGGCCAACAAGACTAGTGCATCCGAGCTCAATCCAGCGATTTCCTAGTTTTTCCCGTGCGAACCAGGTGCTACATCCTAAGTGCCATACGAGAGAAGCTAGCTGAACGCCTTGTCCAAAAGCAACTTACTTCGGAGAGTTGAGCTCACCCTCAGTCCCTCGCAGTTGCACACTGCCTGTAGAAAGAGTTTCCAACATCTGCATCAGAGCCGTTTGTCAGAGGCTTGTGAGACGCAAGTGGAATAAGCAGACCTGGATGGTGTCTCCAGCTGCAGTGGAGTGGTATTCTGGGTACCTCCTGGCTTAGAACACTGTTACGTTCTCAGTGCCCGAGGAACGCAGCTAGTTGAAAGCTGGCTTGTAGGCGTGCTTCCTTGTGCGAACTGACGTCAGGGCAGGATCCTCCCGCATCCTGACTGCCCGTAGACGTAGGTCCCAGCATCCTTATGTTAGGTGCCGAAGAGGTTCTGTGAAAACCTTGTGGAAGTGCCAGGATTCTCCTCAAGTGTATGTGATCTCAATACAGACAATGCAAACGTCCTTGTTCAATGAGAGTGTAGCTCGGTCCTAGCTCCCATCAAAGTGTCTAGCAGACATCTGCCTGCAAAGCATACACACTTCCGAGAGTTGAGCTTATGGACTGTCCCTCCCACATCCTGCCTGCAGGTACACCGCGCTCCTAACAGGCCTAGCCCTGATGGTTGCCTGAAGTGTTGTGAGAGCTAAGTGGAAAGTCCCGGCCAACAAGACTAGTGCATCCGAGCTCAATCCAGCGATTTCCTAGTTTTTCCCGTGCGAACCAGGTGCTACATCCTAAGTGCCATACGAGAGAAGCTAGCTGAACGCCTTGTCCAAAAGCAACTTACTTCGGAGAGTTGAGCTCACCCTCAGTCCCTCGCAGTTGCACACTGCCTGTAGAAAGAGTTTCCAACATCTGCATCCGAGCCGTTTGTCAGAGGCTTGTGAGATGCAAGTGGAATAAGCAGACCTGGATGGTGTCTTCAGCTGCAGTGGAGTGGTATTCTGGGTACCTCCTGGCTTAGAACACTGTTACGTTCTCAGTGCCCGAGGAACGCAGCTAGTTGAAAGCTGGCTTGTAGGCGTGCTTCCTTGTGCGAACTGACGTCAGGGCAGGATCCTCCCGGATCCTGACTGCCCGTAGTCGTAGGTCTCAGCATCCTTATGTTAGGTGCCGAAGAGGTTCTGTGAAAACCTTGTGGAAGTGCCAGGATTCTCCTCAAGTGTATCTGATCTCAATACAGACAATGCAAACGTCCTTGTTCAATGAGAGTGTAGCTCGGTCCTAGCTCCCATCAAAGTGTCTAGCAGACATCTGCCTGCAAAGCATACACACTTCCGAGAGTTGAGCTTATGGACTGTCCCTCCCACATCCTGCCTGCAGGTACACCGCGCTCCTAACAGGCCTAGCCCTGATGGTTGCCTGAAGTGTTGTGAGAGCTAAGTGGAAAGTCCCGGCCAACAAGACTAGTGCATCCGAGCTCAATCCAGCGATTTCCTAGTTTTTCCCGTGCGAACCAGGTGCTACATCCTAAGTGCCATACGAGAGAAGCTAGCTGAACGCCTTGTCCAAAAGCAACTTACTTCGGAGAGTTGAGCTCACCCTCAGTCCCTCGCAGTTGCACACTGCCTGTAGAAAGAGTTTCCAACATCTGCATCAGAGCCGTTTGTCAGAGGCTTGTGAGATGCAAGTGGAATAAGCAGACCTGGATGGTGTCTCCAGCTGCAGTGGAGTGGTATTCTGGGTACCTCCTGGCTTAGAACACTGTTACGTTCTCAGTGCCCGAGGAACGCAGCTAGTTGAAAGCTGGCTTGTAGGCGTGCTTCCTTGTGCGAACTGACGTCAGGGCAGGATCCTCCCGCATCCTGACTGCCCGTAGACGTAGGTCCCAGCATCCTTATGTTAGGTGCCGAAGAGGTTCAGTGAAAACCTTGTGGAAGTGCCAGGATTCTCCTCAAGTGTATCTGAAAATACAGACATTGCAAACGTCCTTGTTCAATGAGAGTGTAGCTCGGTCCTAGCTCCCATCAAAGTGTCTAGCAGACATCTGCCTGCAAAGCATACACACTTCCGAGAGTTGAGCTTATGGACTGTCCCTCCCACATCCTGCCTGCAGGTACACCGCGCTCCTAACAGGCCTAGCCCTGATGGTTGCCTGAAGTGTTGTGAGAGCTAAGTGGAAAGTCCCGGCCAACAAGACTAGTGCATCCGAGCTCAATCCAGCGATTTCCTAGTTTTTCCCGTGCGAACCAGGTGCTACATCCTAAGTGCCATACGAGAGAAGCTAGCTGAACGCCTTGTCCAAAAGCAACTTACTTCGGAGAGTTGAGCTCACCCTCAGTCCCTCACAGTTGCACACTGCCTGCAGAAAGAGTTTCCAACATCTGCACCACAGCCGTTTGTCATAGGCTTGTGAGACGCAAGTGGAATAAGCAGACTTGGAAGGTGTCTCCAGCTGCAGTGGAGTGGTATTCTGGGTACCTCCTGGCTTAGAGTACTGCTACGTTCTCAGTGCCCTAAGAACGCAGCTGGTTGAAAGCTGGCTTGTAGGCGTGCTTCCTTCTACGAGCTGAGGTCAGGGCAGGACCCTCCCGCATCCTGACTGCCCGTAGACATAGTACCCAGCATCCTAATGTTATTCGCCCTAGGAGGTTTTGTGCATAGCATGTGGAAGTGACAGGATTCTCCTCAAGTGTATCTGAAAATACAGACATTGCAAACGTCCTTGTTCAATGAGAGTGTAGCTAGGTCCTAGCTCCCATCAAAGTGTCTAGCAGACATCTGCCTGCAAAGCATACACACTTCCGAGAGTTGAGCTTATGGACTGTCCCTCCCACATCCTGCCTGCAGGTACACCGCGCTCCTAACAGGCCTAGCCCTGATGGTTGCCTGAAGTGTTGTGAGAGCTAAGTGGAAAGTCCCGGCCAACAAGGCTAGTGCATCCGAGCTCAATCCAGCGATTTCCTAGTTTTTCCCATGCGAACCAGGTGCTACATCCTAAGTGCCATACGAGAGAAGCTAGCTGAACGCCTTGTCCAAAAGCAACTTACTTCGGAGAGTTGAGCTCACCCTCAGTCCCTCGCAGTTGCACACTGCCTGTAGAAAGAGTTTCCAACATCTGCACCACAGCCGTTTGTCAGAGGCTTGTGAGACGCAAGTGGAATAAGCAGACCTGGATGGTGTCTCCAGCTGCAGTGGAGTGGTATTCTGGGTACCTCCTGGCTTAGAACACTGTTACGTTCTCAGTGCCCTAGGAACGCAGCTAGTTGAAAGCTGGCTTGTAGGCGTGCTTCCTTGTGCGAACTGACGTCAGGGCAGGATCCTCCCGCATCCTGACTGCCCGTAGACGTAGGTCCCAGCATCCTTATGTTAGGTGCCGAAGCGGTTCTGTGAAATTCTTGTGGAAGTGCCAGGATTCTCCTCAAGTGTATCTGAAAATACAGACATTGCAAACGTCCTTGTTCAATGAGAGTGTAGCTCGGTCCTAGCTCCCATCAAAGTGTCTAGCAGACATCTGCCTGCAAAGCATACACACTTCCGAGAGTTGAGCTTATGGACTGTCCCTCCCACATCCTGCCTGCAGGTACACCGCGCTCCTAACAGGCCTAGCCCTGATGGTTGCCTGAAGTGTTGCGAGAGCTAAGTGGAAAGTCCCGGCCAACAAGACTAGTGCATCCGAGCTCAATCCAGCGATTTCCTAGTTTTTCCCGTGCGAACCAGGTGCTACATCCTAAGTGCCATACGAGAGAAGCTAGCTGAACGCCTTGTCCAAAAGCAACTTACTTCGGAGAGTTGAGCTCACCCTCAGTCCCTCGCAGTTGCACACTGCCTGTAGAAAGAGTTTCCAACATCTGCATCCGAGCCGTTTGTCAGAGGCTTGTGAGACGAAAGTGGAATAAGCAGACCTGGATGGTGTCTTCAGCTGCAGTGGAGTGGTATTCTGGGTACCTCCTGGCTTAGAACACTGTTACGTTCTCAGTGCCCGAGGAACGCAGCTAGTTGAAAGCTGGCTTGTAGGCGTGCTTCCTTGTGCGAACTGACGTCAGGGCAGGATCCTCCCGGATCCTGACTGCCCGTAGTCGTAGGTCTCAGCATCCTTATGTTAGGTGCCGAAGAGGTTCTGTGAAAACCTTGTGGAAGTGCCAGGATTCTCCTCAAGTGTATCTGATCTCAATACAGACAATGCAAACGTCCTTGTTCAATGAGAGTGTAGCTCGGTCCTAGCTCCCATCAAAGTGTCTAGCAGACATCTGCCTGCAAAGCATACACACTTCCGAGAGTTGAGCTTATGGACTGTCCCTCCCACATCCTGCCTGCAGGTACACCGCGCTCCTAACAGGCCTAGCCCTGATGGTTGCCTGAAGTGTTGTGAGAGCTAAGTGGAAAGTCCCGGCCAACAAGACTAGTGCATCCGAGCTCAATCCAGCGATTTCCTAGTTTTTCCCGTGCGAACCAGGTGCTACATCCTAAGTGCCATACGAGAGAAGCTAGCTGAACGCCTTGTCCAAAAGCAACTTACTTCGGAGAGTTGAGCTCACCCTCAGTCCCTCGCAGTTGCACACTGCCTGTAGAAAGAGTTTCCAACATCTGCATCAGAGCCGTTTGTCAGAGGCTTGTGAGATGCAAGTGGAATAAGCAGACCTGGATGGTGTCTCCAGCTGCAGTGGAGTGGTATTCTGGGTACCTCCTGGCTTAGAACACTGTTACGTTCTCAGTGCCCGAGGAACGCAGCTAGTTGAAAGCTGGCTTGTAGGCGTGCTTCCTTGTGCGAACTGACGTCAGGGCGGGATCCTCCCGCATCCTGACTGCCCGTAGACGTAGGTCCCAGCATCCTTATGTTAGGTGCCGAAGAGGTTCAGTGAAAACCTTGTGGAAGTGCCAGGATTCTCCTCAAGTGTATCTGAAAATACAGACATTGCAAACGTCCTTGTTCAATGAGAGTGTAGCTCGGTCCTAGCTCCCATCAAAGTGTCTAGCAGACATCTGCCTGCAAAGCATACACACTTCCGAGAGTTGAGCTTATGGACTGTCCCTCCCACATCCTGCCTGCAGGTACACCGCGCTCCTAACAGGCCTAGCCCTGATGGTTGCCTGAAGTGTTGTGAGAGCTAAGTGGAAAGTCCCGGCCAACAAGACTAGTGCATCCGAGCTCAATCCAGCGATTTCCTAGTTTTTCCCGTGCGAACCAGGTGCTACATCCTAAGTGCCATACGAGAGAAGCTAGCTGAACGCCTTGTCCAAAAGCAACTTACTTCGGAGAGTTGAGCTCACCCTCAGTCCCTCACAGTTGCACACTGCCTGCAGAAAGAGTTTCCAACATCTGCACCACAGCCGTTTGTCATAGGCTTGTGAGACGCAAGTGGAATAAGCAGACTTGGAAGGTGTCTCCAGCTGCAGTGGAGTGGTATTCTGGGTACCTCCTGGCTTAGAGTACTGCTACGTTCTCAGTGCCCTAAGAACGCAGCTGGTTGCAAGCTGGCTTGTAGGCGTGCTTCCTTCTACGAGCTGAGGTCAGGGCAGGACCCTCCCGCATCCTGACTGCCCGTAGACATAGTACCCAGCATCCTAATGTTATTCGCCCTAGGAGGTTTTGTGCATAGCATGTGGAAGTGACAGGATTCTCCTCAAGTGTATCTGAAAATACAGACATTGCAAACGTCCTTGTTCAATGAGAGTGTAGCTAGGTCCTAGCTCCCATCAAAGTGTCTAGCAGACATCTGCCTGCAAAGCATACACACTTCCGAGAGTTGAGCTTATGGACTGTCCCTCCCACATCCTGCCTGCAGGTACACCGCGCTCCTAACAGGCCTAGCCCTGATGGTTGCCTGAAGTGTTGTGAGAGCTAAGTGGAAAGTCCCGGCCAACAAGACTAGTGCATCCGAGCTCAATCCAGCGATTTCCTAGTTTTTCCCATGCGAACCAGGTGCTACATCCTAAGTGCCATACGAGAGAAGCTAGCTGAACGCCTTGTCCAAAAGCAACTTACTTCGGAGAGTTGAGCTCACCCTCAGTCCCTCG